>NC_133985.1:4545454-4848484 GCF_047716275.1 Strix uralensis
TAGAAAATTCCAGCAGTAAATCTGGGAAATCAGTTAAAAAACCCCAAACCCTCAAAACTAAACACATTTTCTCTGTCATGTCGGCACTACTAAAAGATCTCCTATTGCTCATTTGTGCTGGAGGCTTATGAAAATGAATTTTGACTTACGTGGTCAGCAATAGTCCGTCCCAGCTTGTCCATCCTTGACCCAGCCTCTGCAATCTTCTTGGCTGCACTAATCACATCTGACGTATTTTTCAGTGGACCTTTACCTCTGCAGAAGAGAACAGAGTCTACCTTCTAGCATCAGAAAACTGGAAGAGTGAACTAGATATTGCTTTTCTCATTCTGTTCCATACAGCACTGGAAGTGATTCCCTACCCAAACTGCATGAACAAAGTTGCACAGAAATAGGCAGGTGTAACTATTACAGCACCTTCATTTTCAAGACTGTTTCCCTTCTAGCCCCTCCCCATATTTACATTAAATCTAGGAATAAAAACATCTTAAATTTTACTGTTTCAAACAACCTAATGGTGATAAGAGATAACATTTTAGAAGACAGATTTGCAATTCTCATGGAATGCAACATCAAGTTTAAAAAATAGTGTTGTATAAAATCTGGTAAATGAATTTCAAAAGGCATCAAAAAGCTTCTTTCTTTTGCAAATAACCGTACAAGGAACTATTTCTGCAGTATAGCGATATCGAGAAGCCCATAGAATTTAATGTTGTAAAGAACTGAGCAAGTGTACGTGTGTATATATATATATATATAAAAATATATATATGATCCTTGGGATGAGAATCACCCTTAAGACAGACAGATAGGCAATAACTGCTGTATTTCTACAGATCAATTTAAACAGTTGTCACCACTCACTCACTGCATAGTAATGCATCTCCCGAGTTAATATACAGGCTTTAACAGGGTAACATTTAAAGCAAATTATAAGAAGTAAGAATCTTAGGGGTTCTTGCAAAATATTTCATTGAAAGATCAGCACCCCAGCCAGTTCTGAGAGAAGGTGTTGTGTGCACAAATTAAAAAGACTTACCTGGTGAAGTCTGTCATTTCCATCATAATCATACACATTTGTTTTGCCAGAACAATTATATCATTACCGCTGTCATCCCATTTTGACACTTCAGCATCCAATTTACTCTTTTCTTCCTGGAAGCTTGCAACTTGCTCAGCAATCTTAGCTTTTTGCTCTTGAGGGAGCTGAGCCATGATAGCCTGAAAGAGAGAGTTTTTCTCACATTGCCTTATGCTGCCGCTTGTAGAAGACTTTTTGGAACATTTCACTGATAACTAATTAAAGTCATAGAGACGGGGGATAAAACTTTAATAGCAATCCTCTACCTAGAGGCTTTACAGAACCATTTCCTCCCATTTTGAATCAAAGTTTATGCTCTTTCTTAAGAAAGAGTGTCCAGAAAGACAAGTTGACACATGAAACACTGGTATTTGCATGATAAAAACTGTTAAGACTCCAAACAAGTTTGCCACATATTACTACCCCTCAAAGAAAAACTGCATGAAGAGGGGGGGACTTGTCTTTTCTATAAAATGTAAGAGTTTTAAAAGGAAGCTCCACCTGGGTATCTTTCAGTATTGCAATGCACAGAAGAAATTTATGAGTCTCTTTCCTGTAAAAAGCTAAATGTACTATTTTGAAACACGCATACTGAGGAAAGAGTAAGTGAAAAAATAAAGAGTATGTGCTTACTCCTGAATAAAATCTATTAGACTTGGTTTACAGCCTGTATGAGACTCAATGCCCTTGCCTTCATAAATGCTAGGAGCATTCATGCCTCCAGGAGCAGGTGAAAAGGAGTCTTCAGTACAAAAAAGCCTCTGGCAGCAGTCGTGCTAAAAGGTAAATTAGAACTGTCTGCATTTAAATAAAAGGGGGGAGAGGCATACAGGAATAGAGAGTGCTTGTGCAAGGAAGGAGAGCATAAAAAATACTCTCAGTCAGTGTAATTCCAAAGCCAATGTGGCAGAAGTTTGATAAATAAGGCCTAGCTACTTCTTGCCTGGTTTCAGGCTAGAAGAGCCTTCACAAAAAACCTTCCATGGCACTTTCCCAAGAGCGTAAATTGTTATCGATCCAGAAGGGGACATGTCAAATAAAAACAATAGGTAAGGCCTCGTTTTCCTTCAATGTACTGATTTTAAGTTTTCACCTATTAATTATTATATATTACCTATCAATGCTTTCATTTTTAACAGTCATAGGAAATGCAGTTAGTTTAAATGATTTCATATCTGAGCTCCTCTCAACATTGTCTTGATAAATGCTCAGTGGCCAAGCACACACCAACATGTGTGTGAAGACATTTTGTAAAAATTTCTTGCCCACAAACTTAGTGTTTGCCTGTTGAAAATAATGTTAGTACAATGGAATGATTTGCCCTGTCTCTCCCTGCAGAAGCTCACCTAACTAAATGGCAGTGCCTACAATGTCTGCGATCTGAAAGTATAAAGTAGTTCATCGGTATTAAAAGGATTTTGAACTTTCAGAACATCCAAAATAAAACACAGACGTTTCTCACATCCATCAGACCAACACATGCTGCATTTCACTTAACCTCCTTTTCAGAAAACTGGAAACAAAGAATGCCAGTTTTCTGATCCAACATTTTCACCACCACCCCCAAAAAATTTAACCTGGATTTTCAAAGCAAGTTGAACTGTTTCTTGAAGGTAGGTCACAGTTTTATAATGCTCAGATTTCTTCCTTACCCTCGCACTTTGTCCAGCAATGAGCTGATCATCTTCAGTCTGAATACTTGTTCTGCTTCGGACATCAAAATCCTCAGTCTCAAAGTCAGAATCATCCAACTCTTCGGGAGTCTGAGGAAAGAATAATTCAGTCAGAGCTAAACAACAGATCTCATGGCTCTAAAAAAATCAACAAGAATATTATTTTTCAAGCAGAGAGAATGGAAATCAGTGAAGGTAAAAATTATTCAATGTTTTCAACAAAAAGGTAAATACAGGGACTGTATCCAACCTGTGAACATGTGTGATTACATATGCTTGACTGCCCATGTTAAACACCATAGGGATCCCCAAAATTACATACCAGTAACTAAACATCTGAGATTTGTCAGGACACTAATGCACTCAGGATTTCAAACACAGAAAAAAAGTTTTTGCAAAATGAAGAGTATTTTTGCAACTAGCTTAAATGTAAAAGCTTCGCTTGAGATTCTGAAGCTAAAATTACACACAGCTTTACGGCCTGGTTCAAAACCACAGACGTCGTCTTTAGCACAATTATGAATCAAAGCATTGACTAAATTAACGACAGATAAAATATATCGAAATTTATTCTTATCCCCCAGGAGAAGCTGAAAATTTTTAGCTAGTAAGGGCCAGCTTTTATGCTGTAGGCTAAACACATCTGACCTAGTTCCTGCTTGCCTAGGATTTATTTTTGCTACTGCCAGTCTATAGCTGGCAAACTTTTTATAAAGCTTATCAAGTTTAAACAGTATGTTTGTCAAAATACTACATCTTTGCCTAGAGTGGCACTTCATAACAATTCTGCAGAGCTGGATCAACAAAGGACTTCACTGATAAATGCAATAAATTGTGATTAACACATAAGATGTAAATAAAGTCTCTGTTCTTCAGCTTTCTTTCCTATGATTTGGATTTTACAAACTTTTCCAATACAGACATCTTGTGATACACTTAAAATAAAGATGGATATGCAAAACAGTTGCCAAAAAGCAAAGGTGAGTATGCTGACAATCAAGACCTAGGGTATTTCACCCACCATCTCCTCTCCATGCCTTGAAGAACAGAGCATATTCACAAAATCAGTACAAGGACATGTACTGAGAAGTAGCTCAGTATAATAAAAAAGTATATAATTTTTTTTTTAAAAAAAAAAAAAGGAAACAGTTCTGCTGCATCTTTAGAAACTGTTCATAATTCTCAAGTCCCCTCTCTGCCCATCCATCCCAAAGCCCAAACAACCTGGGGTATACAAAGTGTAATTCTGCCTTTCAACCTGTCATCAAGGGCAAAAACTCCTCCGGGGGTGGCAAGAGATTGCCTGGGGATCGGGGAGGAGAGAGCTTTACTTCAATAACCTACAGATATAGTACGATTTTAGTTTTGAAAATACAGTGCATAAACACAAAAATTTGGTGTTTGAGTGACTTTTCCTTCTGGTTCTTGTAAAGAACAAGTGCCACCGGACAAAGTTTCAAGTGAATCAGCTCGTTTATCCCAGCTGAGCTTTACAGCATCCCCCTGTGACCACGGTTACTCCTGTGGTCCAGTTTTGAGACAAAGCCCTGGAGAAATGGTGGCCTGCTATCCCCACTTGGATGGCTCTCTTATCCTAAATACATTCTACACCTTAGAGCCCTTTGGACAACAAATACTAACATTTTAACTTCTGTACAGGCCAGTGATGTGTCACCAGTGAGCTGCCGTTAGCTACTGGCAGCTGCAATAGAGCCGTGGCACCCTGACATCAGAGATGCGGCGCAAGGGGAAACATCGGGATTCCTGGCATCGCCAGCTCGGCTAATTACTGGCGACATGGAACTGGCAGCCGTGCCTTCATGTCCTGAGTAACAAGGACTTTAGCAGGCGGTGAATCAAATTAGTTCGTCTGCATGGCAGGAGAGCATTCATATCTTCACCTAACACTGCTTGTCTATAAATCCTGAGCTTAAATTTGAAAAAAATTATACGGAGAGCACATATGCAGTTGTCAGCTTTTCTTCCGATTTTCCATCTGATTCTTTGCTTTAAGCAGCAAACATGGAAGATGCTATTGCAATGGTTACTATAATCACATATATTCTGGGGCTGTACATCCTTAGTGTACTTATCACCAACATGCATCTGCCATGGTTACCATTTTGAAAGATGAAGACAGCTTCTCCGCAATGCATTTACGTTTAAGTGAGAGGAGCACAAGGAAAAAAAAAGAAAAAAAGGAATAACCCCCCTACATTTGTTTTTGGTGTGTCTGGCTCCTGCCTATTTTTACCATGCTAAGATTCAAGAAACACGCCCATAGGTCAGCACCAACAGAACTTTCGCTCCTGCATCCCTTCAGTCAACTGCAGGAGCCCTTCTGCATCTTCCCCGCCCGCCTCCTACCTGTCTAACGCTGCCTGACCTACCAGAAATTGTGACCTCCAACTCACACTCACTGCAGCTGAAACACGCAAGCACAGAAGAGACAATGCCTCTATGAACTGGTCCCTGTTTACCAAGGTTAGCCAATTGATGACTTACATGCTCTAGGAACTACAGACTAACTCATCTAAACCTGTTTTTGACAAACTAGCATTAATTCTCAAGATTTACTTACTAAAGAGCCATCAGGTTTTACTTCTAAGCTCTCAAACTGTCAAAGAGCATCTATAGTTATGAATCCGCTTGCTGTTGTTAAATCAAAGATCACTGATTTTAGCACATTATCAAGCAAGGCATTAACACGATATTACAAAAGATGCATGAAGGGTATTTATTTAGCATCACAACTCTGGCTATCATTGATGCTCAGATCTGTTTAATGAAATTGAATGAAAATGTACTTCTGAAGTACTCCACAGTGATTAGCGGGTTTTAAGACTCAGAATGTTAATATGAGCTAAATGAAAATCTTATGCTGTCTGCTCTCAATAAAACTGATGCCTGTCAGTTCAATAAAGGTGGAGAAAAATGAGCAGAAGAACAGAAAGCTGTTTAAGTAAGTTACGCTCACCCGGATCATCAGTACGGCTTTCCTGATATCTCGTATTCCATCGTACACCAGTCGCGAAGCGTCGATAAATTCATTTTCATCCATTGGCTGAGCAGGGTCTGAACTCAATGCTTCCACAGCAGCTTCTACTTGCTCAGTAAACCGCGGCATAACTGAATTAAGAACGCAAATTCACAGTCAGTGCCCACCCCAATGCCACTTTCCGCTACACAGATGTGCGTGTGCTGCGTTGTTAACTATCACTGGAAGTTGTGCAGTGGTTCCTTTTAAATCAAAACATTTGTTACAGAAGAACGTCCATACTGTAGCTCAAGTCTCAGTGTACTTCAATTTCTGTTTCCTCTGATCCGATTTGGGTTTTTTCCCCTTAGACAGTGAAAAGTTTATCACACCCTCTTAGTGGACAAGGAGAAAACACCTGGGAAGCTCTTGGAAACTATGGGATAAAATATTAAGCATTTGTTTAATGTTCCCTGCATACGTACATCATTTTTTGGGGAAAAAAATATTACCACCATGAGGCTCAAGTTTAACAAGGCACTGGAAGAGGGCAGGTTGCACTGCTGTACTTCAGTGACTCACTGCACCCCAGGAAGAACATCACAGAACCATTTATTTACAGTCTGCTCCTTTCTTCAGTGTCACCCTCGATTCTTCAGCAAAGTAATTAAAGCAAAACCAACAATTAACAGTTGGCACAGCACTCATTGAAGCAACCAAAATTATTCCTTACCCTATATGGATGTTACCATCTAGTTCACAGGAAACACCCTAATTTACCATTTAGGTGTGGGGGACTACCACATTTCTTTAACAGTTATAAAGATATTTTACAAAATTTACCTGAAAGTATTACCCAAAATTTACTCTACCAGGCCAATGTGGCAGAAATTTTCTTTCTGGATCCTGAACACTTGCAGAGCCTGGTACAATACTGCAAGACAATCGGCACAACTTTCAAGCCCTGACTCAGTGTTTGAGACTCACTCCCCGGTGTTTTAGCTTTTACAGCTCAGTCAATGACAGCGAGCACAGGGAGACCTTGTGCACTGCTGAGTTTTACACCAGTCAACACAGCAAAATTACATTTCTCATTCTGCAACAGCTCTGCAAATAACTCCCACTAATTTTCATTATAGTATATAAATGGAGTCTTTAATAGATTTCACAGGTACGTTAGTACCAGGTTGCCCATGCAGTTGTAAGCAATATGAGTTTAGGGATCTTGGGAGTAAATGACTCTTACCTGTGTTGGACAGTAACTTTGTTGCTTCCAACACCTTCTCAGTGTAGACTCCAGGTTCGTAGTTATCCATTTCAGAAGTGACAACATGAATGACTCTAGCAGCACGTCCTCGAATTGCACCAGCTGTGCGGTCTAAACCATCAACATCTTTTTCTTGGAGAGCAATGACACATTTGTTTACATCTTCTAAAATATGATTCTCTGGTGGTAAAAGGAGGAGGATTTAGATGGTAATATCTTCTTTTCTGTTGCAGTCATCAGCATTGCAATTTCTCAGTTTGTGACCTGCTCTATAAAACCTCCAAGGAGGTGCTGTAAAGCATTAATTTTTAAGCTTGCTACAACCAGCAAACAGCTGTCCTTCTGAACTAGGTGTCAAAAACCCCATCAGTCCATGCACCTACTGGCATCCACACTTCTTGGCCCGTTTGTACTCAATTTTACCAGTGGAAAAGCTGAGTTCATCTGAATTCTCCCCTAACACGTTTCTTTCCATCTTCCCTCCTCTGGACTGCCAAAGCCCTTATTCCAAATATTTGCAAACCACTCCCCTGTCATTCCATGTGTGTGGGGTGATGAGGCACCCTCCCCAGCGCCACACCTAATCCACTCAACACTCTAATAAGACAGGGGCATTTGTTGCACGTTTCTAGCTTCCTACATAGTGTTTTCCTACAACCACACACATGCCATCAGAGAATATTAAACTGTTAGTCCTCCATTCAAATTTAAGACACGTAACATATGCAGTGATTTATGCAGAAAGCGTTCCAGTGACAGAGTATTCATTGCCTCTTAAGAAAACAAAAAATAAAGCCAAGACCTGTGGTTTGTAATTTACTTGTAGAATATACATTTTCTTTTTTATACTGGTATTTTCCCCCATTTATCAAGCTCAAGAAGCCCAAAATGAGTAAAACCCCCTAAGAGATTTCTGAAGGCGCCTAGAGAGGTTGGGATCCTCATTAGGGGAAACCTACCCAAAAGGTCTTCCAAACTCTGTTAGAGACCTCTTTAGTGTATCAGTACCAACACTCTGATATTGCCATCCGACATCAGCATTTGGGCTGCTTGGTAAGAAACCAACTTGGAAACATTTCTGCTCTGTCACTTAAAATAGCTTTCAGCGTTACTTACCATTGACTTAATCATGCTACACTGCCAATCCGTGCCACTGAAGTGGCTTTTATTCCCTACGCAGGTAGTAAAAGAGCCATTTTGCAAGAGTTTGTAGAGACGAGAAGCACATAGAGTTGACTGATGGAGGATTTGTATAAACTGGCTGAAAGGATTGCTGCTGGAAGTGTTATGCTTAATTTACATAAAATTAACAGAGCCAGGTGCAATATTGCGAGACTTCTGTAAGCAATCTGGACAAAAAATACACTTGTGAAACACCTCTGAAGCAACTCAGCCTGAACAAGTTCAGCTGAGGGCAGAATGTGGCCCTAAGAGAGAGAAGTGCAGGTTCATTAGCGATTTGACAAGTCAGTGAGCAGGCAGCCAAGGTACAAGAGCTGCAGCAAGGAGCGCACAGAGTTTCGGTATTTAAAGCAAGAGACAGACATCCCTGCAAGTTGCAACAGTCAAAAGAAAAAGCATCGGCGTCAGGCCAAAACACAGACTGCTTATTGCTTGAATTCCTTAACGAATAAATTAAGCCACAGACCATTTAAAAGCCTCTTTGGATTATATGAACTTTAATAAAAGGCATGGACAAAATGAAGATGAATATTTAAATGCCTGCTGATCATATGATGTCTTTTGCAGATGTGAAGTGGCCAGAAAGACACTTCTGGGGAAGGCTAACCCCACCACAGGGCAGTCTGCAAGGGGCCCTGGGGCAGTACAGGGCTGTCAGGTGCATCCACTCTGGTTATACTCTCCGGTTGGATGGTACAAATAAGAATTGACACGGTTCCGTGTGCTTGTATATACACACGCTGCTACCTGTCCTACAGGCATATGGACCACAAGCGTCTGGCACAAAATGCCATCTGCTGAGGCTGGGGTGGCAGAGCCCAGGAAATGCTGACGCACAGGTTCACTGCCAGCACCTTCAGGGACATGTCAACGCCGTCCTGCATCAAAGCTAACAGCCTGCCTGTTGCTGAGCAGGAGAAAAATCTCACAGCAATATAATATAACGTAGAATGTAACACAGGCAATGGCAAGGGGATCTTGTCCTACCGAAATAACTATAGGGAAAAAATGGTGTGGTTTGGCAACAAGGTAGGAGGAAAGACATTCTTCCAATAAAAATGATTTTTAGAGCAAACAAGGAAATACATAGAACTGTGAAAAGCTAACAGAATTAAGAGTCCCCTACAACTGCCAATCCTCAATCCATCCCTACTAAACACCTTCCACCTCCACCCACCTCCCCATTAAAGGGATTAAGAAATCCTTTTCCAAACATCCCAAGAAGTCTGCAAGGGAGTCTGTAGGCTACAGGAGATCGAAACCTAAGAGCAACAGTCAGGAGATAAAGCCACAGATGCATAAATATAACTCTGCTTCTCTGCTGTGTCCCCTACAGCAGGTCTCAGAACAATCTCTATGCTGGACCCTCTCTTGACAAGGGACACTGGAGGAACCAGGTCAAGCAGCAGTGTCAGTAGACATGGTTATGAAACAAGTACTTGAATGTTCATACACTTGTAAATACAGGATTCACCTTGTAATGAAGAAGGACAATCATCAGGCCCAGGCAATATTCATCTGGAGGCTCTTAAGACAAAATAGCTCCACTGTGATGGGCAGTCTCTCGCATAAACCTCTGTCAGCGGCAGAGGAACAGAAGGCAGCAAATGGAATGATTTTTTTAGAGGGTTTCAAAAGAGATCCAGGTAATTTCAGAACATTGAATTTGACAATTACATGGTGCTATCAGCAGCTGCTCTGAAGAACACAGATAGTGGGCACACAAACATACCCAGAGTGCTTAGGGAAGGCACTGACAAGAGGGATAAGAATTACAGAAGGTACAGAAAAGCTTTGAAATGAGGAATAATGAAACAGGCAAAAACTCTGCAGTCAAGAAAGAGACGAAAGAGACAACTAAGAGTATGACAGAAGTCTGTACATTCACAAACAGCATGAAGAAAGCGAGTAGGGAAAAAACCCTCTTCACCACCCTCTACTACAACTAGGGGCATCAAATGAAGCAAATAGTTGACACTGCAAAAACGAGGAGGTTCTTCACACAGAGCAGAGTTAAGCTGTGAATTATTCACAGGATGATGGAGATGCCAGGGGTTTATAATGGTCAAAAGAGCAACTAACACAAGCTTAAATGAGAAAAATCTGTCAAGGACTGTTCAGTAGATAGCACCTCTGATGCTGGCACTCCCTGAGCTGCAAATCACTCATGGTTGGGAGCGTTTAAGGAAAGATCTTTAGGTGACAGGACTCCTCTGCTATTTATCTTGTATGCCCTGACAATTAGACACCGCCAGATCACTGTCCTAACTCAACAGGGTCCTTCTCCTGCTATGCCCTTCATAAAATGTTGTAACCTGCAAGCTTATCTGCAACACTCTGCATTTAAGTATCCTTCTTCTATGATATTGTATCATCTAAACCCAACATCTCTTTCATCAAGTCTTTACTTGTGGATAATGGATACAATTCTGTAGCATAAGCTGAACAATGAAGCATATACTTCATGATGGACAGCACAACATGTTGTAGGAACGTGGGGGGGGTTTAAATATACACACACAGACTCACAAGAACTCTTTTAAATTGTGCTTACATCCCAGTTAGTAACTGATACAAACTGACACAAACCTCCTAATAACCCCAAACGGAAGCCGGTATTAAATCATACCCATCACGATTTTATCCAAAGAGATGTTTCGACTTTTAGCAGACGATCTGGAATTGTGGCATTTATATAGAAAACATTTATCAAAGTTCAAACAAATAATATTTAAAGCAATATTTATTGCTTTAATATTTTTCTAACATCTCTTTGATAACGCAGAAGATACAAATAATGCCGACTGCCCTCGAGCATGTGAAGTAGTCTCAACCGACAGCATTTCCATGGCATCATTTCGGGTGCCAAGCAGACACTCGAGGCGAACTCTCTCCTGAGTCAGCCTGCCACCGCCCCAGGAAAGCAGCGTCCCCTGCGTATTGCCAAGCCCTTGAAAACTCCTCAGAGCAACTCAGCAGTGGGCCCACACCGTAACCTGTCCCCTCAAAAGCAGAGTACCCATCTCCTCCAATGACCTATACAAGGATGCAGACCACTCAGTTCCAGTGGCTTGACCCATTTTGATCCACACCTGTAAGTGAAATACAGTAACACAGCTTTATACAGACTGCATTTTCACAGACTAGCAGCTTTTTCTCTTAAAACATTTTGTACACTTGCGGGCAAACTCCAAGTGGAGCCATGAACTTCAGCACACAATTCTCTCTAAATATATTTCCCCAGAAATAGGCTCCTCACAGCTGTGCAATTTCAACTACTGCTGCAACGACGAGCTCACAGACAGATACAAAGAACTAGGACATTCAATTGCCTAATAAGTTTATGCTAACTCATTGCAAAGAAAATTTTTATTCAGAAGCCAAGGAACCATAATACAACATGTATGATAATACAGGTGACTCATCATAGAATCATAGAAATACTACTTAGGGATTTTTTTTCCCTGTGGTTGGTTTTGGGTTTTTTTTAATTAAAAAAAAAAATTAGAAAAAAATATTCAGGACCTTAATTTTTCATCACTTGGTACTTCTGACTCCATACATCTTCCTGTGAAATCTCTCTTTACAACTGGAGTTTTTAGGTCACCTGAGATGCCCAAATCTGTTTGCACCAGGAAAATTAGACCCTCAGTTTGTAGCAGCAATTTGTGAACACTATTGCAGACACAATTCACATGGTTATATCACCATGTCCTCTGTCTAGAGCAGAATTAGAGGATGTGGAAATAAAAATGTTCCCCTTATTTCTAGGTCACGGCAGCTAATGGTGGGTCTTTATCAACGCTGCTGATAAAACAGATTATCTTGGCAAGCACTTTGCCAAACGGAATTATCAATTATAATGATCCGATCTTTTTAAAAAACTTTAAAAACTTTACTGAAGCTGACATGGTTAAAAGTATTCACAGAGCATTGTCCATATGAGCAGTTTTATTTTAATGAACTTGTATGACCACGGTTTGATATTCATTTTTGTTTACATAAGAAGAGTCTAAGGTGAATTGGAGGACGGTCTTTTTTGCTAGTTCGTAACTCGAACATATTCTATTTCCCTCAGTGTTACCGGTGAGGTTTGTCTACAGTAGCTACATGGTAATTCATCTGTAGTTCTGCTAGCAGTTCAAAATCTTGAGACATAAAGTGTCTTTCGCTATGTTTAAGCTGATCTGTCTACTGACATGTAAATATATACATTTATGCATGCACACGCCGTAAGTGCAATGACAGGTTTCTAGAGTACCTGCTGAACTAAACTATCACTGTTTTCACGCTATAAAAATACCTCTTCTCCTTGTGCCAAGATCTCCTGCTCTATTTTCACACCTCGCTTGGCAGAAGACGATGCTTGCCAGGTGAAGTGTACCAACACCATCCCTTCCAAAAACCCAAGAAGACTCCAGAACACGTGTAGAAGCCACCCGTTCCCAGAAATAAGCTCAGTTACAAGAACGATTATTTCTGAGATTGAACCCCTGATTACCTGATACAGCCAGGAAGTCATCAATGGAAGTGATGTCATCGACAGCATCCGTCAGCACGCGGACTTGCTTCTCCCACTGCTCTTTGAAGAGATCCATGTTTTCTTGAGCCAGCTTGCTTTGGGGTTTAGCAGCCAGGGCCAGTGCAGCATTAATGACCTGTAAAAGACCTCTGGATTTTTAAAACACATCCTTAACAAAACAATTAGTTCCTGTATGTTTATCCAATGAGCTCAACAGCAAACAAAGCAAGTTTACTAAGTTTTCAAGAACTTGATATTTAAACACAAAAGTGTTTTAATTCTGTTGCTCTCATATCCAACTCATAACTGCTTCCACATTTATTATAGCTAGTTATTACAAGTAAAACCACTTGGCAAGTATTCACAAGAACTAGCTTCACCTTTCTTTAACAGCTCATGTTAAAAAGGTGTTGCTTTCTGAGTGCAGCTTGGGTTGTTAAGTATTTTAGACAGGGTGACATTTAGTACACTGGAGGCTGCATTTCCTAAGCTACTTGCCAGAACCTGAGAAAAAAGGTCAAAAAAGGATTACTCTTACACAGTTGGAAGTAGAAACAACATGCAAATACAAAATTAAAGATAAATTTTGTATTTATCTTCTTTTCCTTAAAGCTTTACTCTGTACTTTACCAGTAATTGTTACAGTACCGTAAGATTTCTGTTATGGCTGTGGAAGAGCCAGATTAGCCAGGGAACAGGAGGAGAGGGTACTCTTTGATGCTCCTCCTGAACAGGCCCCCCCACTAATTTTCTGCAGACCTTAAGACTGTAATTTACTCTAGATCCTTGTTTTTCTAAGCAGAACAAATGCTACACATACAGCTGGGTAACAAAGTTTATGCTGTACCAACTAATTGGTCAGTTAAATGACCAAAAAAGCCTCTTTGGGTGTGGGAAGAAAGCAATCTGAAATGCCTGCTCCTGTTCTTGCTGCACTATGCTCCAGCAGAATGACCTGGAAACATGCCAGGTGTGAGAAACCATCCACAGTCAGACTGACATGACAATTCTAATCTTGCTTTCAAACACCTGAGAGAGCTAATTAACTCACAAGTTCAATGTCTAATTTTTCTTCTCTACTTTAGGACTGTATTAATTTCACATAGTTGCCGAACAAAACATGCAAGGACCAGATGTTCCTGGTTTTCCAAAATCTACTTTCTCTACCTGCTTCATTTAAGAGTGTCATAAAGCATTTAAAAATATACATAACTCACTAAACATGGAAATGATGGTGATGTCAAACATATCATGATGGCACTGAATGAATCAGGCAGGAGAAGGAGGCTGATTCACCCAAGGGATGCTAGAAATTAGCAGTGACTGAGGAAAATTCACAGAAAAGCTATACTGCTCTCCATGCTCATCCTGCCTCTGGAGATGGAGGCTGCAAGTCTGGGTCACAAATTAAAATGAGCTCTATGGGTTTGGTAACACAGACAAATGCGAGAAATAATCTGGCACAAGAGGCAATCTGTTCAGGAGACCTGCAGGGACGAAACATGCCTTTGAACCCTGGCAATAACAACAGTGCCCGCCCTTCGTGAAGAACGTGGGGCGCTCTGCTGCTTCCCCTGCCTCAAACCAGCCACTGAAGTCACACCTTCTGTGTAGGCAGTGGCAGTAATCAGGATGTCCCTTCAGAGAAACCTGCCGCCAGCCATGGTCCACGCTGCTCTGCTGCCCTCACTTACACTGCCTGTTAAGATCAAGTCCTGAAAGCCCTGAAAAAAGCCTTCCAACACCCAAGAAAATGATGCTTAAAAATTTAAAATCAAATAGAAATAGAGGTTTTAGAAAGGGAAACCTGTCCTCTGCTCAAGAGCCCTCTTAAGTCTAGCCACCACTATTTCTTGCCCCAGTCTGACCCATCAATTAAAATCTAGATATCCTAAGTTTTATTAAGGAGAATCCAAATAACAAGTGTCCTGGAAACAAAAAGGGTAAACCAGACAGTGCTTCAGAAATCTGCTCTCAGCTTTTATCCTGCTAGTAACTGTAACTACTGAGACAGAGAAGATTATGATACCAAGGGTCAGGACATTTTCTCCTGCTCTGTTGTAGCTGCCTTGGCTAGTATCAGATATGAAAACATCCTTTAAGCACTGAGACAGGTCAGCATTAATGCCAAAGGAACATATGGCCTGTGTACCTGTGTGATGTATGTCTGGACAGCAGCATCTGTCTGAACAATTAATCTTTGTCAACAGCACACGTCCAATCCCAGATGCCCACATTAAGCAACTCTTCACACGTAAGGGAAGAGCTGTCATACATAGAGGGCTCTGCAAGCGCTCAAGAAGCTCAAACAGGTCCTTGTTACCAAATCCAAACGTAGGAGGCACAAGCTGCACCACCATCCTCCCAACTAGCAGCTTGTCCAACTGAAATGGCTGGGCCCAAAGAGTTGTGGTGAACGGAGTTAAATCCAGTTGGTGGCCGAGTGGTGTCCCCCAGGGCTCAGTTTTGGGGCCACTCCTGTTTAACATCTTTACTGATGATCTAGACGAGGGGATCGAGTGCCCCCTCAGTAAGTTTGCAGACAACACCAAGCTGGGTGGGAGTGTTGATCTGCTCGAGGGTAGGGAGGCTCTGCAGAGAGACCTGGACAGGCTGGAGCGATGGGCTGAGGCCAACTGTATGAGCTTCAATAAGGCCAAATCCCAGGTGCTACACTTTGACCACAACAACCCCCAGCAGCGGTACAGGCTTGGGGAGGAGTGGCTGGAGAGCTGCCAGTCAGAGAGGGACCTGGGGGTGTTGATTGACAGCCAGCTGAACAGGAGCCAGCAGTGTGCCCAGGTGGCCAAGAAGGCCAATGGTATCCTGGCTTGTATCAGCACTAGCGTGGCCAGCAGGGACAGGGAAGGGATCTTACCCCTGGGCTCTGCACTGGTGAGGCTGCACCTCAATTACTGTGTTCAGTTTTGGGCCCCTCACTCCAAAAAGGCCATTGAATGACTCGAGTGTGTCCAGAGAAGGGCAACGAAGCTGGTGCAGGGTCTGGAGCACAGGTCTGATGGGGAGCGGCTGAGGGAACTGCGGGGGTTTAGTTTGGAGAAGAGGAGGCTGAGGGGAGACCTCATGGCCCTCTACAACTCCCTGAAAGGAGGGTGCAGAGAGGGGGGGGAATGAGTCTCTTGAACCAAGGAACAAGCAATAGGACAAGAGGGAACAGCCTGAAGCTGCGCCAGGGAAGGTTTAGACTAGATATTAGGAAGCATTTCTTTCCACAAGGGGTTGTTGGGCATTGGAATGGGCTGCCCAGGGAGGTGGTGGAGTCCCCATCCCTGGAGGTGTTTAAGAGTCAGGTCGACATAGCGCTGAGGGATATGGTGTAGTTGGGATCTGTCAGTGCTAGGTTAACAGTTGGACTGGATGATCTTCAAGGTCTTTTCCAACCTAGACAATTCTGTGATTCTGTGGAAAAAGGAAGTTTCTCTATGCGTTGCAACAGCAAAAACACATGGCCACAGAAAACTTATTTTTAAAAAATGGCCAAGCAAAACTACCCTGCAAGATCTCCCTTACAATCAGACATGTCTTGCATTTGGAAAGCAGCCAGCAGTGCTAGAGATGAGAACAACCTGGTGGGGAAATCGAAGGGTATCAAGTGTCACTATGGAGCTAAAGACAAAAGTACCACTTAGGAAACCCATACAGGTATGCCCAGGAAGAAATTCAAGACAGCAGGTACAACTCAACAGTCCTTTTTTGTAGCACATACTCTATCTCCATGTGCAAAGTGGTCACAACATTCGGTTTTAGCAGGGGTGATAAAACCCTCTATGTATCAGCTTAGCATTTATATAGGCGATTATCCTGGACATGTCTCACACATCGGCTTGAGGTAATGTCCCAGGGATTACTGACAAAACCCTGCAAATTATCTGTTAGAGTAAATACACTCTTACGTGACACCTGGTATCCAGTACAGAGCGACTGATTCATTTTCCAATATATGCTTAGATAGACATGGGAAAAGGACAGGGATGCTAGATCTTAAATAGTCTGTGTATGTAACAGGACTATGATACCTTTATATCTAAAAATGAACACTTTGGGGGGGACTGATTAAAGTACACTATTGCTTCTCAAAAAAAATGAAGCATTGGGCAATTAATTTAAAATATGAGTAATTCTTAGAGGAAGGAGATACATATACACATATTGCTCAAAAAATAGGGAGCACATGTCCACACTACCTGAAATGTAGCCGCTTCCATGTAAAACATTTGGCAATCTCAGGGAAATATTCTGTATTTCAGAGCTTTTCAAAATGCTGCCAGAGCACTGTGATCACAATGACTCACTGAAGTCGTACAAAGAAAAGAATCAAACAGGGACATTTTGAGACTATCCAGAAGGAAATGAAGCATGGCAAGAAAACACACTATTTTTATCGGTGCTTTGTTTCATGGAGCAATTGCAATGTTCAAGTCAGACAGCCCCATGCTCGATAACGTGGTTCCAGCGAGTTACTTGGAGTCGCTCTCCTCCACCTCCCAGCTTCCTGCAGCAGCAGCCAGGACTTGGCAACACACACCCCGAGATCCAGGAAGCTTAGGATTCAAAAGACTTGCAACTGATGTCTCAATCTGTACCTCAAATCCTCTTCTCACGTCTTTCAGGGGAAGAATCTGCTGCTTTTTAAATTTTATTTTATTTTCCCTATTGAAACTAAAGATGTCAGACTGAATTTATATATTTATACCCTTGCAGGGCAGGACTCCTCAAGGTTCCCTGAAGAGTGACTTCTGCCTGGTTACAACACTACAGTTATTTTGCCCAGAACCTCTCTTAAAAAGCACAGCTATTCCAGGACAGAAAACACCTTAACCTTAAATATACTTCTGGGTAAATTAAAGCCACTGGGTCACCCAGAAGTAATTTTTTCAGATTGAATTTAGGATGGCTTCCAGCCCCACCTTTATAGCACCCCATCTGAAAGACTGATCGAGGCTACAAGAAATGGTGGTGTTTGAACACTTGGTGGCACAGCCAAAGGAAGAAGTCTTCACTTAGGAGAAGAAAACTATCACCTATTTGTTTTGCATTGCAATCCCTACCTGTTGTATCTCTATATAGTCTCAGTGCCCAAGATGTCTGTAAGCCACGTAACTCTCCCCTTCCATGGCTATAAGCACTTTTTATTTTTTGCCTCAGTCTTTTTGATAGGGATTTTTTGCCCTTTACAGGAGACTGTTCCTTCTGCAGCTGGTTTAACTCTGCCCTGTTCCCTGTAGTATTGGTTTTAGGATGCTACTGTGCCACAATAAGGAGGAGCTTTTCAGTTTCAAAAGCTCTGAAACACTCAGTCCTCTCCCCTCTCTTCACTACACACCTTTTCTTTACAACCAAAATATCTGCAGTTCTTAAATAACTCACTTGGTTTTTGTTTTTAAATAAAGATCTTGATTTACCAGCTTTATTGTGGCTTCCTTGAGTTGTAAAGTAGCTCCGTGGCCTTCAAATCTAGGATACTTTGCATTTGTGGGAAAAAACCCAAAGCTAATAAAACAAGAACCCACCAGCTATCATCTCAGAGACAGAGGAAAAAGGGACACACACAAACCAAATCCCAGCTGGGATGTGAAAATCAAGTTTTAATCTGGAGTACATGAAAGGGAGCTCATCAAGCACACCGCAGGATCAAGTTTGCTTTGGGAAGAAGATCTGACAGCGAGCAAGGGCAGAAGCAGTGATCTCAGCTGTGCCTTTTGGAGCAACCTCAGCACAAGGCTGAGTGGAAGAAGTCTCTTATTCAATCTGCCAAAACTGGTAACTGCCCCATGCAGTGCCCCTCCTTTGCTCTATTTTACTCCTGCCTCAGAGAGCTCCAGTGATACAGAGGGCTAGTTGTAAGGTAGAAGCAAAAATACAGTTCTTGGATCACAGCTTTCCAACTGGTCAACAAATGAAGTCATGACCTTATGACCAAAGCTGCCCCACCAGCTGAGCCCAGCCAGGAGTCTCCCCTTGCCCAGGTAGATTTTATTGCCCGTATTTTTCTCTATTAAAGCACAGCTTGCTTACTGGCAGTTTGTAAGCTGCTGCTCATAATTTAATTTTACACATGCCAGATGCCAAAGTTACCTCCAGCATTCACCCTACTCATGCCTCCTTCCCTGCTGCTAATTGCATTTTGCTCTGAGTAGAAAAAAGGTTCATAAGCAGGACATTTAAGTCGCTTCCAGTTACATCCAACCCCAGGTTTGCATCCATGTGTCTACGTGTGCTAACCCTCTACATACTTCAATACAGCAAAAAGCACTCTGCAGACTCTGATGAGATGAAATGCCCGGAAGCAAAACATACAGAAGACTGTTTTTCACTTTCACTAGCTATAATGGCAGTGACCAGCAAGTGTACGGAGGCTGATGCACCAAAAGAAGAAGGAAAAGTTTGCTTTGATTTCCAATACTTTGTTCCAGTGCATAAAAGGTACTTTGAGCACTTTTCTTTCCTGCAAGTTACACAGAGTGACTGCAAGAATCTCTGCAGATATTTGCTATTATTGTTACAGTGCTATAATGACACATAGATATGCACTTTTACTGGAATAACATGACCTTTTCCAGTTTAGCATATACTACTATTTGCATATTGTGTATAGATAATTATCCTATCAACTTCCCTGTACATGGAAAAAGCATTTTCATTTGTAGCTGAGGACTGATATTATAGTACCAGTCAATGTAGAACCTGCAAGATTTTGGTGCCATTTGTTTTGGTGTCTCTTTGTGTTGCTTCATTTTGCATTTCACTGACTTCAGGTGCTGAAGCTTTGGGGGTTTCAGGGACTCTGTGTCTTTTCTGGAAGCTGTTCTGCTACTGCACTCACAGATCAGCCAGCAATGAAAACACAGGGTCCTCACACACTAACGTACCTCCTTCTACAGAATTGAATCCCTTTCTCTTCTATCTTTGCTTATCTTTATGCATCAGTCACTGCTCGAGTTTCTAATACTGTTTCTTTGATGGCTACTCCTGTCCTGTGCTGGCTCTTCTTCCCAGCAAGCCTGCATGATACAAAACTGCAACTCAAGCGTTAAGTTTTTAATGTAAGTATTTCTACTCAATGCCAGTAAAATGCTTCAATCACCTGTAATTAAACAGTCTGGAGATAGATCTGCTAGTTAGTACATTCAAAAAATGTCAGTCTTTCAAAGAGAAGAAAAAAGGGGACAATTGTTCCACGTTAAGTCTTTACTGCAAGAAAAAATGAAGTTATCTCCCCCAACAGCCACCAGGGAACTGGCAGTAACTGGGGACTCAAGGAAAAGAGAAAGTCTGCTGGTCATGTTTGGGTTTGGTTGGTTTGAGGGGGTGGATTGGAGGGATTTTTGTTTCTCTAAGATGCTGCAGCTTTTAAACAAAAGGGTTTGTGCTATTTGGAACTTCTACATGGGATTCCTTATGCTTTTGTATTTTGTCTATCTGTGTCAGTAGGTGTGATCAGCATATGTAACCATCTGCCTCATCAGAAATCTGTAAGCAGCAAATTGCTTTTCAAGCATTTCAAAACTGGAATATAAGGATGTGGAACAGCAATTATTAAAACGAGATGTTAATATAAGAAGAGCCCATTTATTTTTATAAAAAATGTTATTTAATACAGAATTATCTTGAGTCTGTTTAATGGGCAACGCTCATTTGACTGTGGGGGATGGTGAGCTATGCCAAACGTGCTGTCTGTGCTAAGGTAGGTATAGTAGGTATAGAGGGAGCACGGAATGGGCAGGCAGAGACACTGCCTGGTGCCCTGCCTGGTGCCCTCCCAATGTTTCCAAGGAGGATGAGCTATTTGGGTAGCAGAGGAGAAAGGCGGCACTGGCTCAGAGCCAGCCCTACCTTACAGGTGGGAGAACAGGTCCTGTGTGTCCAACCCCAGGGAGGTGCAGGTCCACCCTGCTCCTGCAACCCAGAAGATGATCAGTCTCAAGGGCAACAGGCTCCAGCTTTTGCTGGCAGAAGCAAACACCTAACCTGATGGAAATTCTATTCCATAATTATTTTCTAGAACTCTCAGCATGCCTCCAATTTGGTTAGAAGTCTATAAACTTCACAGAGGCTTTAAAAAACAAGAAAGTCAACATATAGCTGGTAAAAGCAGCTGCAAGTGACAGCAGACTGTCAACATCAAAAGGCTGGAGCAATACTCTTTCAAGAGCTGTACTGGGGCATTTTCATTGTTGCTTTCTAAACACCTACAGCTTGTATGATCAGAAACATTCCTATGGTTAAGCTCTCTTCTCAGACATCTTTAATGCAAAACACTGTTACAAAACAGCTTTTGCAGGCTCCCAAAGCAAGTACTTCTTGGAAAAAGAACTCAGAAGCCAGAGTTACGAGCAAGGATCCAGGTTTTCAAGTGGAGATAAACAAAATCTTGTGCTAATTTACCACTGGCAAGCTCTCTGTTTAGCAAGGCAAAGAAAACTTCCCCCAGCACTCTGCTAGGCAAATGGAAGCACAGGCAACTATTCCAAGCATTTCACAGCAGTACTTTTCCATTTCCATTATGAAAGACATCTTAAGTGTTTTTTTTAAAAACATTTAACTGTAATGATGGAGGACTTTTGTTCCTTCACCCCAACCCACCATGGACTGGCCCGTTTCCCCACCACCTAGAAAGGCATGAAGCTGCAGGACTGAAGGTAACTCCTGCTGGACAAAGTTGTTTCACTTCGATATAGTGACTTTCAGCAACGCATATCCTCAAATTAAAAGAAGTCAGGCAGGCTTGTAAGTCAAGGCTGCATGAAAAAAACCACCAGTGACCCCCTAATGCTGCCTTATTTCTCCCCGGTAAACCTAAACGCAAGCCACCCAGCTGTCTACTACGGAGCATGCACAGCTCTTCCTAACAGTTCCTTCTGCACCATCAAAAGGGAGCTCTAAATATCACATTAAGTCTTCAACTTTGCATTAATTTCTGTGTTAATTGGCTGGGGACTCACAAACAGGAAGGATGATGTTACTCTTGAGGAAGAGCTGATTTCCAGTAACACAGCCACGCTAAACAAATTTAACTGCTTGCTTTTGTAGAGACTTTTCAGATGAAAAATCTTCAGCATCTTCTTTTTCCTCGAAGAATTAAATTTCAAACCTGAGAACATGTGAACCCAGAGGTGACACTGGCAATGACTGACTTCTTGTCTGTACCAACAAAACTTCTGAGTATTCCCTAACCAGTTTGAAGTGTTGCATGTTCCTTACTCCTGCTGCCGGCTCAAAAAGGCTAGTTATGGCAAGGGACCGAATAATTGCTCTATTTGAGATACAGCTTTTATAATTAACTCTACAGATTGATTTCTGCAGAAATCGTTCTTTAACCAGGAGTTCCCTACTCCCAGAATGGCCTCTACTCAGCTAAGCTATTTAAGAGGTTACCTGGGACGTTGAGTGCATTACATTTCAGTTTCATCCTCTCAACCACAGCAATACCTTGAATTAAATTTCATACATCATATTTCTGTGTGATACTGATATATTCACTTGAGCTTCAGAGACTATTGTAATTACCGATTGACTTGACTCATTCCAAATCCAGCATCTTCCTGAAAAAATACCATCTAAGCAAAAAAAAAAAAAGCATATAATGTTGGATTTAATCTGTATTTTATGCCTAATTCACATGTTTGTTTAGCACAGCCACCTACAAGGATTCAGGAAGCAGCTGTGAATCTCATCAGGAATAAACTGCAAAATAAACAGATAATTGTCTAAAAAAGGAAAAAAAAATCCCACTATGCTGTCCTTTGTATCTAGAAGCATTTAGAGATTATACAGAATGATCAAAGTTTAGGGACCATTCAGTAATGGAGTTGAGGAGGATGACAGTGTGCTGCCTCACTTAGACTGGCATAAGACAAACTTCTGTATTGTTAGGAGAAAACACAGATGCCATTTGTAAAACAGTTTAGACAAGTGCCCTTAATTATCTCTCAGGATTCACAACATGTTTAAGTACTCTTCGAGCATTAAAGAATCAACCAGAGAACATGTAATGTAATATAAAAGCACTCTTTCAAGTGCTATGAGCATCTATAGTGTCATTTACTAATCTCTTGGTGACGACCCTGAAATTAATGCAGGACTGTGCAGTGGAGCATCTAAACTGCAGGCTTCCAAGTTCAGATATGTGACCTTTGTAAAGCCAAAATCCATCAGTTACAGCCCTTGTCCATTTGTAGATAATCAAAGCTTTCAATGTCTACTACATACATTATCCATAAACCCTGAAGTCAAAGGTTAACAGCTGCTCTTCAGTACATGCGACTACAGTTTAGTGACCGTTTACTACAGTTTGTTAATTATTTCATGTTGACTATTGTGGCGTTTATTTTATAAAAGAGTAGATTTATTTAAATAGGCAGTTGTTAGAAAAGCAGAGATAGAAGAGTTGGAAATACACAGTTTCAGCAATGGGGAGGGGAAACACCCCCACAGACTCGGACAATTACCAGGAACATTTAGAATCAAAGAAAGTCTTGTTTTCTTAAAATTATTATTTTCAAAAGCATCAGTATTTGTTTGGAACAACAAATTTGTTTGGACACCTGTATTCTTGGAGATGACCAAAAAAAAAAAGTTACATCCAGCCTAGCTGGTTACTTTAGGAAAGAGCAAGCCCTTATACCAGACAAGATGTATTTTTAAAAAGCTTTTTCTTCCACATGCTTTGTTCCGACTGTAAAAATTGACCTTTGGTTTTAACAAGCCATACACACCACTTGCCCCAGATGCAGGAGGCAAAGAACTGCACAGCCAAAGCAGCTGATGCACCAGCCCCAGGGTCTGAAGCAGGAGTGGGAATCACAAAAGCCCACCCCAGGATGACAAAAGGCCTCCTAGGTAGTATTTAATGTTTTATGTTTAGGTGCCTATCTTCACCCATTTAATAGCACTCTTACTTGAAAGTAATAGAAAAAGGTAAAATAGTCCTGCTCTTCACACTGTCTTCACCTATTCCCTCAAAATTCCCCTCCTGCTGAGGCGGGTACAAGTGAACGTATCTCTCTTCATTTTGACTGGTTTTAAAAGGACCAATACATATCAGAAAACCTGAACAAATCCCAAATAATCCTGAGACAATACACCTCGTTTTCATAAAATGCCATTTGACCCATTTTTTTTCTGAGTATGTATTTTCCATTAGCTCCTCGTTACCAACATCAGCTTATATGTATGTTTTAAATATGAATTTCCCATTGCTTTAAAAAAATGTAAATTACAAGAATTGACAGCGCACTGTAGTCTTCAGGGGTCCATCCAAGTATCTAGTTGTTGACATTTAAAACGTCAGGGCTGTCAAAATGGAAGAGGGTAGTCTAGTGCTTATATAAACTTAATTTCCTTGTTTCCATTAAAAAGTTATTAATTAAAAGGCAGTCTCAGCCAGGTTCAAACTCTTTAGGCATAGTCAACTTCCTCCAATCCTACTCTATTGAGAAGACTGTATTGACATACTTATATTCTACTCAGGTAAAAAATAATATATCTATAATTTATCTTACAGCATGCACAGGAGCAGTGGTAGCACCTTCACGAGACATCTTCCTGCAACATGAATGTGCACAGTAAACCACTGAAGCCTCACCAGTTTATTGTCTTGCAGGTTACCAGAATACCCTGGCCAAATGAAATTAGAGCTATTACGCAAAAAAAACCCCAAAACCTATTCGTATCACTAATTACTTTGTCGTACATCTTAAAGTTTCTAAGTTTTGATGCCTACACTGCATTTCACTCTGTACATGTATTAAAGAAAAAGTCAAGTTCTGCAGCAAGTCCACAGACAGCCACTAAGAGGCCAGAACATGTACTAAGCAGGACCAGTTGCCCAACTTATTAGGGTATATCTTATGTTCTTATGCTCTTCATTACCTGGGGACAAAGGGCTTCAAGCTGGCTGGCTGACATGCGAACCAATTTCACACCTTCTTCATTGTTCGAGATGGAACAGGCCAAGTTGGCAACCTGTGTCAGAGGTGGGAGAAAAAAAATGCAACTGTTAGAGTTGGGTTTTACTTCCCTCTGTAGGAAACCTTTTACACACCCCCAACAGTGATCAGTGACCCGTGACCCGCCATGAAATACAAAATGTCCACGTTCGTTCAGTTCTAATGAATTTTAAAACTAATGAAATCTGTTCCTTCTCTAGCCATAAAATTGTAACACATCAGATCATAAAACCATAGTCATTGAAATAGGACAGTGAGATCACTGTTACCACCAATTTGGTTACGTTCTCTCCAGCAAAATGTACAAGAGCATCACTGGCAGCACTTGAAGTTACAGTTAAAAAGCCCATTCCCACATGCGTGAGACAGCAGCAACCACACATTTAAAAAAACAATCCAGCTCCCGTGCATCTGAGGAGTAAGTATTCTGATGTCGGTAAGCACTGGGATGCTCCTTTTTTCTTGAAACGTTTCTATATCCTACTGCATGTCAACCCCAAAGAACTTGGAGGCCCACCAAGCAATTCACCTACGCAAGCAGTGCTGTGGTGCTGCAAAGCTCAAGCTGTATTGCTGGTGTTACATGGAGTGCACCTCTGCAACGGGATACAAGTATCTGAATGCACTGGTTTAAACTCCTCCATGTACCTTTTATCTAGTCAGACTGCAGTATCAGGCAGGTGCTCCTCCAGCCCTCCCTTTACACCACAATTCATCGAATAAAATTGTTTGCTGGTAGAGGTGATCTTGAAGATCCATCCACAGTTCTCCAAAATTTGAATAGCATCTTGTGATGCTAAAAACTTTACTCCAAAACCTTGACCTGCTGCACAGCAGCATCCTTAACTAGGTCATCTTGAAACAGAGGACCTTTTGTAAACACCTGCCTTTTAAGAGCATACAGGAAGGGGACAGCACAGAATTTTTTGGTAATTGAAGATATTCCTCATATCGGAGCTAGTCTCAGGGGAAGGAAGTCTGAAGTAAGTTACATTTCTTAGTTGACAGGTGAATGACAAGCATGTTATTCTGAGCTATTTGAACACAGAAAGCTGTAAAAATAGCACGAAGTGAACTGAGATGAACACTGAGTACTGTCCTTTCAGAGACAGAGCAACCTGCAAACCCCCTCAGTAAATGTGCTGTAAAAGCATCATCACAAGCCAGTAGATGCTCAGTAACACCAGTGAACCAGATTTCTCCATATATTTTTCCCTATAAACTGGGGAAATTTCATTCTTCCTTTAATTAAACTATCCTGTGCATTCATATACAAGTCATTTTGAAGTAGTATCTGCAGCTATATCACATGCTTTTCCCCCTCCCTTACGACAGATGTTCCCACACAGAATATATTACTGTCCCACAAACCATCAACCACATGCCAATATACTTGAACGGTGTTTTTCATCAATCCCATTATTAATTTTGGGACCAAAAAGCAAGTTCCCATTGCAAAGTACACAGCCTCTTCTTCCCTCCAGTCCCAAATCAAGTTACAAAGGATAAAAACCAGCACGCTGTCAAGAAGAGAGGTATGTTTCCAACACTGAACAACCAAGTAAACAGATGCAACAGCATCTATTTGGATGAAAACAAACTGAAGTTGAGAGAAAGCCTCTGCAGCATCAACAAGACATGGAAAACTCTGCCAGCTTTCAGGAATATGAGTGTCCTACTCCTCAACTTTCGTTTCCACTGATCTTTGTGGACAAGACCTACGCGTTAAGAGGTGGCATTGCAGTAAGTCCTCAGTTCACTGCAAGGTCGTGCAGCTTGCAGCCAGCTTAGCCAAGGCTCCTTTCTCCCTCCTGTTACCACATGTGCTACAGTCTCCAGCTCAGTTCCTCTCTGCACTGCACTGCCACCAAACAGCTCTACTCTCTATAATGCTCTATCAGAGAGGGATTTGATTTTGAACATAGGAGTTTTTTTCCTGTAGATTTGCCATGTCTTAAATCCCTCGTTCACAGCGAGCTGTAGTATATTATGCCTCTGTTTAGAGGCTTTAAAAAAAAAAAAAAATCAAAAGACAGTAAGATGCTGTGATTTAAAAGTCAAATAAAGATTTTGCTGTTGTTTTAAGCACAGGTCATATTTTTGAGAAACACCAGTTTGCCAATATTTTTTATGGTCCATATTTCCACGTCATTTCTGCCTCCGCAGCAGCAGTTACAATCTCTAGGACCGAGAAGAACACAAAGCTCTATTGAGTAGGGGCTGAATAAAAGCGACATTGAAGCACTACAAAATCAGCCTCTCCGATATCTGGAGATGTTGTGCTCTCTCTCAAGCCAAGGGTGATGAATCAAGCGCACAGAAATGCCGCTCTGTCTGAATACAGAGAGGCAAAGAAGTTTATAATTGAGTGTCCCCACCATGGCACGATGAAATTTTGCTTTTTTGCACAGTCATTTTTGAACAGTCATTTTTCTTCTGAATACCTCACTGATGGCAATTCTTCTTTAGAAATTGCCCGACTGGGACTGCCAACCTTTATGAAAGAAGCGTGTGTGCTTCCCTGACTGAGGGTCTTTGGCAGTTTAAGACAATCCAACTGTTGGCTGCCACATCCCATCCTACTGCTGCGTCTCCAAATCTCAACACTTCATTTCAGCATGCTCATCCAAAAGAAATCTATTCGCTTTGGTGGATTAGTCTCTCTGCCAGATTTGCACACAAACTTCCCAACAAACTATTTACTGCACATCAGAGTGAAGCAGGGATGTGGCAGCAGCAGAGATGACTTCAGAGTGCTGCAAACATGGCTGTAAATTCACAGCAACGCAGTATTTAATGCACCCATGGGAAGACTGTCAAACTATTGGTAAACACTCACAAACCTCTTAAAATTTGAAATTTAAGAAGAGCTTTGTCAACTAATTAATCAAGTTGTAAATGACATTACAATGAGGTATTTTAAATTGTCATTAATTTTCAGGTGTTCTATAGCATGAATTCTAAAATTGCATGTACTGGCTGAGGTGGATGGCTGTATGATTAAAAAATTTAAAGTACCTGAAAGAACCCATCATCAATAACTCCTGTGTAATATTTGACAAATAACTTCAAACTACCTGTCTGTAGAGAAGATAGGGTACTACTGGCCAGTTATGTGACCTGTACACATAATACATCGGATTTTGCAGCTGAGATGAAGATCAACTACAGCCAAATTTGTTTTAAAGCATGCAGAGCACTTGGAAATCACACATTTCTAAAACTGCCAAATAAAACAGAGCACCTCAAGCAAACAAAAATTCCCCTTAAATCAAATGTAAATGAAATAGTTTCTC
This sequence comes from Strix uralensis, assembly GCF_047716275.1. Classification (NCBI taxonomy): domain Eukaryota; kingdom Metazoa; phylum Chordata; class Aves; order Strigiformes; family Strigidae; genus Strix; species Strix uralensis. The sequence continues at coordinate 4,573,422 of NC_133985.1, forward strand.
CATGTCTCCAACAACGTAGCTGACTGACATAGTAAGTGGTCAGACTTGATTTAGAAAGAACACTTGTGCTTGAGAGCAAAATAGCAATTGAATTCCCGCTGCATTTGTTCATTCTTACCATTCAATATCATCAAGCCCCTTTACATAAGCACTACTGGCACAGGCATCAAAGGAGACAAAAAAATCGCAAATAATGTAATCAGCCATAACGAGCAATCTCTTGAAAAAAGTTAAAAATACATTGGGAATGAAGACAGACTAGAGAAACTAGACTGACGCGGTTCAGAGATACCTCTTGCAGCACTGACAGGCCAATTTAAAAGCATCTTTTTGCTGCAGTATCTTAGCTCACAGAGTATACAACCATGTCCCAGAGACTTCATGTACCCCAAAAGGCAGGATGGACCCAAAGCAGCTGCCGATGTTTAGCTGAACGAGCTTAAATTTACCCCCAGAGACAAATGCACCAAGCATTGGCGAGAAGGGCACAGACAACCGTTTCCACAAACTGAACTAATGAACCAGTGCTAAGGAAAACTCAAAGCTGGACGAAATCATCTGGAAAGTGGGTTTCATGCACTAATCAGTTTTTGAAACTCAAATCTGATTGGTATTAATGATGACATCAGAATACTGCAAGATGAGATGATGTCTTTGGAGGAGGCATTACTTCAGAATACTGCAAGATGATGTCTTTGGAGGAGGCATTACTTAACTGGTTCCTTCTAGAGGTAGGCACCATCCCAGTGCAAAGGGTCAATCAAGGAATATGGTATAAGCAGGGAGGTATAATTCCAATCACAAAAAAAATATTGCACTATCACAGAGTGATTCCATCTCAAATTCTAGTTATTTTGATTCTTCAAAATTTACTAATTTTAAATCCAGAAAAGTCTTGACATTGCTAAAGCAGTTTTGTCCTCCATTAGTGACTATTTGTCAGCCTGTGTTTGTGTTGTCAGCTGTTGTAGACAACTGCCTTCTCTGACAATAGGCAGTTTTTACCTTTTTCACCTGGAATACTTTTTTTTTTTTAACTTGAAATTTGTTCAGATAATGACTAAGGAGCCATGTCTTTCAGCAATTCAAAGACTATATACAGCCTCAACTACATCAGTGTGGGGTCACTGCTGAGCTTCTTAAATTACACTGTTGAAAATAATTAAGAAATACTGCTACAGCTTTGCATTGACTGCCTAGCTTAGGTGGTGGGGTTACTTTACATGGAACTGTTTATTAAAGGATTGACTAACTGCTTTTTTAGTAAGAGACAAAAAATATGCAAGAGAAAAAAAGGAACTATAATCTCTAACACATTAAATCCTCTTTTTCAAGGATTTCAAAGGCTGACACTGAAAGTTTGTATTAAAGTCTTTGCTTTGTGCACCTGGATTGACTTCAGAGAAGCAACACCAAGTTTTTCCTCCTTGTTTACAAGTCATGTTTTTAGCACAGCTTCTTCAAGAAGTCAAGTCCGCAAAGGCCTCCTAAATGGGTGCTGGATGCAATCATCTAGCAATGGTGTAATCCAAAGAAGGCTCTGTAATGTGTTTATTGTTGCATAATTTAAAATTGTCAGAGCTGCCTCCGCCACACAGCATTGTTATAAATAAGGATTATATATCGCTATGCAGGAGACATACACTAATTGAATTCTAAGAGCCTGACTACTCTCATTTGAAACTGCAGTTGTAAAAATAGCACTGCAGAAGTAAGAGTTTTCAGACGGTCTTACGAATGAAAAACTTAACTTTTCAGTTTAACATTGACCAGTATCCTCTCATAACTGATGCTCACAAACCCTCATGCAAAAATAACAAAACTGTACCCTTTTATACACAGATACTTTGGGAATTTCAACAACATGGAAATGAAGCTTTTCAAAGGTGTTCCTGGCATTTTAATTTCTGATTAAACTTCAAAAATTCAGCTTCATGTTCTATTTTTTGCTTTTCATTTCACAATTTCTCTGGGAATGCAAATTCCCACTTTTAAGCAGCTTAAAATCACCCATTTTAAAAGAAAAAAAAAAAAAAGAAGAATGGACAGGCAGGCATTCAACACTTTCCTCTTGAGAACCTGCTAAACAAAAGTGTATCTGCTATTCTCACAAAATTCAAATATAACACATCTAATTTCTTCCTCCCCCATACTAAAAAAAAAACCAGTCCAGACTCACTTCATGATGGTCAAAGCCCATGAAATTAATTTAGCTGCAGAAACAACTGTTCTGGCAAAACTAAGTGGTAACTGAGGACTCTCAGAAGATATGTGACAATTATGTAATTTCTATCCCTCTTAAAAAAAGGCTTTTATTATTCACTTAAGCCCATATATTTATTAATTCACTCATACAGTACACTCAATATTCAAGACAAATGTGAGCATTTTAATGTCCAGTCCTAACAGGTACCACATGAGGGAGAAGTCTGCATTATAGCTATAATCCCATAAACTCACTAGTTTTGCAGAAGCATGGCTAATTACACAAAACAGTTTCAGTTCTTTAATGCGGGAAGGGATGGCAGGAGGACTTCGGTTCAGGTCCACAGGGACTCTGAAGCAAGTTACTGGGAGTCATGCTGTCAACTACTCTGTGATTTTATATGACTTAAGTAGTTGCAAGTGGCTGCAGCTCCACAGAAGCAAGAGCTTGTTGCGGGGAACAGAATCCCAATGTATTAACTTAAGATAGCAGAAGTCTTTAAATAAAACAAACCGCACACAGAAATACTCCAAACATAAAGCATTGAGGGGAACGATGGACTAAAAATTGAGATAACTGCTATTTCCAGACCTCTGCAACCTCATGCAGAAGATGAGAGCAATTTTAATTTCAAGTCTGGTTATAAACACATGGATGAGAAATTTCAGCTAGATTGAACAAAACTGGCAAGCAAAACGTTATTTTTGATTCAAAAGTTTTAGACAATGAGAAATGGGGGTTTCAGGGCTTTTATTTCAACAGGCTGGCAACTGACTGAAAAATGAAGAGGATCAGAGATAATATATTGTGTACTTTCTACTCCCTGTAATATTGAGGCGATTGCTTAATATTTTCATGGGTAACCACCTCTCCTTTGGGATTCAATCTCAAAACTAGCACCTTTCCAGTTGTATCCGTGTCTCTAAAAACCTAGTTAAGGAATATAGCTTTGCATTTGGCTCTCAACCTGAACAAGCTGTCTCCAACTACCTCTCCAGCTACCTGGTACCATTCTAGGTATAGCTGTCCTGCGAAAGCTCCGTTTAACGCTGGCAAGCTCCTTCTATACCCCGCGGAAATGTCCTTCTCCAACAGAGTGCAATCCCACACGTTGTCAAGGTTTCATAAGGAAGTGGAATTTTTAACACAGTTGGGCAAACCCAGTGTTTGTGCATGATGACAAACCAAACTGGGCTCCATTTACTGAGCAGCAAGTGCAAAAGGGAGAGCACTTCCCTCTCTTGCCAACAGGAAAGTTTTTCAATCAAAGAGGGGGAAGAGGTGTTTGAAGGGAAGTAATACATCTATAGCATAAAACATATCCACAGTAGTAAAGTGCTAGCAGTACAAGAATACCTTTATTTCCAGACTGGTAGATTATCCTTTCTATAAACCTGACAGAGAGCAGAGCTGGTAAAGGAATACCAGTGTGCTGTGTGGGCACCGTGCCCCTCGTAGATGCAGCTGTAGCAGCAGATGTAACTATTGGCACAGGAACGATTCCTTCCTCAGACAAACAAGCTAAAGTGATAAAATGTTGTTATAAGCACAAAACACATTAGTTACACAAGTCGATCTGAGCTACCATGACAGAAATCACACTGCTGGTATGTAACGCAGATCTGATCTTAAGCTAAAACTTTCAAAGTGAATCCTCATCTTGAATGCTTCTTAGCAACACAAATGTTTTTCTTTAAAATAAAAGTGTTTCTAGTAGTGATATTTGGACAGTACCTGAATAATTATCCTTATCCAAAGAAGCCTCTGTGTTTATCAAAGTGGAAATCATAATTCTTTCCTATCTCATTTGGCTTATCACTCAGAGCATGCTGCATTATGATCTTACTAAAGGCTTCCAACTTGGTGCTGTTTAAACCAGTTTTTGGTGATTCAGACAACTGTTCATGGCAAGTTTAATGGTAATTATAAGTACATTATGCTCTTGAAGAAGGCGACAAAATAGTAAGAAGAATGAGCTCTACACAGACTTCAGGCAACTCCTTGATGACACTACATGACTAATATTCCAATATTGCTAATGACTAAGGTGATGAAAATCCAGACATGCATTGAGGCTTTTAGTTATATATCGAGAATTAAAACATTTATGCCACAACTATAAAGCTGTAGCCAAAAAAATACTTTAAAATGCTGCTGGAATTAAGACTCATATCTGGAAAACAAAACAGGCCAGGACTCTACTGCTTTTTACCTCCCTCTGAAGACATCACGTCAACTGCAGCTATACTCAACAGTGCTGTTACTTCCTGACCTCTTCGACAGATTTCCCCTTCCCCAAATGCATCTATCTGTTTCCAAAGGCAAAAGGAACAGGGTATAAATACCGGGCTATTTCGAGTGGGGTAAAAGGACATTAGCATAGCTGTCCAAACCCTAACTTCATTCACCTCCAACTTCTACACCCTTCATACCTCCCTTGGCCCAAGTGTTTAAAGACCAAGCTCCACACTCTCAACAATCATCCAACATAGGGACCGCCCCTATGGGAAAGGTATGGCAGAAGTGCCTCTCCATCCATGTAGCAGCAGCTAATCAGGATTATTTTCAAATAGAAGAATGTCTCTGAACACCCCGATCTCTGTCCAGATATGTGCAGGTTCAAATTCATCTTCAACCAACTTCATCTCTCCCATCAGTTTCACTGTCAGATTACTGATTACCTTGCTTCTCTCATGTGTACTTACAAGGAAATCTGGATAGAAAGATTACCCTGAAGTCTCTTATTCCTCTTCCAACATGATTTTTAATCTCTACCAGCATTCTACAGACCCTTTCATACATAATTCGGTGTAGCTCTAGATTGGCCTCAAAAAAAAAAAAACCCTGACAAGAACAAAAGTTATCCTATTAAAAGGTCACTTGCCTTTACTTATGTATGACACATTAAATTTGTATATCCAGTTTTGTTGGAAAATGGAAGAACTTCTCTTCTGCTGAGGCTTTCCTACTTTACTGATTATGAATGTAAGGAAAGCATGTTCTATGGATAGCATTTAATTTATTTATGAATTAGTTGACTAATAAAATGAACTTACAAGGAAAGTGCATCTGCTCTTGAAGAGTGTCAGACTTTAGAAGGCACATTAGAGTTATACTGGTCATTTACTGAAGACATTTGTTTTAAATTGCTGCCAAGGTTATCTATAGACAAATTACAGAAAGCGTGCTTGTTCTTTGGAGGAGACATTTTGGTCTCCATCTTAAAATGGGAAATTAGTATTGGGTTGGACTAACACCGCCTCTCTTCTCCAGACCACAACACAAGGACATTTCCCCTGTAATACACAAATACCTCAAAAATAAAAGCAAGTAAAAGACAAACTTGAGTTTGCAGATTCCCCCCCTCCCCCCCGAATAATTAGCTTAATGGAAAGGAAAAATAGGTGCTCAGATGCAACAATAATGACTGATAATGACCCTAGCCTGGGAAATGCCGAGTTTTGAGAGATTAATATACCCAGAGTTCAGAAAAACATTCCAAGTCAATATTTGATTTGGGTATCAAGTGCTATGCTTGTCTGAACTTTTCACCCAAGATACATCATCTCTGTCCTTCAGTACTGATACATACCTTTGATGGTAAGCATGAAGAAAGAATATTTAAAGAATGAGCAAAGCCAGTCCACTTCCACCTTCAAAGACACTAGTTTTAAAAGCTTTGTATAAACTCTGGAAATCAGGTGGTTAATAGACACAAAGGATAATCTTGTGAGACCAGATTTTTTTCTAGATCTGCTAGATACTTCCATTCCACGCTTCATTTTTAATAATAAATCTGTAAGATGCACGAACACTAAGTGCACACCTTTATCACAAAGGTAACTAGCTATGCCCACTAAGTTATATCTCATGAACAGAGGACAGGCAACCCCAGTTTTTCAAAACCTTTGTTGTGTCTGAAGTCTAAAAGCTAGCTATTATTTTAAACCCAAGCTATGTTTCACCCACTTCAAATTTTTTAAAAGCCTTTCACATGTAAAAAACCTGCAGTGTTATACTCTCTTAAGAATATATGGGATGCAAGTATGGGCAAATCAGGATAACTTGCAATAAAAATGTTGCCAGTGTGCAAGGCTCTGAGCCTTTGGAGAGTGGTGTGTTTACACTGAGGTCTGAAGAATTACTCTAGGACATCAGGCTAGGCAGTTTGGGCAACAGAAGGGGAAAATGTCAGCGCGAGAGGCTACGGATAGCTCGTGGAGTCGCAAGTGCCCAAACGTGGTTCTTTCCAAGCAAATAAATTTGCAGTCTGCATCTGTTCATGGGTTTTCACTGAAGATGAGAAAATCATCTCTCCATGTGCAAGATACAACCCAGTGCATTAAGAAGAGGCACAGAGCAGTATTTTCAGATAAATTAAAGCAATTGGAAAAAAATTATGCTTATGAAACATCGTCGAGAGCTTTCTCCTCCCTGGTCTTACCAAAATTTCTCTGAAAAAGAGACATAAAAAATAAAATTTAAGTTGAGAAACACATTTGACATAGGGGTACTGGGTTCCAGAATAAGGTAAGATTATTTGCTGGTTTTAAGGAATTACAAACTCTCCCTTTCCAAAGTATTCTTCAGCAAGCAAACAGCTACTGGAAGATTTTAACCTGGACTCTGTCCTCTTCTACCTTTTAACTACCTAATTTCCTAAGGTCTGAAAAACCTTTCCATTAAAACTACACAGTATAAAACAGTGACAAATTGGCAACCTAATTTTTATTTTTCTAAAGCATTCAATAGTGTAGCAGAAGTTTCTTTTTAACATTTATGGCTTTTTCACTTCTCAGAGAATAGCCAGAAGTGTCACTGCAGTGACTACAGGGAGCCGTACAAAGGCAACTTGTGCACAAGCACACTTCAAAGACTGGGACGAACAAAAAGTCAGCGTGGTGCTAAGTGACATCATTAAAAATGAGCAGCAAGTTGCAGGACAGCCTAGTTTCTTTTAGGGAGAAACAGTGAATCTAAGGATGCCAATGGCAAGCTGTCTTTCCTCAAGAGCAAAGTTACAGTTTGGAGAGCCAAGGCTCCTTCACCCAGCATGGTAAAAACCATTGGAATGGAAGTACTTTACAATCTGTAAATCAGGAAGACTTTCATAGTTCACAAGTAAATTTTACTTTTTCTTACACTCGTTCCTGGAATGCTGTCTCTTCTGTTATTCTTGTGTGCTGCATTTAAATTGGCTTCTCAATTCCTGAATTAAACTCCTTTAACAAAATTCAGGCAGAGTGCTATCTAGTTAATGGACTGTTAGTACAGAGCAATTTTGAAAGCTATCTTTGAAACGTATTATTCAACTGAGACAAGTCTCATTTTACTATTTTACCGTTACTCAGTTTTCAAAAGGCAGGATAAGGGAGTTAGTATTTTACTACGTGAGAAACAAATTAGATGGAAGTCCTTTGGGACACAGCTTTGGTGTGGTTTCTGTAGGAGATACAGACTCAGCAGGCAAATCAGATTTTTGTGGTTATTGCACCTTTTGGTCAAATTTGGCTGCCCAGACTTTAGGAACCACAAAGCAGACAGTACTCGGATGCCAAGGGAATGCTTCAAAATAAAATTACCCAAATCATGCGCTTGCATCTCTTTACAGCTACTTGGAGGGCCTGTAAACACCTCTGCACTGCAGGAGCGAGAGCTCCCCAAGCTAACCCAGCGCAGAAGCAGCACTGCCACTCCTCCGTCTAGCCAACACCTGCAACAGTGTAGTGTCAAAAAAAGAAAAAAAAAAAAATCCCAGTCCCCTCTAGTGGCTGGTTCACCAGGAGAGCAGCACTGATTTCTCCAGGACACAGGACAAAGGGGCACTAAATCCAAGGTGTAAAACTTCTCAGTAATTCAGATAGGGATCTTCCAAGTTACCTAGTGCAGAGCAGGTCTCTTACCCATCACTTAACATTAAAGGAAAGGGCACGTTCTCTTCTGCATCTAAAACGCAGAAGCCTGTCAATCATGACATGATACACAACACAGCTCCATTCTGCACTGCAGCTGTTTTGTCACATTTGATGTCTTGAGTCACTCAGCAGCATTTCTGAGGGTAGTTACAATAAACTCCCTGGCACGCTTATCTTCCACTGAAAACAGGTGGAAGCAATCACTTCTCATCTCACCAAGTGGAACATCTTCTGTTCTGCTCTTACACAATCTTTTATTGTTTCTTCAGATACCTGACGTCTAGTTTTCTGCCCAAAAGCAGAATCATATGGGAACTTGCAAACATCCTTCTCCATTCTGGCACAGACACGCTGAGACATTAAGTGAATCTCACTCTGACCTGTCTTCCTTCACAGTAAATTTGACATCACGTACAACTCCACAGTGGTTCTCTAGCCCCTCAAGACAAGGGCTCTGCAGGAGTACTATTCCCCTTCTGTCAAAGCTAAGCGTATATATTAATCCATCTACATTCATGGAAGAGGTTTATAAGCCATCTCGATCACGCCACTCTATAGCTATAGTTACATTTTAGACAGCAAAAGCAATAAGCCAGCCTTCAAAAAGTTGTTGCAGCAGCATATCATTTTAGCAGAACCTTTTGATGCCAGTCAGAAATATTGTTTAATGCATACTTCCAGGGGAATAGTCTTTCTTGAAAGACAGACTGTTTGGCTGAATAGAGGTCCTGTGAAACTCATTTGCAGCTTGGCATTTTGCACACAAGGTAAGGTCAGTAGAAACCGCTCTTACATGCCAGTGAGAACTCATTGCTTTTCAGATGGCACACGTATTCTGAAGGAGCAGGGAGTAAGGGCCCACCTAGCAAGGGCAAGAGAAACTCACAGACAAAGCAGAGCAATTAGTCCTTTGTAATTATGCTGATAAATTCCGTGTACAGACACCACTGAAGAGGTGGCAGAACTACAGCAGAATAGGCACTGCTATTGTTATGCCAGTCAACTCCTCCTGTAAACAAGCCCTAAAAATAATTTTCTGAATACTTTAGGTTTGCAGCACGAAGAAGGCAAGCTTTAGACAAAACCCACTTCAAAGTGTTCCCACCACTGCATGTGGAGCGGCTGTATCCTGCTGCCACGCAGGGCACAGCAGCACTGCCTTCTGTCAAACAACATTAGCTCCTTAAAATTTAGAACAAAATAACTGAATCTGTATGAAGATGTCATTTGCACTGAAATGTGGCAGGCCAAAAGTGAAGAACAGATATCTTTGAAGAAATAAAATTTTCATTGCTTAGACAGCAAGTCTGAAGAGCTGGGCTAGCTTGATGCACCCCAGACTATGGGGCAGTTGCTCACTGGACTTAGAGCCCCATCAGCTTTAAAAGTGAGAAAAGTATAGTGAGCAAGAGTCAGAAACTACTTTTACTGATGTTCAATAAGTCTTATTCTTGAGTAATTTCAACCTGTTCAGTTGTGTGAAAGTATTCCCAAGAAGCCTAGGAGACACAAGGACTCTATTATCAAACACAGTGATGCTAAGAGAGCAAAAAGACGTTAACCAGCATCTGACTGTTCCCAGGTAGCTGCTGAGGTTAAGCACACGAGCCAGCTGATGCCTCAAAGCATACCGAAGTGCACAGAAGTTTTTGAAGTTTATTCCTAGTGGCATGTTTCTTCAACAATACCTACAGATGTTTGTTCCTTGTCATTTGGCATCAGCAGGCACAAAACTCTGATGTGAAAACAACGGCAAGAGGACGAGGTTACCGAGATGTATCCACGAATACAGGGTATGAACTTGTAAATGCACTCACTACCTGTTGGGAAACTATTATCCTTAATAGTAGACTAATGACCTTTAAATGCATTTTAGTTAAGACAGGTTGGTCGCATTTAAGCTGATCTTCCCACAGATTAGCTTTAGTAACACCAGTTTGAGAGCCTTTGGATTTTTATTAGAAAAGGTGGCAGGGATCAGTTCTGTTGTTATTGCAGGTTTTTTGTTTGTCCATTGTTTGTTCTCTACACACACGCAAGTAGGTTTCCATTCTAAAAGTCTTCACATAAAAGGCCTGTTTATATTTGGTAGTATTTTACTGAAAAGAAAAAAAAGCCTCCAGGCTTCAAGCAATGGGTCAAGTTGTAAGCAAGACAGTCACGCCACAGTCTCCCTTACTCCGTATCACCATCTCAGATCAGCAAATCAAATAAGGGTAACAGCATAATATACTTTCATTGTATATCTAAAACTACATGGGCTACGTAAGAGTAGCTGTTGCTTTTTGATAAGCTTACATTTTTAATTATTTAAATTGTATTTAAACTCATTAAAATAAAATTTAAAAAGCAAATTCATTGCAGAATTTGCTATTTGTTTCAACAGCATTGGAAAATGTGTTTTGCCTAGTCTTGCCTTAATTTAACTAGTGATAATTTAATTTTAATTTGTACTATCTTACCTCAATCAATTTGTTGGCATGTTCACGGAAAACCTGGGCATATTCTTTAACTTCTTTTTCATTCCCATTCTTGGCAGCTTCAATCAATACTAAAAGTGGAACATTTGTTTCCAGAAAAGAGTCTGATACATGGTCCATAACAGCTTTGCGTAGCTAAAATAAAAATAAAAGAATGAGTTATTTTTCAGTAGTGTTCCACTGCTGTTTTCCTTTGACTGTATTAATACGTAAAGCTTGAAGTACTCTTGTCGTTGATCCTTTTTCTTTTGTGTGACCACGGCTTTCCCTGCACTGAGTCTTGTCTATAGACTTTTTGCTTCCATTTCAGTTAAATCTCCTTAAAAAACTGGATTAGTTGTATAAGTGCAAGTCACCAGTTTGGCCACAAATATTGATTTAGCAGCTCATATTAGTTTTGTCTGAGTAAATTTGCTGCTTTCCCTCAGCTGATTAAACAACATGCTGATTTAGCTTTTTTGTTCTTCTACTAGAATAAAAACATTTTTCAACAAACTTGATTCTTATTCACATTTACTTGAAAAGGGGATATATTGCTTTAAAAACTAAATAGACAAAAGGTTGATATTGCATAAATACAGTCCTCAAAGAAAACTGGCTGAGATGAATACCATCAGAATTATAAAACATACCTGATTATGTTCAAAATCCATAAAATGGAAGAAGAGGTTTTTTGGTTTTGTTCTGTGTGGATTTTTGGTGGGTTGGTTTTTTTTAAATCTCTTTGCCATGAGGATGATTAAGAATCCAACATCTTTATTACACAGTTAACAGGGAATTACATTTCCACCCCATGCTTCCCTGTGAACCAGGCACTGGAAGCTTCTAGCTTTTAATTCACTAAACACAAGCAGGCAAGCCCACTGCCCACTGGAAACAAACCAACACATAATATATTTCCAAGAGGGCAAACATGCAGGAATGCACTCATTTATCTCAACAAGCATTAACTTTATATATTAATTACCTGTCTACGCAAGTCTCTAGTCTTTTTGGTCATTTTATCAATTGCGGAGTTCAGTGCATCACTTCTTTCTTTGCGTCCAGCCTGAAAAACAAGAAACAAAGAGGTAAATGGGTATTCAGGGTCTCAAAGTAAAACCAGTATTACTCATTTCAAGTACTCTGTCAGCTTCTTTTTCTTTTTTTTTCTTAAGTGATTATGCACACTAGAAGTAAAGTCTCCACCTCCCCGATAAAGCATTCTCTTCCTGGCTTGTTTGGGCAGTACAGGAACATCTGACATCTTAAAGACCTTTAAGACTCTTCAGCTTGCTTTCAGAAGAAAAGCATGGTTTCATAAAACTAGATATCTTTTTGCTCCTAATCAGCCAGAGACTATATTCAACCTGAGTTTTATTTCTCTTTTCTGTCGGCTCTGTCAACCACCCCACGGCTGGCACTGCACTGAGCCCTGCTTCAACCCTCAATCTTCTACAGCCTCAGCTGCTGACATTGCCCACAGCCAGTGGATTGCACACCAACATCTCACACGCTGCCTTCAACCTGCACATGAGCACCATGCAAGCTGTCCACGGGGCTGCACAGCTGACACAACAGTGCTCCCTTACACACCTTCATACCCAACCGCCACAGAAGACTGCTATTGAGTAGTCAGTCCAAAGGCAAAAATCAATCATCTTAAAGGTAAAATCCTTATAAAACATTTGGCAGGATGAAATCCAACATTTCAAGTAAGCATTCAGGCCCACCTGCTGAGAGCTGGATTTCGCCAAGGTTCAATACAACCAGTTTTGCATTAGCCCTGTTGTTAAAGAGGGAGGAAGGGGCTAAGCAGCAGTGGCGGCTTCTCTTTTTTTAAGCAGACACTGGGTCAAAAATATCCTAATTTGTATCAAATTAGGAGTGTTAGATAAAACAATGGTGATAGTCTGGTTTTGTCAAAAGTTATTTCTGTATAACATAGCTTATATTAAGAGTTTTGAAACACACTTTATGTAACCACAATCCAGTTTCTGAAGTTCTAAGCCACGATCAATATAATTATCCTGTTGAGAAGGAAAACCATTTAGCAGCACTAAAGTGAGGGTATGCCAGTTATCAATTATCCAGGTGACAGACTGGTTTGAAATACCTGGATGAACAGCCTTGAATCTAAAACATGGAGTCCACTTTACAGCAGAAATAAAAATTAAACAAATTGGGGGGGGGGGGGCGGGGATTAGGATGTTGTAATGTCATTATAATTTATTGAATTATTGAAGATTTGTCACCTCCCTGATCAAGTAATTTGATTCTCATCATGAAAGGTAACTGAGAAGTGATCAAAATTAAAACCAGAAGCTCATTCCGACTACGCCACAGCCTTTGGCAGACCCAGTGTTGGCCCGTTCTTCACATTCAAAAGTCAAAGCTGAAGTCTCTAAATAAAGTGAAGGTTAATGCTACTTATTTATTGAACAGTTTGCTGTTCCTATGCTTGGTGGATATGAAAACCAAAACGCAGTTAGGCTAGAAAGTCCCTGCTCAGCTTGCACTGAACACAGCCACCTTGTCCCAGGCCGCAGCTCGGGGCACGCTGGTGACAGGGGGTGCTGCCTGCAGCCCGAGGCAGGCAGGGGGTGATTCACCCGAAAATCTGAAACCTGCTACCTGGCACTACACGAACTAACAGCCTGCTCCGAGATGTAAACCTACAATCGCAGCTGCTTGCTCTGATGCTTTCACACCAGCATACCTATTGCAACGTGACTGTTTTACTGAACCCATGGCACCCCCACTGTACACAAGGCGTTTTTTTCCAGGAATATCTTTGGATCTAAGATACATACTCATCTATTATGTAGCAAGCCAAACATTCAGCTATTCCAAGAAGTGCCATTTTACTTCTCCCTGGGTGCCCCTACATTACCATTTTAACACGAAGCAGGAGCGTGCTTTTGAAGCGAGTCCACCCATCGCTTCCACTTTGCTGTCCCTGGCTTCACAGCCCAGAACAGCCTTGGTGCATAAGGACCAGATGCTTTTCAGATGAGAGGAGAACCAAGAGATGGCTTCCACTAATGGACATTCAGTTCTTAAGACCAGACCACAGCCAGTCCTATGTAAAATGCTCTTTTCAGGCTTTTCAGCACGCAATGCACACATTAGAGCTTGAGCAGCACCAATTTCATCCTGTTGATCCGTTCCTGTTAAGCTACACCACATATTAGCACAGAAAGAGCTGCATAATCTAAACCCATTAGACTTTAGCAAGGCAGATCCAGTTTATTTCCACCTTGTTGGCATTCAGAAATTTTAGTACAGAAGCTCATTAAAAATATTAACAGAATTTCCTTCTGAAGGATGCAACATAAAACGCCCTGCTATTTTAGCTGCTGTAATTTAACAATTTAGCACATATAGCTACTAACCCAGCTCCTTCGTTGGGGATGGTGCAGTGGGGCAGAACAGGACAAATGCTATGGACCCCCACACCTCTGTGGCTACAGAGACCTGTTGTTATTAACATCTTAAATCACAACAGGCAACCAAGGTCCTGGCCCAGAGACAAGGATGTCAAATTCTGCTCATCTGAAGTTTCTTGACCTTTTTTGCATAAAATGAAACATAAAACACTACCTGTGGGGACAATTATGCCCCATTAGGTCCAGGTGGAGGCAGCTAGTGGGACAGTGGTGGCTGGAGCACATGAAGCTGCAGGAACCCTCCAGGGCACATACAAACATTGAAGATCATCCTTGACCACAACAATCACTTTGCCCAGGCTTCCACATGCCCCATGAATTTTACCTATTGGTTCCACTCTACAGCTCAACAAGTTCTGTCTGAGCTAGTCTCTCTCTCAAGTAATAAACTGTGTTTTAAAGGCTCCAAGTGATAGTTAACCACCTCTGGGTGATTTGTTCCAGTAACCAGTTACCCTTACTATTAAAAAATTACCCTTGTTTCTAAAGTTTCACTGAGAAGCCAACTAATGACCCAGCAGCACAACAGATCCTAGCTATCAGCTTCTCTTGTCCAGAGGATTAGGAGGACTCACAATAGCAAAGCCTGAATATTCAGATTACTAATAGGATTTTCAGATATTCAGCACAAAACTCTGCTGAGGGAATCACAAGCTCTGCAGTCAGTAAGCAGCTAATAGATTCGGTAGATTTAATAGGGTCATGTTGGCCATGTCATTTTGCAGTATGATACCACAGCTCTGTCCAGTATCACGGATAATAAATTTAGCCACAGTGCAAATTTACTTTAAATTAAATCACATTTTTATCAAAGAGGCTAGAATTGGTGTTAAAAATTGCTCGTTTCCCCCATCCCCCCGTAACCTCTTGCTCTTCCACCATCGCTGCTACTCTGCTTGGAAAGCAATACAAGTAGTCACTGTCGCATCCTTGCTGTTCCAGCTCACACAGCTATCCGCACTAGGGTTTGTTTTAATGGCTTAAAGCAAAGAAAGGGGATTTGTATACAGGGAGGCAAGTGGAATCACTGTTACAACCATCTCTGTTACAAAGCATTCCCTTTGTAGGCTTACCATCTGAAGTAAAACAAAACAAAACAATCCAAACTGAACTGAGTTTTCCCTACAGATACTGATGTTAAAATCTAATCCCAATTAAAAAGGTAACAGAGCATGGTGGTGGTGGTGCATGAATGCTGTCTTAAAGCCACCAGGATCAGCAACACACGTATTACAATGAGTTACTCAAAAAGCCATGTTTTTATAGCAAACTATCAAAAACTTCTGTTGTTAATCTCAATGGTTCATCATCAATTTAAATTAAGCCGAGACCACAGAGCTATTGAGAGAAACAGTGCCTCCTGTCTGGCACCAGCCCTCATAGTGCACCCACCCCTGCAGAGCCCAGCACCCCTCCTCCCCAGATCAGCACCCAGATGTGAGCCAGATGTGCCACCGCTGTGTGACCAAGAGCCACCACTGCCCTGCCTGCTGCCCAGCACACAGTCACCTAACAAAGAGTTTGCAGAGAGGTTTCTGCTTCAGGTAATCTGTGAATTGTCTTCTGAGCTGTGTGCACAACAGGCAGCATTGTGGTTAATGATGGTGATTTAATAAGTGAAAAATGAGTGTTTGGCAGACCTTCCTCTGGGCAGGCAGTGGCAAAGGCAGTTGTACGTCAGCACGCCACTACTGAGAGGTCCTTCGTGGAGAGGCAGGAGATTTAGTGCTCAGATTGAGTTTGTCACATGCTTCATTTCTGCCTTGACACCCAGCCTAATTACATCTCTACAAAGGATAACCGTCCATACCCCTCTATTACCACAATACAAGGGCTGCAAACAAATTCCCGATATCATAGTGCTGATTCAAGACCAGGAAGGGTAAGCAGCGAAGTGTGACACACAGGAATTTCATATCTGAGGTCTGATGGTTGAGGAAGCAGGACCACACGCTGGTCTGCAGCAGGAAGGAGTCTCCCATGGCAAGCCCGTAGCTGGCCAAAGCACGGGGGCTGCACGGCACCGTCTAGGGTTCAGCAAGAACCCAAACCAGAATAAAGATGCCTGCACTGCCGTGCTGCTCCCACCCCAACATCCCTCCCCACAGCCAGGCTGCAGCCGCAGTGGCCCCATGCTCCCCTCAGCGCCCAGGGAGAGGGGAAGGCTGGCTCCTGCACTCATCCTAGTACAAGGAGGAATATAAATGTGCAACCAGTGCCAGGTGCAGAGAGCTGCCGGACAGAGGTGACAGTCACCATGCTACGCTGCAGCACACATGTCCTTCGCTCCCAGGAAGACAGTGACACCTGACCTATGGTGCCCTGTCCCATCCCTCCCACCACCCTCACCCGAAGGACTTCTGCAGCTACCCTGAAGTAGGGTAGCTACTGTCTGTTGATGATGTATCACCCTGGACATGCCTTTTTCTTGTGTGTTCACTTCTCAGGGCTCACTGCTAACCCAGCCTCAATGGTAGCACATCCAAGTGACAGTACGTGCATGGTAGGGCTACAGCCGCATGTCTGTGCTCGTCTCCTTTGCCTCACAGCCTTATTGATATAGCACAAAGACTATCTTTTAGCAAAAAAGCAGCAACGTGCTAACATCCAGCAAAAACACAATCATTTCTTCAAGCAGAAGAGTGAGCTCTCTGCACTGTGCCACATGTGCAGCTGCAAATCCCGGGTGCCTCAGTCTCTTCTGCAACTCCAGGGCTTGCCATCCTCCAAGCCCACAGCACAAGAAAGTCACACAGCCCACATGTACATCAAGTAAAATTAGCTTATTTGTTGTTCTTAATACACTAGGAAGGCTTCCACAAGATGTCAGCCTAACTAAATGACAACGCTAGCCTCAGGGTGCAATTCTACTTTTCCAGCCCATGCATTTAGCAGGAAAACCAGTTCTGCTGCTGCTCAAGAAGTGGGGTAGGGAGAAGCTCCCGAACAGAGTTATTTGGTTCTAGCAAGCTTATTCCTGAGATGGACATGCCATTTTCCCTCTCCGTGTTACACATGATGATTCGGGCTGTCACTTCGAAGCGCCTCTTCTGGCAGAAGTCCCCAGATGGCACTCATACGTGGTTTTTCTCGGCATGCAAGCAAGTTTTCAGTCTCAGGAGAAATGCAACTGTGTGAGTTTTTCAGGCAGCTGGGGTTTATTCTCAGCCTATCATACCTTAACACCCCGGGCAGCTCCCAAGGAACAATGTGAATATTACTGCAGAGTTCCAGACTTAAGAGAATCAGATGCATGCTTTCGGTAATAGCTGTTATTTCACAACAAGTGCACATAAAAACATGTTTCGCTAAGAAAAGCGCCCATAAAGTTCGCGTTAACAGTTTCCCAAACAGGAAACTTGCTGGCAAGGTGCTAAATAGCCCTTGTTTGGTTATGGGCCAAAGAATGGAGAGCTTTAGAAAGGAAGCAACTTACCGTGTTTGAACATTAACTCTTAACTCTGTGCCAAATTACACAGTCTTAATGTGGGAGGAACCTACCAACAGATACTGAGGCAAAAAAGCAAAATGTTTCCAAAAGATACCTAGTTTCAGCCTTCTGGTAACAGCAAAAAGAAGTAGCACAGGAGAGAAGTAACATGTGACATCACAGCCATTGTCGTTTTATTAATTACACCCTTTGGAATGTTGTTTTTAAGTGTTACCATATCTAGATGTTATTAAAATTAAAATTAACACTTCAAATGAGGCTTTTGCACCAGAGGAGCCGCTATGAGAAGCACAACCACAGGTACTTCGGTGCAGCAGTTCCATCAGACAGCTGGCAACTGACAGCTACGGCTGGATTTCACCTTCTGTACTTTTCGTACAGTGAACATTAAACATGAACAAACTCCTTAAATAGATTTATGTCATTTCTTTGCATGTGTTTCTTTCACTCTAGAGCAAATGTGAAAATATTTACTATGGCAGAGCAATTTGAGAAGTTTCTAGCATTTCCTAATTCATTTTATCATTAAAAACAGTTACTTTCCTGATGGCTTGGGATGGGGTGAGATTTTTTTGTTTGCTTTGTTTTTTTGGGTGGGTTTGAGTTTTTGTTTGTTTGCTTTTACATAGCTCACCTTCTCCATCCCTTTACTTTCCACTTAGTGCTTCCCTTCAGTCTGCTCTGGACAGGACATCCCACCACGAAAAGGAAATACTGCAGTCAGTATTACAATTACGCCATGGGACAGCAAAGGGAGAAGCAGGTAGAAAACAACAAGTCTTAGTTTAAGTACCTCTCAGGAACCAAAGCTTAATAACGAAGGTAAATGGCCATTTTAAAATCTTCTTTTGACACAATCAATCATCTTCCATCAGCACTGGAAGTTTGTTATTCTCAGCTTATCCCGTATCTTTAGGTCATAAGTGATACCTCGCTGCTACACAGCAAACATTTTCAAGTGCCTCCTACTACATTACTGCTTTATATCTCAAGGTGAAAATAAAAAAGCTTATTAAGTTGCTTGGAGCAAGAAGTTCCCCCTGCCTCATCCACACTGCGTCAAGGCCAGAGCAGCTGCTCCACAGGCTTTCTTCCACATGCACACAAAAATCCTAAAACCCTAACGAAATTCAAATCAAATCTGTTCATTTACCTTTCAGTACCAGCTGTCCCAGAGAAGAGTTTGCTCCAGATAAAAGGGCAATGAACTTTTAAACACAAGCAGCTATGACAGCACATTTGCCTCCTCCACGCTGTTCGTGCACGCTCCGGCCAGCGACTGGCTCAGCTCTAACAGCACGGGCAGCTTTGCAGGGTCATCGTTCCTGCACATGCAAATTTCTGCAACTCTAAAACACACGGGACAACTGTTACAGACCTGCCCCACGGTGAGATGCTAACGGAAGTAACGTCCCCCTTTTACAGGAGGCATATGACTCCAGGATGTAACTGGTGACCACAAGGAATCCCCCAAACTGCTCTGAGCCCTGACGGTAAATGCCAACCTCACGATTTCCTCTCCTGCACTCCAGTACCCAGGAAAAAGCAAATACAAAAGCCACCGTTTGGGAGGAAAAAATAGATTTTCTAGTTTCATAACTGCATGCTGTCAAGCTGGATTCCAATTAAATTTTTCCTGTGTGCTAAACGCAAGCTTTGCTTTTTCCAGAAATTTCTCATCACTTGAGACGTTTGCTCCTGTCCTTTGCTCCCGGGCTGTGTGCTGTACTTTCTGACACAACACCTTCATCTAAATGACTGTTCTCTCCCTTTACCACTTTCACAGGGACCACAGTAGCGCACAGTTGTTACACGTAGCTTTAAGCTGCCAAATCCCTCTCACCTCTTCGAAAAGCCGGTGCTAACCAGCATCCTCTATTCAAACTGTACATACTTTGCATCTAAAAGTTCCTTTCATGCAGCAACATTTAACAGAAAACCGGCAGCAGCTAGCACTAAGGCACTTCCAACCGCAGCTCTGCGCTGCTTTTAAAGCCAGCTGAATACAGCCAGCACAGATGTAGGAGGGGGGAGCGGGGTGGTGCAAGTCTTTCCTATTCCTTGTATCGTGGGGACGAAGGACTCCTACCGTTGATCCCCCCCAGCCCCCCCAACAGTGGTCTTTAACATGATCACAGTATGCACCACAATGCTTTAAAACAGCAAAGCTTCTGGAAAACCCAAACAAAAGGAACGTCACCAGGTGACGTCAGCCTATATACAGCCCTGTGTGGTCGCAGCGCATAAGCAAATCCATTCTTGTACCGCTTCCCTGAAAAGCTTTTCAGTAAATGCACTCATGCTACTACAGGAGCTTCTCTCAGCAATAAGCCACCCATCTGCCATCAACAAGTTAGGACTAAAGGAAGCCACAGCTGCGGAAAAAGAAAACGTGAGCTTCAATTAAACAGCTGAGCAGCCACAGAGGACGAAAACTTGTATGAAGCATTGATTTAAAAATTGCAGACCTGTCAGAGGAGATCAAGCCAGTGATTTCAAAAGGAATATTCCAAGAGAGCATCGTGGATTCAGTTTTGCACTAATATCAAAGGACACTAAACCCAGTAAATTATTCAAAGGCTATCTTACATTAGAGCCTTTTACAGACTCACCGCGTTGAGTCTAAAACTACGACTGAATGCAACCTCCAATGTACTCAAAAGAATGGGTAAGTTCCTGCATTTCTATATACCTTGTATAATGAATGACTGGCTATGCTTTAAAGGAGCAGTTAGGTGCTAAAGCACATTTTTCTGCACTGAACCTTATGAAAAAAATGTTTTCCGATTGTGACACTGTAATCCTCCGTAATAGAGATAAAGACTCATCCTAAGTGTAATATCCAAGTATTCTGTGTTTCATAGTAAGTTGTTTCTTGCATTTAGAATTAGCTTGTCGGAAATGCATGGCAATGTTATCTGCAGTGAAATCTTCCATCGTGATGTTCAAAGTGTACTGATAAGGCTATCCTATCTTGTTGTTTTCCTAAATTATATTCTGCAGGCTTACATTTCAAGTGGCCATTAGGGGCTCGTATGCTGGCAGCACTATATGCAATGAGTATGGTTTTAAAAATGCTGCCTGCCTTGGGCATGGCTTGTCCACCAAAATGTCGCTGTGAGAAGCTGCTCTTTTACTGTGACTCTCAGGGGTTTCACTCAGTGCCAAACACCACTGAAAAGGGCTCGCTAGGTTTGTCACTGAGGCACAATTATATTTCTGAACTTGAAAGGGATCAATTTGCAAGCTTCAGTCAACTTACTTGGCTTCACTTAGATCATAATCAAATTGCAACAGTCAGAGAAGATTCTTTTCAAGGACTGTATAAACTTAAGGAATTAGTCTTAAGTTCCAACAAAATCTTTCATTTGCCAAACACAACTTTTAGCCAGCTGCTTAACCTGCAGAATTTGGACCTCTCTTTTAATCAGTTATCCTCTCTGCACCCCGAGCTCTTCTACGGCCTTCGCAAGCTACAGACCTTGCACTTGCGATCCAACTCCCTGCGGACCATCCCGGTCCGCCTGTTCTGGGACTGTCGTAGCCTGGAGTTCCTGGATTTGAGCACAAACCGCTTGCGAAGTTTGGCTCGCAACGGATTTGCGGGATTAATCAAGCTGAGGGAGCTTCACCTAGAGCACAACCAGCTGACAAAGATTAATTTTGCTCACTTCCTCCGGCTGAGCAGCCTGCACACGCTCTTCTTGCAGTGGAACAAAATTAGCAACTTGACATGTGGGATGGAGTGGACCTGGGGCACCTTAGAAAAGCTCGATTTGACTGGAAACGACATCAAAGCCATCGACCTAACCGTCTTTGAAACTATGCCTAACCTTAAAACCCTCCTAATGGATAACAACAAGCTCACCACTCTGGATTCCAAGATCCTAAGTTCGCTGACATCCCTCACCACCGTGGGCCTCTCCGGCAATCTGTGGGAATGCAGCCCAAAGATCTGCGCCTTGGCCACATGGTTGAGTGGCTTCCAAGGTCGGTGGGAGCACTCCATCCTCTGCCACAGCCCCGACCACACCCAGGGAGAGGATATTCTGGATGCAGTGTATGGTTTTCAGCTTTGCTGGAATTTATCAACTGTTGTTACACCCGTGGCTACGACGTACGCAGCTCCGACTACCGAATACACGAAAAGAATAAGCTCTTCTCATTTCCATATGGGAGACAAAGAGATTCCAACTACGGCAGGCATGGTCGTTACCACCGAAGAACATTTCCCCGAGCCAAACAATGCCATCTTCACTCAGAGGGTAATTACAGGAACAATGGCTTTATTGTTTTCTTTCTTTTTTATCATTTTTATAGTGTTCATCTCCAGGAAGTGCTGCCCTCCCACATTAAGAAGAATTAGGCAGTGCTCAATGATTCAAAACCACAGGCAGCTCCGATCCCAAACACGACTGCATATGGCAAATATGTCAGACCAAGGACCCTATAACGAATATGAACCCACCCACGAAGGACCCTTCATCATCATTAATGGCTACGGACAGTGCAAGTGTCAGCAGCTGCCGTATAAAGAATGTGAAGTATAATACCTACATGCCATCAAAAATTAAATCAGATAAGTAACCTATTTTAAAATTGTAGGGGACCTACATCAGATTCTAATTTTTACAAATGTTGACATAAAGCCTAATTTTCCAAGCTACTTAATGGAAACATTGTTTATGGAGTGGTGCAGTATTTTTAAGTTTTTTAAAAAATAAATCCATAATATTTTCAGTGTTAAAGAAGCAATGATTACATTAAACTTGCACTCCTAATGTTTAAAAGTCTAAAAAGATGCTCACCTCAAACTATGTAAAATGTTTCATGTTATGTAATTATATGACTGTGTGTAAACATTTATACCCAAGTCTCCATATTCTACTTTTTCTAATGAAAACAGTCTGAGGGGAAGGATACTGGATATCTGTACAGAGATCTGCGGGGGGGACATACGCTCCATTTGTTCCACTGCAGCTGTAGGATCCCAAACACTCCAGCTGGCTCTGTTCACTTTAAAGGCAGCCGTGGAGGAAAATTTTCCTCCTCTGATAATTTCACTCCAGTAAAAAAAAAAAAGGGGGAGGGGAAACAAAACAAAAAAAAAAAAGAGCAGCAAAGGTCCGGGTGGGGATTTAAGTGCACTGGGGACCAGTGAATTTGTTTTAAATACAGTTCTATCTGCATATTCATAGTTTGGCTTGCTTAAACGGACCTTGCTAAAGCTCACAACAGATACAGAATGGAGCAGTTCACACGGTCACAAATTAGCAGGATGATCACAAATTAGCTGGACGACTCTCCAGGCGCTTACAAAGTAGGCAGCGTAGCTTATTTAGGAAGGCTCACTATGACGGGATCGATTCTAAATATTAAGTGGGTTCAATTATTATCAGCTCTCTGGTTTGACTTGATGCTTTTCATGAATTCAGGCTAATTACTTGCAACTATGAACAAACAGCATTTCAACACCTTTTCATGTGTAAATACCCTTAATGCAAGTTTTTCTTAATTAAAAGTAAATATCAACTGCGAGGTTAAAGAGAAGGAGGAAGGAAGGAAGAAGCCTCTCTTTGTCCCCCCGCTGCCCCCCCCAGATGAGGCTTCCTCTCGCCTGGAAGCTATTTTCATGCACTAACTCCACTGGTTTCTCTGGAGACAGAATTAGCCCCTGTAATATAAGCTCTCACTTGTCCTCCTCTTCCAAAATTCAAGGTAATTACCAGGTTTTTAAAAAAGAAAAAAAAAACAAACATACCTTCTGATAAGTTAGGATAATATAATTAGTTTATAGAATAGTTCACTGAAAAATGTTTTGTTTCTTACTTGATATGGGACAGAACCTAAACTAGTAAGCTGTTTAAAAAAAAATCATATATAAATATATATATACACACGCACCTCATTCTTAAGGAGTAATTTGATTTCTTTAGCCAGAAGTACCATATTGCTATTTATACTATATTATGAAATTATATGTAAATATTTGCAGATCTATGCAGCGATGGTGGTACTCAGATGCCACAGGGGCAGGGGGGTGGGGGGGGGTCTGCAAAGGATTACATTATTTTTAAGTCAACTGCTCAAATATTGTAAACATTCTAACCAAAGCTAAAAGGATCAGAGGGATGGAAATTTTTTTTTATATATATATACATGTATGTATAACTAAAAAAGTGTGTTGTGTCCAATGCTGCAGTGTTAAACAATTACCAGCACATACCGATGAAGAAAAGAAATTCCTCACAGTGTTGACATACCTTGAACAAATCAGTAATTACAGTATGCTAATTGTGTTGTACTAAACTATTCTGCAAACTTTTTAAACAGAAAAAAATCACCGCATAAAAATCTGTTTGCTATTTCACTCTGCTTTTATATATCTGTATTACCACTTAGTGAGGTATTTAGGGTGCAATTATACAACAGTTTGATGTTTTATTGTGAAATGAATTCGTCCAAGGCAATTATGGCAAGATAAGTGTGACTTCTGTTAAGATTTTACATAAAGGTTTTTCAATTACTGGTTTTGAAGATATTAATTTGCATCATTTTACTTTTACATACAGTGCCCTTATAAAACAAATATTTTGTTTACTTCCTGTGACTCTATACTTTAATGGAAGAGATTCAGTGAAGCCTAATGGTTTTCAGTAGATACATTTGAACCCTCGTAACTGTTTATACTACAATGAGCTGATTTACACCTATTCTAGGAAATCAATTACTGCTTTTAAATGAATACAATAAATCCTGCGGGGCAGGTGGACAAAGAGCAAATATTCTGTACGATTAAATCCCACGTGAGCCAGAAGGCCAGACCTAACCTGATAAATACAAAAATGTACTGGTGTCCAAGGGTATTTAGCTGCTTGTAGAAAGACTTGCTTCATTCCTTACTACAAGTAAGTGCTCACAGCTCTCCCCTTACGTCCAGGCTTTTGCTCTGCTCTGGGCAGGCGTGCGTGCATCACTGTCTCAGCAGCAACCTGCCCCTGCCTGTGCACCTCCCTTACCTCGGGTTAACTGACACGATGGTCTGCACCGGGGGGAACTGGGAAGCAGACATTTTTGGGATGAGTTTCATGTACAGCTGTAGGGTAGCAGCAGAGACAAAGTTATAACTGAATTCATTAATTATACTGGCAGACAAATAATCTGGCTACGCTACCATCAACCATCAGACATCAATACTGAACTCGGGTGTCCTCAGCTGCATTTGCAAGAAGGAATTCCACCCTCCTCCATGCCCAGCAGAAGCCCTTGCTGTAAGACAGTTCAAAAGGTACCACGTCAGTCATCCACGTAGTAACAAGCGGCTGCTTGACTGAAGCACTGAGGTTCCTCCCGAGCAGGTGCTTTCCCAACACCCCAGCTCTGCACAGAAACCCACTCCATCTTTATTATCTTATAATTATGCCCAATAAGAGTAAAGACAGGTGTTCCAGCAATGCTGGATTTAATTCTCTTCTCCATCCCAGCCACTCATACCAGTTTTCCAAGCATTAAAGCACTGTTCCAGCATCTCTCAAAGCAAACGCACCCAGGGACCCAACTTCTCTCCCCCACCAGCATCCCATGTTTCCACTGGTTCTGCAGTGCTGCCTTGGCTTGCAGACAGCAAAGCAGGAGGCCAGCAGACACAGCCTAGCACAGTACTGTTCAATTTTACTTTGACTCTCTGTACTACAAACTAATACGCAGCCAATCTCCCAAATGCCGTGGTTTATGTCTGCCATTTCCAAAACCATTTGTTGCCAGGTTCCAACCATAAGCAAAGCAATTCTGCAAACATTACATTTAGGCTAACAGGTACCATAAAACTCACAGAATGTCAAACACTAGCAGTGAAGTCAACTTGAATTCCCTTAGGAGAGACAGTAATGACAGGCAAAGCCTTCGCTCTACACAAGGACACGACAAGAGGATGTTAATTTTTGAGGTTTTTTATTTTGCTGGTTTGTTTTTTTTTTTTTAAAAAAAAACCTTACTATTTTCCATTCTCAATTGCTTGTGACTCTTCCAGACAAGGAGGATATTGTAATAATTGAGTTACTCGACAGTCTCTGATTTATTTTGTTTATGGAACAAGAACCATGATGATTTGGTTTAAATTAATCATATTTCAGTATGAGCACCGGATGATGAGAAAAGGTTGTTAACTTGCTCTCCGCAAATATCACCTCTGTTGCACAGCCTCAGTTTCTACATATGCTAAATGGTATTTAGGTGCTTTACCACCTTGAGCACAGCCTCATGCAAGTGTTCAGGGCCTTTTAGAAATGAAAGTTTTTTCTACTGCTCTTGCGATCCTCGTCCCATCCAAAGATCTCCAGCCAGGTTTTCCTCCTCCTCTCCCTCGCATCAGTGAAACACAAACCTAGCAGTACAAGTCCAATTTTTGAGTCATCATACTGGAACAGGTCTGAATTAATGCTTTCGGTTCTCCTCTCGTTAGTCGCTCTGCATTAGATCATCGTTTCAACGCACACAACTGAAAATTACTAAAATGGGTTAGCGTTTAGTCTCCAGCTGAAGTGTTCCACTGCACAAAGCTCCCATTTCCTATCAGATGGAAACATAATTAATGCCGCTGTATCAATGTTTGGTTTTGTTT
This sequence comes from Strix uralensis, assembly GCF_047716275.1. Taxonomy (NCBI): domain Eukaryota; kingdom Metazoa; phylum Chordata; class Aves; order Strigiformes; family Strigidae; genus Strix; species Strix uralensis. The sequence continues at coordinate 4,599,522 of NC_133985.1, forward strand.
GTTTTTCCCCCAAGCAGAAATTATCTGATTTTTCAGCGATAAGCCTATAGCTCGCATGCAAATCTAAGCATCTCAGCTTATGTCCCATTACCCCTCTTAGAAGACAGTGGCCTATTGCTAACACGTAAAATCAGAACTATCCAGTGGCTTTAAAACAGAAATCTGCACTACACACTTATTTTTTAACGTGTCTAAGTTAGTTTCTGTACTACTTTAATGAAAATAAAGTTGATTTAATTTTGTTATCTGCGTAGCTATCAAAATCCATCTGTTCAGACCTATGAAACCTACCCAGAAGCTGAATTTCATCTTTCTTATGAAGTTTTCCATAAAAATTAAAAGTTCAGAGAGAAATACAGTATTTCTCCTCCCCACAAAAAAAGGAACAAGCAAGGAAACCACAAAAATCAAAGGCAGTTACACAGCAGCAGCTCCTCCCTCCCCACACCTTTCTCCACTGAGAAAAGTCCCATCTGCTAAAACTGGTGTCAGGCTTTGGGTTTTAAGCCATCACACTAGCAGGATGCTTAAAGATCATTTTCAGAGTCAGCTGGAAATTCATTTCATATCTTGCATAAAAACCTTTTGAGAGGTGTCTAGGGAAAAGTAACAGAAGCTTTCATGGATATAATCAGCCTCAGACAGGGCAAAACACACACCTCTGGTATACAAGCACTGGAAAGCTACACCTGGTACCCTTCAACCCCTCCTTTGTAGAACAAACAAACAAAACCCATCTCATTTTTCTTTTTACTAATGAAAACATTAGTAAGTGAACTATTCTACCAGCTTAGCAACCAGAGATTAAAAAGAGTCCTAGATGCATTGTATTTAAATTATGTTTAAAGAGCCAACTTCTGGTGGGAGGGGGTGTAAGTAATGGAGTAAAACGAAGTGCAGTGTACAGAAAAATTTTGTTATTAAAATTGTGTATACTGTAAAACTGAATTTGCCTCTTTCTTCCTCCCTTTTCAAACAGAGGTGTCAAAAGCTCATTCCTTCACAATACATAAAGACCAGTCTACATCCACTATCCAAAGCAGACAGCTCAGGTTTGGGCCAGTCCATTTGGTCCTGCATGGGTTCTTCTCAAACAAGGTGTCTCTTGACTAGCAAAAATTGTTTGGATAAGCAAGATGAGAAATTGAAAACCAAAGCAAAGCCAAACTCTTAGCCCTTGAGACTGAAGCCCTGTGAGTACCTGCATCAGAAATAGCACAGGCAGTAGCACTCTCTCCAGTGCACTGGCGTGCGCCTCAGCACAACCCAGCAGAGGCTGCTTAGACCTGGCTCTAACCCTGGGTGTTCACACTGGGTCGCCTGGTAGACCACCATGGCCACCATTTGGTTAGGGTGCCAGCCACGAGCGTGATGTTTCCAACAGGACCACCTTGCCAAGAATTTAGCAAGGACAAACAATCCATATCATTTAGAGATGTCAAACTAGCAAGACATCACTTCAGCTCTGAATTAACAGCCATCTAGAAAGTGTCAGAAACACATTCCCTGTACAAGAAGTGTTCTTTATATGGGCTACCGCAGTGAATGTAACTTTCAAAATCATGGTACTTCAATAACATGGGAAAGATTTCTGATTTAGAGAAGTGACAAGTTCACGGCCACAACCCAAAAGCCTTGATACAACAGCTGAACAAAAGAACAAGTTTCCGCATGTTCCAAGATGATTACATGCACTGAACTGCCAGCTAAAATAATTTTAGTAACTAAGCCTTAGCTGCATTTACGTTTTTGCAAAAGGTTTGGCTGGAACAAGTTCTCAAGGGTTTTAAATGTCAGTTGGCTAACTGCCTCTCAAATCCTTCTAATATTTCAGCATGTGATAAATCTATTTTCTTAAACTCTCAAAGAGACTTATTTTAAGATAAAAAAGCATCTCAAATGCAAAACCAGTTGTTTTCACAACCAAAGGTAAGATACATAGGAGAAAAAACAGTATTCTGAATATACTATGCAAAACCTTTAAATCCAATTAGTAACAAGGAAATGCCAACATCACTAGCAACTTGCTTTTAAATGTAGGCTGTGTTAAGGCAACTGCAAAAAAAAAAAAAGAGATTTGAGAACCTGACCAGGGAGGACTGCACAAATGAACTGAAAATTGCAGCACATCTGGGAAGCACCAACTCCCTCCTCCGGTGAGTGTACAGGCTAAGGGACAGGATTCAGTGCAAGTGTTCATTCACCATAAAATCCTAATGTTAGTATTTACTCTAATCTGTTCTTAAGGAAAACTTTATGAAATCATTGTTACCTAATCAACAATTTCATTACCATGAAGATACTAGGAAAACAACTGTACTACAATGAATTAAAGCTCTATCTGTCATATCTGACATCAGGAACCATGTGCTCTGGGAGTTATTTTGGAAAAAGTTTATGGTGTGGGTGGTGAAACACTGGCACAGGTTGCCCAGAGAGGTGGTAGATGCCCCATCCCTGGAAACATTCAAGGTCAGGTTGAACGGGGCTCTGAGCAACCTGATCTAGTTGAAGATGTCCCTGCTCAATGCAGGGGGTTGAACTAGGTGACCTTTAATGGTCTCTTCCAACCCAAAGTATTCTAGGAAACAAAAAAAATTACTACAATTACCTCATTAACAAAATTTTATATTTCTGTGATGCATGAACTAAAAAGGCTTGGCTACTAAGGGCATTCAGCAAACATTTCTGGGCTGAGAAGTAACCAAAGCGTTATTTTAGTTTTTCTGCTCATTTTAATCAACAAGATCTAAGAAATTTGACTTTTCTTTCTTAGTCTGTTAAAAGGACGAGACCAAAGACTTAAATATATACAAAAATAATTTGAGACCTTCTGAACTGGCAGCTAAGAAACAGCAGCTAGAAGCCGAAGAGTGACCAGAGGGGAATACATCTTGAGTGAAATACTGGGTCTTCTCCCCAGTATGGAACACAAATACTTCCAATCTACACACAAAACAAAAAGCGGTTTTCTCTACTATCAGGATATTTTAAGAAACTAATAAATCTTCCTTTAAAAAAAAAGTATTTATTTTAAATGCTGTTGAAGTACTTACCCCTGTTTTCTCCCAGCAGGCTCTACTACGTGTTATGTTGAATACTCCAGCAAACTAGACAAAGTGCTGTTTTTCTTTTCCACCAATCCTTACCCCTTAAGAGTGTGCATGCACTGTTTGATACAGGTGCATTATGTTCTATACCAGTTTAAAAAAAGCAGCCTTTTTTCATGAAAAGTCTTGAAGTGGAAAGAGTTCATCCATCAAGAAGGTTCTTAAATAATGAATGGGTCATAATTCTTTACAGTCAAAAGCAATTAATTTTCTGTATTATAATCAGGAGAATAAATCTGAAAAATCCATTCCAATGGCTCTGAATCTGAAAGTAGTGTTACAGCTGAATTTTTAATCTTAAAATACAGGAGCAAGGAGGACTTCTGCTGTTTAAACATACAATCTTCTACCAAACAGAACAGCTTTACTGCATATTTAATAGGTAGAACGGGTTTTGCAAGACCGCATGAGATTAGAGACAGCACTAGATACAGGAAATGCATTCCAAGCAGAAAGGTCCTTCCAAGAGACCTCTCAAATGTCTAGCTACAAAAATTCTTGAAATATCCTTTACGAAATGTACAAAATACTGCAGAAAAGCTTATTGCAAAAAGTAGTTTTACTTACATGGTTGCAAAGATCTAAAAATACCGAGAAGAGTGTTAACGCAGAATCCAGTTCAACCCTACAGCAAGTATTCTTATTAGGATGCATTTGCTCTCTTCTGTTTAACTAACTCCTAAATAATCCATCACGTATCCAGAACCTCTGCCTCAAAAGCCATGTGCTGTTAGCCAGGACTATCAATATCTGCCCTCAAATAAATTGCTTCAACCCTGATACCACCTTAAGTTTTTAATCTTTCAGAGAAAAAAAGCCACCTGTAAAATTAATAGAGCTCTTAGTAAAGCTAATAATGACACAATCTGTTAGCAGTGACAACATGGGAAAGGGGACAGGGACGCAGACTACCAGGGAGTTTCCATCTCTAAAGGCACCACACAACAGTTAGCAAGGGCACACAGACATTCCCCTGCATCACAGACACTTTCAGAAGCTTTGTTAACACTCTTTGCTTTGTGTAAGCCAAATTTAAGCTAGTACAAACCGACTCACCTGACCCAGAAGGTCCACATGAAGTGATAAATTTCATCCCCAGCCCAGTCAGGAACCTCAGTGCACACCTATCAATGGATGCGAGCCAGGAACAAACTACTAAGTTGGGAAAACCACACAGCGGGCCATTCCGCAAGCCCCCAGGTCTAACCATATACCTCTCATTTAAAGAGCAAGAGATATTAAAGCATCATCTGTGTTGTCCTCAGGATAAGACAACATGCTTCAGTAAAGACGTGGAACTACTTATTGATCAAGTCTAGCCCTAAAGCATGCCACCCCCAAACAAACAGCAACATCTGTTGTACCAAGGTCTACAGAGACTTAGGATTAATTCCATGATTGAAATTCTGGTTGAATAATTTAAAGGTTAAGGAATTATTCCTCAGTCTTTCCAGATAATCTTGAAGATGGAAATAGCTGTGTTGCTGCTTCCAGGTAGGACAGACACCTAGCTCAGCACCTGGGGGAGCAGCAGACCACTGCCAGGCAGTCCCAGAGCACAGGCAGCCAACTCTGGTAACTCCTAATGACAGCTGGAAGCTCTATAGGTGTCAACTGCATATTTCTAGGGTTCAGGCCTTCAAGAATTTAACAGCCACAGGGCAGGCAGGAAGAGAAAGCCATCTCTAGTTTATATTCTTCTCTATGGATGACCAGTTTAGCTCTGGGACATCTATTAGCACCACGGCAGCTGTGGAACTTGGAAATAAGAGAGCTTTGACTACATGACAGATGCCTTTTGCCTGCAATTAGCATCCAGTCCTAAGGTACCAGAAACTTCAAAAAAGGCTAAGGTTAGACATTTGATTAGGTTGAACTACAGAAAAAAAAAAAAAAAGACAGTAAACTTTAGCAGGTACTACATCTCTAACATGGCACTGCTCCCGAGCAAAACAAAAATAACAAATAACTTTGACAAGTTGATATAGACCATAGTGACAGCTAACTTTTAGGAGATGTCTGTACATCCTTTACTGAAATGACAGAGTAGCATGCTCAACGTCCCATGTGTAATGAGCTTTTGCCAGGTATTACTCTCTGCCTGTAAGTGTAGAGTAAGTATCCAGATCAACTAAAATATGTTAGTCCTTTGGATGAGGGACACCTGCTACCCATAGTTAAAATAATTAAACACCCACGTAGTCCATCACATAACATAATGTAACAATGAAATCAGAACTAAGGCATTTCAGATATTTACAGACCCTGCGTGCAACCTCAATCTACCTTCAGTGCTGGGAACTACTTGCAACATTGCAATGCCTCTTCCACTTCAAGTCTGGGATTTGTCAGCGATATAGGCATTTGTTGACAAATCTGAAACTTGGAAAAACCACCACTTTGTTCCAAATCTGAGAAGTGTTTATGGAATGAATTCAAAGCTCTTGCTCCCGTGCTGCAGAGATGTACCTTACCAGAGGGACCAGGACAGCAAAGACCACCTGACACACAGCGAGTTTCTTGTACAAAAAGTGCTTGCACAAAAGCAGTAACATTACACGGAGACCTGGAATGTGAAAGTGCTTAGCACCCTCCTCTAACACAGCTCAAGACTACTCCAGGACCCTCCTGTGACTAACAGCTGTCTGACAGCACACCATAAAACACGGCAAACAAATGGAAGTACTGACAAAGTGGAGAACGACTCCAGTGTACCACACAGATAAATTTCAGGGATATTACCCCTTCATATCTACAACTGTCTATGGACAACAATTAACTTGACAAAGCATGCCAATGAGAGTGTCCAGAGACACATGAAAAAGTTTTATACTACATTCAAATGAGCTGATGCTACTAGACTGCAGGCTGCTTTCTTCTTCTTAGTGGGCACTCAATCATTTGAATATACCACAGTAAAGCTGCATCATCAAGATAGGAACTTTCCGACACTTACTTTTACTGACCATTTATTCAAAAATAGTAATCTTCATCAGGCAAATTAGTAAGTCATCACTAACTGTGAAAAACAGTTTCAATTGTTTATGCAAACCTAGCTACATTGCAACACCTTCTGTTCACTGCAACCCCTGACTTCAACCTGTAACAGTGAGAGTAACATTTAGTCTGTACTCACTGACCATCAGACACCCACTGGGAACCATAAAAATACAAGGAAAACACTCAGAAAAGATGAGGTTACATAAACAACAAAACAACCCAACCACCCCATTCCTCTACAACATTAATTATGCACACGTGTGCAATGAATAAAAAAATAATATAATAGAGATGTGACAGTAAATCCACCTGAAACAACATGAGATAGATGCAACCGGTGATCCTGGGGTACTAACTGAAAGCAATACTTAAAAACCAAAAGTAAATCTCAGAAAAAACACTAACGGAGAAGTTTACCTATGGAACACAGAAAAACTTCTAAAAATTCTGTTTCAAGAAGAGTTTGGGACTCCACAGATGGGATTCTCTGCACAGAGGCAGTTTCAAGGATACAGATATTATCTTAGTACCAGACTTCTCTTATTATGTTAACCAACTCCTTAATATTATCTGACCATATCATCTCTACCCTAACCTGTATCTGTTAAAATTGTTTGCCTACTACTTTATAACTGCCTTCTGAGCTTTTTACCCATTACCAGCTGCAGCTCATCTGTCTTGTACTTCAGGTTTTACCTAGTGTCTAAACCTCCAGCTAGTCCAAGTATTGCTCAGTTGCCATAAACCAATTTAAATGGATAGACTATGCTAAAAATATTACTAACTTTTATCCTAGGGTTATGGGGTTTTTTTAAATAATTAGTATATACTGTTCCCTACATTTGCTTATGCAAGAGAAATGTTTTAAACTACTGACAGGATTAGGACTAAATGACAAGTCCACAGACTTGATGCAGATTGCACACAGAGACAAGGTGAAAAATACGATAAAGAACATGAACAAGGTTTCAGTGATCTAAGCGAGTGAAAAAAAGCCAACCCACACCCATTCTGAGCAGAAAAGAGGGCCTTTGTGATGATTAAAACAGCTTCTACCAAGGCCATTAAACAGCCTTATTTCTATTTTGACAAGTGGTTTGGGTTTTTTTTTTATATAATGCAGTTATAGTCAGGAAAGGCCTGTTTTACCAGTATGTTATCAAAAGCATTCCACTGCCTTTGAAACAGATATTTCAAATTAGTAACATATTTCCAGTCCCTTCATTAATATAAAAAAACACCTCCAAAAGTCTTACTTCCTCATATGAGAGCTATAATTTGCAACTTCACTCTTGCAGAGTCTGTTCCTTAACAAAAAAGGAAAATCAGGAGAACACACAAGTTAGTCTTCTTCCAAATTTCATAACATCTTTTAATTTTAATGGCAGCTGACCAAAATCTTCAGGACTTCTCCAGGCTAAAACCTGTTCCTAATCCCTGTAACCTGCTCCAGAATTCCCACTCGAGGGCAATACTGGGAGTAGCAGAAACTGGTGGGTCTGGTTAGCGGGCACAGGGGCTGGTTCGTAAGCATTTCACATCTTAAGGACACTGAATCTTGACCATATTGAAGTGATAAATTCCAGCCCCAGCTCAGGCAGGAACCCAGTACTAACTTGTGTATACATCCATCCATCCACACAGCCCTGTGCTCCAGCTGCAGGGATAACCAGCAACTCCATTCAAGTATCTTCACAGGCAACAGCAACCAAGCAAATCCTCTTTCAAGCAATGGTGAAATCAAACCTTTAAGATTACTGTCTAGTGCTATGAATGTATTATTTCTTGAGGGGAAAAAGTGGTATTGCAACAGTACAAAGTGATTATTTTACTATTATTTTCACCAGTGATGTGAGGGAGAATGGGAGGGGATGAAGAGAGATGTCTGTCTAGTCTGGAAAACAACAGATTCTCAAACATTTTGTACTACTTCTGTACTACTACCAGGTAATGGAGCTACTGGTGTTCTCTTAAGCCTTATTCTTATATCCAAAGAAGTTAACAGCATAGGTTTCAGGATATAGAGCACACACCTCTGCAACACATTTCTACCACTGAGGCGAAAATATCTATTCATACAGATAAGTAATGGTAGGAAAGTGCCACAGTGCCAAGAAAGTCATGCTGCAGCAACATGCATCTTTTCCTTAAGAGCTCAAAAGAAAACTGAAATTGGCAATAATCCATCATACGCTAAAACTGAGTTTTCATTGAACTGAGTTTGCTTGTTTCCATTAAACCATGATGCTGGGGCTAAAGTTAGGACTCTACAAGCCAGACTTGGACCCAGCATACACAAAGCAAACATACCTGAAGTCTTTTGAAAAATGTAAGTTTATGTTTCTTGTTACCTTGAACGTGTTTTCTAGCTGAACGCCAAGAGCCAGGTTGAAGGGCTCTAACTTGCACCTGGTTACATTTGCCAGGTCCCCACCCACCCTTCAAGCAGCACACTCCCTCCCCAGAGACTTCAGAGATGGCAGTTCATGCCTAGCCAGCAGATGGGAGGCAGAAGAGCATCTAGGCTCTATTTTACACAACTCCAGACGTAAAGAGGTTGTTCTGCAGTGGGTCTAGCATCCTAGTCCTTCAGGAGTTTGCAAGCTTGTACTTCTCTTCCCTCCCCACCGCCAGCTGGCAGGGTAGGTATGTGCCAGAGCTGAGGCCCCGGACTCCAGCAACCCAGGTCGTCTGCTCTGCTGTGGCCAGCTGTGCCTCTGCAGTGCAAGGGCTGACCAGGCAAGTGTCTCCTCCTGGGCCATCCTGGACCACAGCCCCAAGCCCCAGCTCCCACCCAACCCAGCAGAAGAAAACATGCAATGGAAAAGCAGCAAGACAGCACCAGGCTGCAACGAACAGCCTCTGCAGCCTTACGACGTGGGTCTACACAGACCCTACAGATGTAGCAGAATTACTGATAATAGCTCTATTTTAAGCCTCCTGTGTTTCTTCATGCAGCATGCCAGCAAAAACAACGCTGGAACACCCCCCGACTGCTGTGCAACCAGGTGAGGCCTAATCCAGGCTGCTCGTGAATGACAACTGAGGAGCTCAAGGAGGGCAGCACAATATTTTGTCAATACATCCAGCTGTTTCCTCACAAGCTATTTTGTTGAATGACGACTAGTTAAGCTTGGCTACAGGTCAATTCATCTCACTTTCAGTATGGCTGGGTAGATGGGAGTAGCAGGATGGATGGGGGAACCTCTCAGAATACCAAATTGGAGGGACAAAACGCTTCTGCAGGAGCCACAAGACAGCTGCTGGGGCTGGTGAGTAATCCGCTACTGTGGAGCTGCCTTAACAGGCTTGATTCTTCATTTTGATGTTAATCAGTAACCTTATCTAAAGAGTATCTCAAGTTTTTCCTTTGCAAGTTACATGAGCTAATAGATATATCCAGAAATACAAAAAGCAGGCTAAAGTTTACACCCGCAGTAATTGTAAGAGCCTTGAAATATTTTCGTTTTTATCATATTTTACATGCATGTGAAAGGCTTTAGAAATAGAACAACTAAAATTGGAACAACACAGACCCCTGCAAAACTCAAATTAAAAAGAGTGAGCCAAGACAGCATATGCCCTTTCCAAGAGGAAGAGAATGCATTATAAATCTGGGAATAAAGCCACCTAACTCCTGGCAAGACAGCTCAGAGAAACAGATAATAAAACAATCCTACCAATACAGTCATAAGACATTCAAAGCTAGAATTAATGTATCCTTTATTCATTACTAGAAATATAAATAGCTTTAGTTTGTGACAGATTTTTAAGTATTTCCTGTAGGAAGGGATTCAGCAGCGTTAACCTGCAACATAACAAAAAAACCCCTAGATGTGAAGTTGCCTTCGACAGGAAGCAGAAGGCATTAAAAACTGGAAATAGCATCAAAAGCTAACTGTCAAGGGGCTGGCTACTGTGCACCTCTAGCCCTACCAGTACCAGAAAGCAGAATTATCTCCTCTTCGTCCCACATGTGCATCTTGGTAACTCCACTTGCCTACACAGAAGACAAAATTGCTTGAAACAACAACGCTCTCGCTGACCTCGAGGTTGACACCACTGGTTGCAGTTAAAGAAAGCCAGCAACCTTATTCACATCACCTCCATTTACCTAAAGCAAGTGACTCAGAGGAACCGTGCAGGATTAAAAAGGTACTGAAACGTGGCACGCATAACGTCATCCTTTACAGAGACACTATCAAGCCATTATTTACTAAGCTAACTAATTAGCCAGCCACCCTTGCAGATAATGAGAATGCATTAAAGTATTTAAAATTCCAGCACAAGTCTGACACATACAAAGTGGCTGCCCTTCTTCAAAAGAAAACTAATGTCAAAGGAAATAAACCATTTAGGAACAGTCAGCACATCTGAGGTGGAGCGGGAAGGTAGCATCACCTACAGTAAGCGTTCAGAAAAAAGAAGTAAAGCAAATCAGAGAGCCAAGGGACGCAGAGATATTTCGCATTTTTGTCGTATCTGCCTCTACTTGTAAAGAAATCATTAGATAGATGACTTAAATTAGCATTAGATAGATGATAAAGCAGCAGCTATTCAAAACAAACAGAATTAATGTACAGAACCGTACAATCTGGCACAGAAAAAACAGGGAAATTGAATGTACTTAAGCTGACAGTGATCTGAAAAACCCAGCTGGTTAAATTCAGTTTTACACCAAGAAATAAGCTTTAACTGAAAATATACTTCACTGCAGTCTAGTACCGTAAGCACCCTTCCCTTTACATAGGCACTGCTCCAGGAGGGGATAATATAACCAGTGTCATAGAGCAAGTTTACAAAATGCATAAAATAAATTATCTATCTACTGGAAATGACACCAGGAACACTCTCAGGGAATAAGAGCTCCCTCTGTACTTGATATAGTCCTGCTCTTTCAAAAAGATTTCCTAAACTCCAGCTGAGTACCAATGATTGGGGCGGGGAGTAGATGTTTCCATAGCACTACAAAACTGACTGAGGATAAAAATTTAGAGGAAGTCTGGAGATTTCAGCGCCTGTCACCAAAAAGCCAGTTTTACATTCTCTATGAATAAGTCTTCATGAGAACGTATGGGGGAGTATCAGGACACGAAGATTTGCTTCTTAATTACTACTTTTTTCTCTACACACGTATTCCTCATAGGATCTCCTCCTTCATTTTAGTCACAGTTCCCACAGCATCTGCATATACAGGAGCAGCCTTTCAGGGTGAGAAGAGCTGTGTGTGACAACAGAAGTGGGAGATGAGCAGGAGACCACCACACCCAGGTGAGCCTGGGCAGTAATCTTATCCACAGCTACAAGAGATCCAAGACTGCTTCAAAACAGCTCTCGACACAAGAACATAAACTTTTAAGCTTGTGAAGACCCTGCCTTTGTCAATTAAAAGATCCTGCAGGAAGAAATGCAACCATCTTGTAGGCCATTAGCCTCAAAAGAGTCAAATGCTCAGGTGCATGACAGAAGGGCTTTCAACTTTTTTCTTTTTTAAACATTTCAGTTATTTCTGCATTAACTTCTCGTTTCTTTGGCTTTTTTCAGTCCAGTGACCTCTAGAATTGGGACTCTCTGACTCCTGGAGAGGTGCCCAAAAACTCATTCTGCCTCTAAGGAAATTCACAATTTGGCATTTAAGGGGAACAGTATCAAATGATATAGCTGCAGTCTTATTTTGTACTTGACATCAGAGCTCTCATGTCACCTTCTTCCCCCAAAATGACTCAATAAAGACAGTCCTCAAAGGAGAAGTTCAAAGGCAAGCAGGGAAGAGCAAACAAGACCCACATTACAAATTTTTTCCTACACAGTCCAAGAAGCTGACTGGTGTGGTGGGAAAGATACACACACGAACCCTTTGAAAAAAGGGAAATTAAATTGAAGCCACAGAAGCCACCTGGACAATAAAACGTAGCCAGATGCTCAACCTCTACACAAGTACAATTAATTGCTGGGGTTTAGTTGTTTTGAATAAAATTAATGCATACTTAAAAGCAATGCACAGTATTAGGTTAAAAAAAGTGGGGAAAGCATGTAAATGGAGGTATATGACTTGGGTCACCACTGACATTCATAGCTGTAATTCAACTGCTGGGAAGCTTGAAAAGGAAAAACATCCATCAAGACCTTCCAACATGAGATACGTGTGTGCTACAAAGAAGTCCCAGGGTTATCTTTCTACCCAGGAAACAGAATTTTTTAAAAGCATCATACACCAATGTTGCTAATTAACATCTGGAATAAACCTGAAACTCGTCAATACAAATGGTCACAAGCTGGCATTGGGAAAGAAAAGAAACTTCAAAATACAGGTACGTCTCAAGCACAATGAGTGGTGTCTCGAAGAAGTCACAGGAAGACACTTGAGGATCTCCAGCATTCCTTAGTATTTCTGTGTGCATTTCTTTTGAGTGAAACTATGCAACTACATTCATACATCAAAACAACATTAAAAAAAATTAACAGTATCAGAATTACTTAAAAGTCTTGAATAGTTTCATACAGTAAGTGCCCAGAGTCCCCCAGACTGCCCCTATATGCAACCTCACACTGCATGGACAAATCTTCATCTGTCATTATATTTTAAAAAAAAAAAGTGCCTGCCTTGCTTGTAGGTGGGAACCTTAGTCCAAAAATACAATCAACTTTTTTTAAAAAGTCCTTTTTATTGCCTTTGTGTTAAGGATTCCATCTTTTCAATATGAGACCAAAACAGATTCCCTGAAATGCAGCAGATGAAAGGCAAGCTAGAAGGAAAATCTGGAGCAGGCAAGAAGCAGAAAGGACCAGGTAGCCAGAACACCCCCCACCAAGGGCACCCGCCTGCTGCCTGAACACCCTAGCCTAGCAGAGCTAGTAAATCAGCCTGCAACCACCAAGACTAAGTTGTTTGCAAGAACCGTACCTCATCTCTCTCCAGTTACTCCACTGCACACTCCCACATCACCCATGTTTCCTTTGCTCCACAGAGAGTTAGCTCTCAAGACACCATACCTACAAAGTTAAACAGTTTCTAAACCAAGAACCTTTTATTTTCAAAGCTTCCCCCCTCCCCCCCAGGAGCCACCAGGCTTCCTTTTCCAAGTTCTTTCCGCAGGTTTCATAAAGTAACTGATAATGTCAATTCAAGTTATTATATTCAGTAAATCACAGATGACAGCACCTCAGGCATACAGAAGAGATTCTGAGCTGAGAAGCTTTTTTTTTTCTGGCCACATATGGCAGCAGTAGAGCACCCAGTGAACGGCAAAAACATTTTTTCTTGACAGTCAGAGGTTAACATATATGCAGTATGAGTCAATAATCCACGAACGGCTGCACATCAGGCAGCATTTGCATTCAGACGTTAGAGAAAAACGCACTCGGTTTATGAAAGGCATAGCTATTTGTGAAAGCAAGCTCAGAACCATGCGACTTTGCCTTTTCACTGACTGCTTGCTAATTTTGCAAATGTTCTGGCTTTCCCCTTACAGCTTGATGCCCAGGGAAAACTTATTTTAATTGGTGCTGAGGAAAATGTATCTTTTAGCGCCCCTTTGCAAGGAAGTTCTTGTCCTGAGAGCCTATAGGTTTGTTGCTGTAAAGAAACCACTTTTAAGAGTGCCAATTCAGCAAGAATAATTTTTGAGTATACGAGTCTCCAAAGTCACAAAGTCTTTTCAAATAGCTCTGAGGAGGTTTTTAACCCCGGCATATACAAGTTGCCTCTGCTCTGTTTCTCCTGTGCTCACTTGCCTCTAACTCCTGTCCCTCCTGATGAAGAAACATGTCCCTGTGCAGACCAGAAGGAAGCCAAAATTTTCTCCTCTATATCAACAGCTTTCCAAGATACAGCTTAACCCTCATCCTTTCCTCAGACATGAGAAGGATTAAGTCACTCTTCCGCCTCTATTTACATTCAAGAGGGCTGCCAGTACTTGGATAAGCCACAAATGCTAATTATTCTGTATTGATTCAGTTGACTTTCTGGGACAAAGTAGGTCTAAAGCTCCAGGACACATTATGAGCACTACAGAACATCAGCTTTTTTACACAGGATAAAACACGTTAAGCAAAGAGCACAGTCTAGATATTAAGCACCACATCTAAAATAGAAATTCTGGGTTCCCATCAAGACCTCTACTGCTTGCTTCGGGATCTATAAAAATGGTGAAGATATATTGGAAAGAAAAAACGAATAAACAAACCAGCCCACAAACCCAGTACAACAGGTTTTGCATATCACTGGAGATCTGGACAGGATATAAGTGGCACCAGACAATAACAGGGATGCATGTACACAGACACTGTCCTCATTCTCTCACTTCATCCCATCTTGCAGAAAGATAGCAACTCTGAGTTTGTATCAGATCAAGGCTAAAGAAAAAAGGGGAAGTCCAGGACTTGAGATGCAAGTATTTTGTTGTAATGCAAGAATTGTAGCATTCCAACTTTGTAATAATCCCATCATCCCTTTCCTCCCACAAGAGAAATTCAGAAGCCCAGTTGTGTGTATAATACTTCTGCACACTGAGAGCATGATCCTGCTGGAGGCTAAAAGAGTGTTTATCCACAGATCAGTAGACACTGTGCAAACTTACATGCTCTATTCCATCTATACTCCTCGATTCTGGCTTTGAGAGAGTACTCAAGTATCAGCAAATGGAGCTTCATTAGGGGTGACTATATATTTAATCTTACGTAGGCAGATAGAGTTCAAATATTTTCCTACAAAATGGTAGAATTCAAATTAAGTCACAAAACACAGAATTTTAAAGCAGAAGCCATGCATAGCATTATAGCATATTTATGTAAAATGGTTTATAGCTCAACAAAAGTAAAATGCTGCTACATGCCAACTGCCATATCACAAATGAGTGTGTACATCTTATTTCAGGTCTTCTTTCCACCAATCTTAAATGTTATTTGATCAACATTAGATTAAGAAGGGTCTGGATTTATAATGTAATATTAGAAGATATTAGATATGTGTTAACTTTGCAGATAGACATATGTTTAACAAGAAAGGAAAAATAGATGTTTTATCAATACAAACCTAAAGGGGTGGGGGAGGAGAGGAGGGACTGGGTAGGATGGAAGCCTTCACTGCCACACATGGAATTGTTAGGTTTCTTTAAGTAGGCATTAAACCAGCCATATGCTTCTTTAAGAACTGAATTCTGACTGCACAGCACAAACACTGCCTTGGGTCTGAAAAGCATCCAGGACTTTCAAATTGTGCCACTTGCATAAATGAATTGGTAGCCTCAGCAGAGGCTGGCTGCACTGACGCTTACCACTAGCCATGACAAACAACTGGAGCCCAGATGTGCTGCCCTCCCTCCCCTCAGAGGCTGAGCACCCTCATCGAAGCAGTTGTGTGGGATTGCTAAACCAGCAATTCCACATTCGCATCCGGATGAGCTCAGACTAACCACTAGGATGACTGGGAGCTCTGAAGAACTTTAAAACCCAAAGCTCACAAGGTTGTTAAAGCTCTGCTGGCTTCCATTTATTTTGCAGGCCCTTGTATGACTACCTAAGAACTAAGAGTTCCCAGAATGTCTTCTGAAAACATACCCCATGCTAAGTTCCAAACTAGGATAATGTTGGGTAAGCAACCTGGAAGCTCGTTTCCGTGGCCCAAAAATGCGTGACTGATGCAGCGGGAAATTCTCATCATCTTCATCAGACTTCACTCCAGGTATGCTGAATTATTTACTCTATGTCAGCCTGTAAGCATTAAACTTAAAAACCATATCACTTCAGAAATGTTTTGTTTTCAAAAGCAGCATCTTTGTCAAACTGATAATGTCTATGGAAATTAGTGCCCAGCATAACAGCATAGCTCTCTCTACTCAACAGCAAAGTCCATGACAGGAAAATCCATCCAGGCTTTCAAACCACATCCATCACGTGAGCATTCAAGCATCCTAAACTGACAGAAACAATATTAAAAAAGAAAGTGTAGATTATCTCAAGGCAGAATTTTTATCAGCATCTTTATCATAAATATAGATCAGTCTGCCATTTTAATTCACATCTATTTCCACAGAAACAGTTGCTTTCATTAAAAGGGCTATGCAAGAGCCCTTTCAAATATAGTTTTACAGTCGTGAAATTTCTCACCCGTTCCTTTCCAAGCTTGGATCCTTGATGGGAATAAAGCTGTGGATCAACATTATTAACAGGCACATTCATAATGAAAACACATCTCCATTCTGTAAATCACAAGTGTGTCAGGAGTAAAAATACCCTTTGCTGGTAGTTCTGAAGACAAAGTTATTTCTCCCAAAAGATATTGAATAGATAAGCTAGGCACTTCCTTGCCCATTCATTTTCAAGCATCAGAGGTGCCCAGAGAAGCTTAGGGAAGAAAAGCAGAATAGTGCAATTAGGACTGAGGAAGCCATACTTGTTTGGAGTAGTACGTTTCCATAAGCACACTAAACACAGAAACAGGGTGCAAAACAAGCATTCAGCAAGTTACGAGACCACCAAATGTAAAACCAGAAGTGTTGAGACCTACTTCAGATATCCTGAGAGCCAAACCACACTGGCCAGCATGCAAGAATTCCGTCCTACTAGGCAGTGAGCGTAGTACAGCAACCTGGGGTACAACCACCTCACTTACCTTCAAGTTGTGCTACAGAACTCTAAATTAGATTAAAATCTAACATTAAAAGAAATACAATCCCCACCCCAAAACACACCCAGCTATGGCACTCAATCCCTCGAGGTTAAACAGAAGATGGAAACGGGGGCGGGGGGGAAGGGAAGAGTCATCTGAAATAATCTGGGGCTGGAATGCCTGCTCTGAAACCAGCCCCCAATGGTTTTTCTCCATTTGCTGCCAAGCACCTCTAATGCAATCCAGACAGTCAAGGACACAGTCAGAATGTTAATATGAAAGCATTAAAATTCCCATTGAAATAGGACCTGTCAAGCTACTTTATGTAACATGATTTATCATTTCCAAATGTAGTAACAAGGGATTTTATTGTACAAGAGCATGTTGCACACAATGGGGCTCTGAGTTCACATTCCACACTAGCCAAACTAGAATTTCTGACAAAGTTTATGCTAGTACATGTCCGAGCTACTGGGGTGTGCGTATGAAAGGGTAGCTATATGCATTAGAAATTGATGGGGTACAGGATAGACTTAAAATGAGAGCTCTCTGCACATTTCTATGCATACTAAATAGAACTGGACACCTCTGCTCACTGCTGCTGAATGGCTCTAAAACAGTGCTTATGGAAAGAAGCCGAACTGTCCCCATCCCTCAGGGCACTTGCATCAAGCAATAAAAATGGACTGTCAAAAGCTGAAGGAAGTTTTTATTTCCAGTCTTACATGTCAATTGAATAGGTGATGTCTTTCTGCAAGTGCAACGCAGTCAAACTGAGAGCAGCCTGGAAACTTCACCAGAATTTTCCTGTGGATGACCTACACTTTCTAACCTGCTAAACCCCAACTTCAAAACCCCAACCTCAAAAGCCACAATCTCCTACGTTTACATATTTAACACAGCAGCTAAAATCAAGACAAGCTGCCCAAGTTCTGCACTAATAACACCCATGGAAAGTTACAGCACTGAGCACATACCCTGTCACGACTTAAGGTTTGTGGGTTTTTGTGTCTCTAGACACATTTTCTTACCTCTCCACTCTACATACCAGCTTCTCAGAAATGCAGAAATATTTCAGCTCTATCAGCCCACTATTCTTTTTTTATGCATTCACTTTAAGTGGTTTAGATAATGTAACTGCAATGCAAACGACACATATAAATTTCAGGCAGAGTTGACTAGTACAGCACAGAAAAGCAAAGACGCTGACAAGAATTGTACCTGCTGTCTACACTGGGAGAGGCATCACATCAGCTGCTAGTGCAAAGGCAACACTGGGATAAATTGGTAGGAGTGTCAAAAAAATATTCTGCTTCATACTTTTTATCTGGAGCAAACTGCAACCGATCAATGTCTACCCACAAAAGATTATGGAGTTAGAAGCAAAAGGCCATTTCTGTTGTATTTTGTTATATTGCTGCACTCAGGATCCTAGTTTTCTTACTAACTTCTTCATTGGTGTACTATTAATCCTGAACATCATTCAAGTAGACACTTTGTTCTGTCCTCTTCCCCCGCCTAAGTCTGGTATTGATGTCCAACTAAACTCAAATATGCTTTGAAATTTTTTTCATTTAATTAATAAAATACACACAAAGAACGCCAGACTACAACAGATCACACAAAGATCTGGATCTTGCCATCAATTAGTTATATTACAAACTTAGCTACGACTGATGTGGTCAATTTATTGCATTCTAGGCAGTTGATCCCAGATCCAAGACCTTGGACTACTCCACTTTTACAACGTTAGTCAGAATCAATAATGAATTTTTTTTTAGGTCTTCCCATTCTTGCTCTGCCATTCAGCACTAGTAAGAATTAAGCTTACACTGAGTAATAAAAAAATCAAACACATTATATTTGCTATTTCAATCCAGGAGGGATCTGCAATGCAAGTTTAAAAAGAGAAACGATTTTCTGTTGGAATTGAGAAGTAAGCAAGAGCCATAATGGAAACCAGCTCTCCCTAGGCGAAGTGGAAGATGAGGGGACAAAGAGAAAGAATCAGATGCTGCAATTAAGGGATGAACAGCCAACATTTTAAGGACTGTTGCTTGTAAACCAAGAGGTTGGGTAATAAAATGGCAGATGAAGTTCAGTGGACACAGGTAACAAGTGATGCACAAGGGAAAGACCATTTAACTTAACGTTCACAGAAACGGACTCCTACAGTATGACTCAGAAGCTCAATCTTGATGGCAGCCATTTCATCGAGACGCCACCTCGGGGCTCAGCAGCTATCAGAAAGCAAACCAAGTGTTAGGCATTGTTAGTACAGGACTAAAGCACAAAAGATACCATGACACTGCCTGAATCCTGAACAGCAGATGCAGTTCTGGTCCCCAAATCTCAAAGGGAATCTAAAGACCCAGACAAGGCACAGGAGATTGTGGAATGTCTACGCCAGCATTTTGGCTCAGAACAGAAGTGCTCTTTTGAAACTCATCTCCCAGCCACTGCCACTTCACACACTGTGATTCTCGTCTTGGAGTCTTCTTGGGCCACATGAGCTGGATCCTCTGAGTCAATCTAAACAGGGAGACAACCACTACCACACCAAATGCTGACTAGCACACAGTCCACAGGACTGGCTGATGCAAACTTCTGTGAAATGCAGATAGCAGAGGCATCAAGTCCTAATTCACTCTACAAACCCCATCCCAATCCACCATGCTGTTTGATAATGAGGGCACAGCCAAAGCTGAGAGGTAGTGTTGAGTATCTTACTCATAGCAAGCACCTAATAAAACTAGGACACTTCATTCTGGGGAAGATAAGACCGAAGTCTCCTACATGATACGGATCTGAAACAATGTAAGTGGCATAGAAAAGGATAAGCAAGGAATAAGTGCTCAGGGTCTTTTCCTAAATGAGATGGAGGAAACATCCAACAGAAGAGGCAGAATGTCGTTCTGCTTCAGAACAAAAGGAGATGTTTCTTCACACAGCACCTATTTAAGCAGGAGAACTCCTTGCTAACAAAGATTATGGATGCTGTAAGTTTATAAGGATTCAGAAGGAAACTGTAGAGATTCATTTGTGAAAAGTCCACCAAGAGCCATTAAATGCAGTAAGCAATACCACTCTGGCAGCATCTGAGCTGCAGACTGCTAGCACTTGGGAGATACTTTGCGTAGGTAAAACTATACACCTCCCATGTTACTGCTGTCCTCCTCCTTGTCAGATCCACTACTCACCACTCTCAAGACCGAATAGTGGCCTTGATGTACAAACTTAATCTGATCAAGCTGGACCACTCTAGAGAACAGCAAGGCAGGTGTGCTAGATGGAAAAGGAAATAAAATGCCTGCCAGCGTAAGAAAAGGGGATACAAATTTCCATTACAATCCACTGAACGAGCAAATCTTGCCTTTTTTCTAGAGGCATAATCACAGGCTTCATCACAAGGGCCAAGAGATCCTACAATTGAGTTTATTACTGAAAACCGTTACTCAGACAGAAACTTCTACCACACATCATAACACCGCCTGCAATGCTTGCAAGCTTACAGACCCTTGGGGACAGGCCCAGAGACACACTTGAACTGTGGGTCCAAACCGCTAAACTTTGAGTTATAAACTATCTAGGAAACAGCCTTTTTATTACCAGAGATCTGAAAGAAAACCCAAAAGCTAGAGGAAGTCACTAAAACAGAAGGCATTTAAAGCTAAAAGGGAATCTGCCTCAAGACATCCCTGTGCTTCAACCTCTCCAGTGCATTCCTCACCCAATCTTCTCTCTGAATTTCTACAATTGGCCAATAAATACCTCTTATTCTGGCACTCAGATGGGATTTATGATGCACTGCAAGTGCTGTGCAATTAACAGGTTTAATGCTCGATTCATTTCCCTCTTCAAAGGGAGACTGGAGAAAAGCACAACAGGAGATGCCTGGGTACGGTAGCTGTGGGTATATCATGCATATACATGATACGACATTTCCTCTACCACTACTGTAAGTCAGCACATCCCTACTCTTCCTGTAGATGTATCAAACCTTTTTCACTGTTTAGATTCTCAACTATTATTCATTCTTCAGCTTAATCATCAAGGGTTTTTTTTTCTACCCTCAGTATGGATTTTTACACACCATCCCACATTTTCACCATAATTTATCAATTGCTTTTTCCACTTCATTTCACTGAATTTCTAATCTCATTTCCCCAACTACACTGTCTACAATCATAACATAGCAGTGACTTTAAAAAATTCAGTATGCTCCACTAATTTCACAATGTGTTAAGAGAGATAACAGAGGGAATACATTCTTTCCATCTCAGCGTGATTACTTTAACTTGCATATCACAGACAACAGTACACAGCCAAGGAGGAGGATAGGCATTTCTGTGAAACAAACTCAAAGCTCTGCAATCTCACACAGGTACTGACCAAATTTCAGTGGGAGAAATGCCACTAACTCTTACGTGCAAGACCAAGCGTTTACCTCTTCCACATTTTTAATTAGCATTTGGTGGATGTTTTGTTCTGAAACATGCCAAGAGGACTTCATCCAATCCAACAGCATATTTGTTTGAGGGATTATTACAGATGCATTATATACTAATATAACACCCTGCTCTGAAAGGAATTTTAAATGGCACAACTTAGCAGCTTGCTTCCCAACTGCGGTCTTAGGCTCTATATAATGGCAATGCTGAGCGCAAGCTACTTTCACAAGCAATTAAGACAGACTACATGAAGTACCTAGCTCAGCCCACAGGCTATATAAGACTTGGCTTTCAGCTTTGTTCAATTATTTTGCCCTTGTCTTTGGTAAACAGAAATCCTTGTTTTACTTTCTCTCTACCACACGCTACATTTGTTCTCCAAATTATACCACCCTAATCTGCACACGACAGCCTTTGGACCAGTTTTACTCTACACTGAAGTAGTTTTTGCCAAAAGACTTGAAGGTAAGGTACATAACAGTGGTGTTCCTAAATAAACTCTACTGTCTAAAAAAAGGTATCTCTGAACTAAGTTTCACCTCAAACACGCTCAAAAGCATAAGATTTCGCCTCATCCTATTTAAGATTTCTTCAGCCAAATTCTACTTGCCACAGTGTTACAAGACACACAGTTTGCTTGTTGCCACTCTGCAACTTTATTTCTGAAATCAACTTTAAACTTAAATATTGTTAAAGACTAGACATAGTCTAAATCTTATGATATCCCAACCTCATCTCTCAATACAGCAAGAGCTATTCAGATTAAAACCCACCGGGACAAGAACAAACAGGCAACAGAGGAGAGGGAAGTCCAATATTATATCAAGATGCCCTCAAATGCAGCAGCTCACCTGCATGACATGATGCTTATTTCAACTCTCAGGCTTCAAATACTGTGTACATATTAAATACCTAAACACTGCTCAAGAGTCCAATATTTATACCAAGCTGTTCTCAGGTTTTCTCACCAAGTATTTAACTTCATATATCACCTCCACTCAAACTGAGTAGCAACACTAATTAACTTGATTCTGAGAATCTATGTTTTTAGCTAAAAAGATGACACAGTTAAACTTTCCAAGCTTCAACAGAAGTAGTACTACTTTTTCCATAAGACAAGTTACCTCATGTAAGCCAAGGCAGAAGACAGACTAACTGACTGAATTTCAATACAAACCAATATTAACTGCCATAAAATAAGAACAGTGCCAAAGGGTTAACACTTTATGGTAATTGTTGCTTTGGAAGACTAGAGATCAATTTTAAGGTAAGTATCACTGGTAATTTAAGTATGTTTGATCCTGCCTCCTGACAAACCTTTCAGGACTACTGGTTACTGTTCAAATCCTGTTTAGGAACAGAGAAAAACAGCTTCGATTCCACATTTTCGGTTATCACGTGGAGTTAAAAACCACACAAACTAAACAAACAGAACGGAAGATACTCACATTCCCCATGTATTCTGAAAGTAGATCCTGCAAGGCCTGTCGCACCGCATTACACTCGGCAACTATACGTTCCCGTCGGTCATCACGTGTGCAGGATGAATCAGCCATCAGGGCTGCTCCGCTAATGATGCTCTCCAGGCGCTCTTCCAGGGAAGGCCTAAAACGTTCTTCACTGAAGGTTGATGGATCCACAATAATTTGTTTCTAGTAAAATAAAGGTTTTAGAAACTAGTAAATCAGACCAACCACTAAGTTACTGTTAAGTCATCAAGATAACCAATGTTTACAGCAAACCCCTGATCAGGCATAAAAAGCAAACAACACACAGTTTTAGCACTGAGGATGATTTTCATGAGTAGTTTTCTAAAATTACTAAAAGGTTCCCCAGCAGATTACATTGCTAGTCATTTTTTGTGCTGCTTTGACAGCTAAACAAAACTTGGCCACAGGAAGCCTTGTTACATGAATGGCAAAAATCAAACGTGCCAGCATAAATAAGGTTCAAAGTACAGAACTCATCTTAACTACATATCAATCCAGACATGCCTTCACTAGTTAACTTGTCAGATATAATTATCCCACCATGAACAAAAAAACCAAGGAAAACAAACATTCAAAATTAGCCCTATATATAGCGCCCTGTTGTCCTAGTTCATCTAGGCTTTCTTCTCTTCACCATTATGCAGGTAAATACAACAGTATTCTCAAAAATTCTCAAAGTGAAACATAAACACAAATGTTTCAAACAGCACAGAAATCAATTTCTTCACGGCAGAAAACTATCGCAGGTTTATCTTGACAAAGTATGACTAAGCACAGCTCATACTGAGAGACCCGAGGCTGAAACAGCAGTACTGATGTATCTGCTTTTCAAGGGGCCAATACCACCGCCCATAAAAGTTCACCAAGAAGCAGCAGTGTAGTATTTATCACCTTGTGAGTACTTTCAAGTGATTTATTTAAACAGGTTTGCAATTTATTAAGGAAAAATTATTTGGCCATTTCAAGGTTTGGTGCTTTGTTTAGGGTTTGCATGTGTTTCCTTCCCACTATGGGGGCGGGAGGGGAGGATGTTGTTAACTCTTTACAAAAGAAGCCTCAAAGATTTCTGAAATAGGAGTTTTCACAATCAGTTTGTACGCCAGCTAACTCCAACGGCAACATCACAACCACTGCTTCTCCCAACAGCCAGCACATTTTGTCTCCCTACAGACTAACCACGCAGCCTTCCCAGCAGGATTAGAACATGGCACGAGTTCTCCAACACACTCTTCATTCTTCCTGAAACTTTAGGCGTGCAGATAATACAATGATAGTATGCTACAACTCCAGAACTGCACCATCAAAACAGAGATAATGATTATCTTGTTATCTTCTGCTAGCCATTTAATATTTTACCACCAAAGTAAAAACACTGGATTATTTGTGGGCATATGTGTGCAAAGTCTCTATTACAAGAGTGCAATAATAGTCAAGCGTTAGCAGGAAATTAAGTGCAGGGATAACATCTGCAAAGAACCTGAACACATTTGTTCTGTCAGTCTCCTTTGGCAGGAAGGAGACGACACAGCTATCGCACACGACGTGCATTGAAGCTGGCCTGCTGAACAAGCCCTGCTGCTATTAGAGTGCCTCACAAAGCGGAACTAAAAGCTCAAAAGCTCCATGTGAACTGCAACACTCAAAAAAAAAGTCTCTGGCCATATATTAGAGAGAGTTCATATAGTAAAATACGGCCATATATCAGAAATCACATTAAATGGTTTGAGCTACATTAGCCAATCCATGAACCTGAACTGAATTGCTTCTTCAATTCTACGTACCCAAGTCAATTCTTAACATTGTGTGCTGTCACAGGCCCTGCCTTCCCCTCCCACACATATCTGCTCAAATCTGCAATCCCTTGGGTGCTAACCTGAGGCACACTCTTAAGACTTACATAGCTGAACATACAACTGATGGAATTTAAGGAAAGCAGACTTAAAACTGAAAACATAGTCACAAAGACAAAGACAACCACAACATTCTCTTGTCACCCAATAGATCCCATAGAAAGGCTTCACATCAGGCACAGGGAGAACTCAAACAGTACTTTGTCCTGGTAAAAGAAACATGGCAAAGAAAGTAATGTAGGGTAGGAACAAGAGTGGTAAGAGCAAAAAGGAGAACATGAACTATATCTGGCAAAACCAGAAGTATTAAACACCTTTTGAGTGACAGCTTTGCAATATTAAATAAAGTTTTAGAGGTAAGTTAGTGCCGAGGTGTTTAAAATTCAGAGGCTGAATCAGTGGTAGACACAGAATACTGGCTTCAAAAGGAAAGCGTTCTCAGTAAAAATGCATGGCTATCCTCAGTAACTTACTGAATGCAAGATAAAGAATATGACAGATCAGTACAACACATCAGTTTGAAATGACTTCATTCCCAACCAAAGATCATATTAAACTTCCCACTTCATGTTCTTCTCAATAGGTAGTTTGGGCAGTTCCAAATACATTATTCACTTTTAATAAGTCATTTTTGTCACCTGCAAGAATACATTACATAAATATATTATGAAATAATCAATTTCAAATAAACCAAGGGCTTACATCTAATGTAACAGTAGGCTAACCACTATTTCAGAGCTAGTTTAACTTGACAGCCTTCAATCACCAAGAACCGCATATATAACTTTCTATATTCCATCAATCCTAGTTTGGAAAAATACTTTTTAAAAAATAAAAGCCTACTTTACCTGTAACTTGCTGTATTTCAGTAGGAAATGATCTTTCAGGCAATATAAATAAAACCAAACTGTTGCTAGTAAATCAGGTGAACAAACACAAGAGTTGGAGTTACCACTTTTTTTTTTTTTTCATAAAAGGTTCAAAACTTACATCAAAGTTGTTCAGAGCATAAGCCAGCTCTCCACCTCCACCCTGCTGCTGGGCAGCATCATCTGATGCAGTTGCTTGAGCTGCGTTTGAGATGCCTGTGACCGCCTGCTGAAGCTGTTTGTAGATCAAGTCCCTGTTAGCTTTGTAAGCAGCTACATCAGGGTGCTGCAGACAGGCCTGGGATGCTGTATAAAGAATGGGAACATTCTTCTGCAGAATTCCTCTGGCTGCTGCCATTTGATCACGGTGGCCCACATCCTTCAATTCCTATTAGGAAAATTAAAGAAAAAAAAAGTCGCATTTGAGAACATTCCCCACATTTAACATCCATACACTGTCTCCCTGCATTTTCAAAAGACAGACAGGTTCTTTGCCTAGTAGGCTCAAATCTACCTTCTGATTGCGTATCCCTATTCTTAAGGGCTCAACTAATTTCAAAGCACAGCAGCTTCATAAAGAGAAGAAAAAAAAAAAAAAAAAAGTACTGTAGGGCAATTCACAACTCCACAACTCAAAATCTGAGGTTGGTTTTTTGCTCCTCTCCACAGTAGAGGACCAGCATTCTGAAAGCTGGTACCACCTGCAAACCAGGAGGACACAGAAGTTGCGAGAACACATTTTTCTCTTCAGTCCTTCCAGTTTGCATTGCATCTTAAAAAAAAAATCACAAAGAAACCTAAATCCTTAAAACAGAATACCATACATTTTGGATAACTTAAGAATCAAGCTAATTTTTAACTATCAAATGAAGAGGCTTCCCCTGCAATCTTGTCTTGCACTTGCACACGAGAAGCAAGATCATCTTTAAACTCCAAGGCTCACAACCAGAATGTTTTCTTTAATCACACCTAAAAGATAGAGTTTACTCTCCTCAAGAGACTCAGGTACTTAATTTTAGAAGAACAAGTATATCATCTCATTCAACTGCTTGTTCATCTCCAATCAGATGAAATTAATCCAATGACTGTAATTACTGCTAATTTAAGATTAGCAAGCAAGCCCATACGTCTTTTCCCAAACACTCACTGCTGCAATTCTCTAAAGCACTATCACCTCTGTTTTGGAACAGAAGCACTATGATTAGATAAAGCTTTGGAGTCCAGGGTGAGCGGTAAGTTTATAAAATGAAGAATGAACACAGTTATTAGCAGTATCATAATTTTGAAGTTCTCTCTCAAATCTAACAAAGAGGTGATGAAAATGAAGAAGCGGACTACCTTACTGAGGAAAAAAAAAAATCTGACAGACTGTTCAAAATGATTGGGTAATATGCGACCTCTAAGATACACACTAAGCAGGGAGGGCACTCCAAGCAGGCTCACAGATTTAAGGATGTAGTACAACCACTTCCCATAGCGTGGAACAATCCATCACAAAGCAGTTTAAGAACATATATTGCATTGCCATCACAACCCTACTCCCATTTACTGCAATCAGATTTTAGATACATAACCAACTGACAATCCATTTTAGACTATACCCAGTTTATTTTCAAAGATGAATCTGTGCAAAAAAACAAGCAGTGTCAGAGGTGCATAAGTAGTTTTGGTTTGTACGTATCAGCAGAACAAACAAACAAAAAATGTTCTACAAGAATTATGCTATTTCTGATAAATGGGACTGCCCACACCTCTACTTTCTTTTGAAAGCTTACCTACACAAGAATGAGTCACAACTACTGCTGAACAAAAATTTTACACACAATTTAAGGTTAAGCATAAGCTATCCAAACACAGAACATACACATAACAAACAGGATTTAAAACCCTGTCTCAAACGGGCATTTCAGTGTAAGACTAAACAGCACTGCTGCTCACTTTCTTGGAAAGAGTTGTAATTCTGTGCCCAGCCATGACTTTTGCTCCCTGTTTAAACAGACACGTTCAGTCCGTCTGCGCAAACCCCAAAGTGTGGTCAAGCAGTGAGTGCACCAGGCACCGAGTCACATCCTGATCCTTTGTCCTTACCCACAGCTGCAGTGCTTCAAAATGGGAAGTGCAAGTCTTGGGAAGCAGCATTTCATTAAGGTACTACAGCATTAACATAAACAAGTGCTACTAGAACACATTCCATCGGAAGCAGTACACTACAGCTGAGCAGACTTTCTGCTTACCAGGCAAGCTCAAATTTCCAAAACATGGCAGCACGCAGCACAAAGTACTCAGCAATAAAGTAAAAAAAAAAAAAAAGTATGAGCAGCAATGGGTACTGTCCAAGAGCAGCAAAGCAGCAAGGCTGCCTTATTATTTCTTCTTTTTCAGAGTAAGAAAATACACAGAACAGAGAGCTGCCATCACTATACCTGTTGTCTTTTGGCTGCCATTATGTTAAGCTTGTCCACTTCTGGTTTGAGGGCTTTGTACTGGATACCCAAATCCTGCTCCGTGCCAGCATTTCTTAGTTTCAGGATACCTTCTTCCACCTAAAAGAATGTACATGCATATATTTTTTCAAGTAATACAGTTCAGGAAGTAATTCAGAATGTACTTCATAGCAGGCAGAGAAAGCAATCTTCCTCTGCCCCCTTTTATTTTTTAGAGAGACACACTTCAAAGGCTAACAGTACTCAGGCTTAGCTACCGCTTCACAGTCACCAGCTATCAGAGACAGCCAAGCGCACGCATTTGCAAGAGTATGAAGGAGCCCAGGGCCCTGGCAGAGCTGCAGCAGTGGCCGTCAAAGGGCACAAGGAGACTCCTCAAAGCCCTGCTGCAAAAGCAGGCCCAGTATCAACATTCATTTAATTTCAAATTCTGCACAAACCCACCCACCCACCCACCCGCTCGCTTGTGGGAAGAAAAGGCTTCCTCAAATATTCCATATTCACTTTATTTAGTCTACTGAAGCTACTCATTCCTAGTAGCTACAAGGGAGTATTGTTTATATGCAAGCCAAATTATTTCTTTAAGATGAAAAAAACCTGGTTATCACCTGCAGTTGCAGACCATAGTGCATTTAGTCTCAATTCTAAGTTCAGAATAAAATGCAACACCATGTGAAAAGCTACTCATAATGAGTGTAAAAACAAGTGGCAAACATCTATTGCACACTTTTTGGTCACAGGAAAAACCTTAAAAACCTCCCTGCTCCAGAAGCAAGCCGCTGACAGCGCACATACTGGGGTCAGCACACATGCGTGAAACAAAGCCGCTTGACAGAGCACGCCAGGCATGCCAGGCACAGCAAAGTGAGTCACAGCAAAGAACTACACTTACTACTTTAAGTTGAACGAGCAGCTTGTAGACATCTGCCATGTCAGCCAAAATCAGCAGCCGAGTAACGGCAGAGAGGAGGGCACGTGCCGCTCGGACCATGTTCCCTCGTTTCACAGAGGAGCAGGGGTCATCTGCAAACTCCCCCGAAGCGCTCTTCATCAAGTCACCTGCACAAGGGGAGAAGATGGTCAGACTTTAACATCACACAGCATTTCTTAAGAGGCTGAAAGGATTCCTAGGCAAGCAGACCGAAGTCCTGAAAACAAAACGCGTTTGCTTAAATACAGCCAGCAATTAAGATCACATGTAACGACCTCTAAATATGGTACCACACGGTATCAGGGTAGAAGGGCTTGTACAGAGGAAGAACTGGGAAATAACACTTTGGTCCTTATTTCCAATTTTACAGGTGTTTTAACCAGAACCCTCTGGAGAGGCAAATTCAGCATGCCTTCGCCATTATATGCAGGACTGCAGTTATTTCACTAACTACAACGCTTTCAAAGCTTAAGCAAGAGCTCTGATTCGTGTGCGTGTAGGAGTCAGGCAGAAAGCAGCAGAAAGTACTGTAAACACACAAGGAAACGCCACAGCTCATGGGACTGTAAACAACTCTGAGCAATGACCTGGCTGGATATGCCCTGGTTTGCATTCAAAGCAAGGCACCGCTTAGTAAAATGCTTCAATGTTTCATAGCCTGTGGGTCTACATCTGGTGCAGGAGGAAAGAAGGGCTTCAGATGGTAACAATGCAATTGGTTAACTGTGAAAAGCAAAGGCCACTTTACACAGCTAGAGAAATCCCTCCAGAAGGCATTTGGAAAGCATAAAAGTAATGTCTGCATAGAGTCAGGAGTAAATTTTGGATTTCTCCCCCCACCTTCTGGGGCAGCATTTTGCTTCCAGTACCACAGTTCCTACACAGCAGCAAGTTTTGGAATCCACATTATTATTTTTGGATCTCTTTGCATTTCAGAAACATTTGGTGAACAGCTAGGATTTAGTTTAGAAAACGCTAGGTACTCAAGGCCAAAGATTTGCAGGTAGCTGGAGATAACCAGAAAGCAGGCAAATGGTGTTATAGATAAACTGCTGTGTCAGAGGCTTCCCAAACCTGTATGAAAAATTGTCTACATAGCCAAATGCCAAAACAAAAATAGCATGTCTCAGATAAGAAAAGAACCTCAATAGTGCTTCACAAGTGAAAGCTGACAGTGACTCCCATTGAGGTCACTACCAAACGGGGCTGGGCAAGATCTGCACCAAAGTGTCAAGATAATGGAACAGCAGCATCCTGCCAAGGGCTTGCCTGCTCCCACAGCTAGGCAATCAGTGCAGCCTATCCCTAGTATGGGAAGTGTTTCAATTTTAACTTTTTAACTACAAAAAAAATACCTACCACTGGAGAGCCTGTGGTTAACCATCCACATACTTACCATTAAGCAATTAATATCTTGCCCTGGAATGGTTTCTAGCACCCAAGCACTCTACACCTTCATAGCTAAATACAGCCCAAACACAGCTGCCAGCCTGTCCAAGCAACTACATCAAGATACTCAATTTTGTTCAAATGCTCCCTGCTATGTAACACCCTTCCATCATCTTAAATAATACGACAAAGAGTGGCATACAACATTTTAAGATAAAAAATATGCTACTTCAGTACTGTGACATATGAAAAAAGCTTCTGTCCAAGTACAGACCAGCTATAAATATCAATGTAAAGCTATCCCTTACCCAACTTTGAGGAACACAATTCATTATTTTAACAAGCATTAAGAGCCTCAGATTTCCAGATGGGTGAAAGATGATGTATCTCCAATGCTGAAAAACTGCAACCAGCCATGAGATTATAAAACCCCTACATAGTTGACATGGTCCTTTCTTTATTCCTTCTGGAAGAGGCTAATAATAGTGAAATTAATGTCACCACCACAAGTATGAAATCTATTAACAATCTCAGGATTTAAGAATATATGCCAGAACCAAAATTCATTACAAATATTTCCTCCCTTATTTACTTAGATGTAAAATTTCCACATCTCCAACTCCCAAAAGAAAGGAATGTTGTTTTCATTTACTTCCTATTTAAAACAACTTAGAGGGGTGGCCACTCACTTCATCTGAATCTCAGAAATTGTTAACAAGGTTAAAAACCACAGTTACCCTCTATCCATCTCTTAAATTGCAACCCTACAAGCCAGTCCTGAAATAAAATGCTATTCCTTTTTAAACAAGAGACTTTAAAAAATTTAGAGAGTTTCAAACAGCTTGTCAGGGTGTCAAAGATAACCAGCTTCCCAGAATTAAAGGAAGATTATATTTAAAGTTGTTGCATATATATATATTTTTCTGCAAATTAAAGAAAGCCAGCTTTCAGACTTCTTTTACAAAAAAAAAGGCAACAAGGGGTAGTTAATTTTAGCTAGATTCAAAGGGTAAGAGGGAACTCTGCCTTGCCCTAAGTACGTAGTTACTGCACTGTGTGTGTACATTAGCAGTTCAAATTGGATCCAGCATAATCTTCTAATTTTCAAATTTGAACCAGAGGTAACATAGCAAATTTGAAAGCAGGATTTCAAGAGTTAAAAGAAATACACTGCAGAAGAGTCAGACTATGAGACTCAGATTATACAGCTGGTATGAATTCTTATATGAGTAATCTGTTTTTCCAATATAGCCTTAGATTTTCACTACATATTACAAGGGAAAGATAATAAAACAGAGTCAAAAAAAGAAGAGGCAACAGTAGCCATGCTATGATCTTGTCAATAAAGCACTAAGAATTCAATTAAATCTAATGGAACAAAGCCCATTTCAGAAATAGTAAGATTTTAGTCCATCAAAAGAAAATTACCATTTTCTAGTCTCATTCCCACCATGCCCACAGGGTCTGACAGCACTTTCAGACAGCACTATTAATCCTCCTCTGCAGCACAGTACACGATGACCATGACAGAGAGGGCTTTCTTTATATGAACACTGATGGAACAGGAAAGCAGCAGAGAAGACAGGCAAGGCCTAGGCCACACACAGGTACTGATGCTTTTTTCCCCAAGATAGAAATTCATCCCCACACATAACTTTGTATCTTTCAGCATCTTCCAGTTCAAAGCCCATCTGCAGGCTGCTTTGCCAGCAGTATTAGAAATACAAGGAGTGCCATCAGCCCATACCTCTACCTGCCCGTAACACCCTATCAGAGTTCCCTAGAGGCTGCCTATTGCTCACCAAATGCAGGCAAGCATGGAACTCAAGTTTCAAGACTCTTCTATTCTGGATACTGAGGTCCTATCTTACCACTAATGCCATGTTCAATGTCCACCATGAGTGTCACAACAAGGCTGACCTTGCTTTCTACTACAAATGACAAGGCCCCATATCTACTTTTGCCATATCAACCAGGAGATGATACTTACGGCAACAAAAGCTTCTGTTAATTCTTTAATCTTGTCTTCAATTAAATCCATATACTGCCTACAACACTCCTACAGTTTGTCAAGAACCTTCTCAGCGTTCCCTTAGGTTATGGCTTTTCAAAGATCTCAAGTCCTGGGCTGGAGGATTACTTCTAATACAAGTGGTACACTCCTAAAACATTTTTCTTACAGGAAAACAACTAAGAACTCTTTGCACCCTTCTAAGAAGTTAAGCTAACTGGTCACAACAGAATTTTAAAGTTGAATTTTCCAAGAAGAATTCAGCGTTTAACTTCAAGTAATTCTGCAACTGGCCTCCTTCTGTTCCTTGGAAGTCCTTAAGCCATGTATCTTGTGTGAAGTACAGTTGAAAAAACATTTTACCCTTTCATAATTTGCCTCACTGTCCCGTTCTGGAGAAAGCTTCACTCAAACACAGCACGGAAGGACACCATGCTGAATCAGTAGGTTCATTCCCCTCCTTTTGCAACCATGAAACGTGATCAAAGTGCACAGGATTCACAAGACCATTCATCCATTCTCTTACCTCAAACCCTAAGCACAGGCCTAAGCTTTTTAATTTTAAGCTTTCATTTTTGTTCTTTTATGTAAAATTACCATGGGAAGAAACAGTAAGAGCACAGTTAATACCCTGGATCCTCACACTAGCATACAGATATATAGAGGCAGTGAGCTATGGTCATCAGTACTCCAGGAAAACAGGAATAGCTTGGTCAGTCTGACCCGAAAGAAATTCCCTTTTCAACCTCAGAGTCTGCAACCTGTCTCAGTGTCAAGCACCTGGGTAAGAAACTGGTTCAGTTCCAAAACACCTCCCAACAGCACCAGAGGAGCTGACAATTTCAACATACAATCAGTCTTCAATGCTTCATCATAAGGTAAAACCCTACAAAGAGCTCACAGTGGGGGGAGTAAGACTGGGCAAGCAAGACCAGTACTGCTCCTTCTATTACCCAGCAAAACTCCAATGGCAGAAATTAATGTAAAAAACACTGTAAGGATGCTGAAATCCGAGACGTTCACATCAGATGTTTTCCCACTACTCTTTTCTATAACCACAGCAGGATCTATTCTGAAAAATGCTTTGGTTCTCTGTCTCCACTATTCTGTGCAAAATTTTATTTTAAGAAGTTTCACTACTTTAAAAGAAGTCAAAAGTCCAAAGCTTTAAAGGGCCAGGAATTTCATTTTAGGATATTTCATGAACTTATTTAATATTTAAAGCAAGTTGTAATTTATTCTTCCATTGTAAAAATCAGGAAGACTTTGAAGATTCGCTCATATTGATTTAGTACGTAGCCCTACTATCATTCATTCTAAATTGCTCTTTTCACTTCTTTGTTTTTACCCCCAACAAATGGGATTTTATGAACAACCGTGCTCACTAAAATCATGTACCCTCTCAATCTTCTTGCTAGGCTAAAAAAAATTTTTAATTTTCTCTGATGAGACAAGTTATCTATTGTCCTAATCATCTTCATAACCTCTGTCTACATTCATTCATCTTTTTTTATTATGGTAACTAAACCGCTCCCTCGTCTAAATAAAGGCATTATTAATTCTATTTTCCTGTCTTCTGCTGAAGATAAATTATGCTATATATCTATAAACCCACTGCTGCCATCAGACACACAGATGCTGCCAGGTCACAATCACCCTATCACTGACCAAGATACCCACATTTTCCTCACCACTTTTGCCTCCAATTGCAAAAGGCAGAGGCACCAACACCTGGAACTTTTGCTAAGCACATGCACCAGCTTTGTATTACACTTCCCTCATTTCTCCAGTTCATGAATTCAACTGGTCTACCACAATACGGGAAACACTTCTGAAGTGCACAGACTGTATATAAACATGTACGCTGAGAGTTTGTATCTCCTTGCTGTTATTAGCACTACTGAGAACTGCAATCCTCCCCCGGGCATTGGCAGCAATAAGCCTTCCCTCTGTTGTATCTCATTTTTCACCATTTGCTTCTAATTTCCTCACAGGTTTATTTGTTTTTTAATTTCCTCACGAAGAGCCGCTCTGCTGAACCTGAACGAACACCAGTGCCACGGTTGGGCAGAGGCTTTTGTGCCTGGTCATGCTGCCCCAGCAGCCCAGCCCTGCAATGGTGGTGGGCACCAGTTGTATTCAGGCAAAAATCACTCAAGTTTAATAACCATCCACCCAGCTTCAGAACACAGATACAGCTATCCTCTCTACACACCAGCTTTCATGCAGGCTGCAAACCGTAAAAAAGGAGGAAGAAGTGAAACAACATTAAGGTGGGAAGTTATTTCACTCCAGCACCTCTCAGCTATGAACTCCACCTCCTCTGTCAAAGATCAACAGAGCAGGGAGGTTTTGGCATCAACTCTATGTGTAGTCTCAAAATCAAGCTGGGGCCAAGAAACAAGTGAAAGGGTCATCCTGAAGGTTTTTCTATCAGTCTCTCCTTCCTACCAGCTTCTCACTGTAATACGCAACTACAAATTCAGCTAATGGAACTTCTCAATCCTGAGAACTGAGTACAGCTCCCTTGCTCGCTAATATCATGAAGTCATTTGAAGGTACTCACAGATGAGCTCTGACTCTCAATTCTGAGCAGCAATCAAGCAAGCAACAAGAATTAAAGGCTTCAAGACAAAGGGGTCTCTTCTTCTGTTGTTTGTTGTTAAATTAAGCCAACTCAATTAGCCCCTTATATTGCAGCCTTCTTATGTTGATTTTTCTTTGGTCTGTCAACCAGGCTCATCCAGAACTTAGAACCATTTTCAACTAACATTTCATCACTGTGCAACTTCAGCTACAAACAAGTAATTAATGCTAATGCATTTTCCTTTTTTTGCAGCAGCAGCCGTCACCATTAATACCAGTTGACTGGGTTTCACTGAAGCATAGAAAAGGCTCATGACTGGAAGAATGATAAATGATTTATGAGCAACAATATTTACTAGTGCATATTTTAGAGTAAGCCAGCTCCACTGGCTTTTCTTGCAGGTCTTCTCTAAGAGAGTAAAAAAGAAAATGGGAAAAAATCAACACTAGATGTGGAGGAGGAAGCCTGGAATATTTAATCAAGGTCCTCGCATTCTGTTTGTAGCTGTTTATATTTTGCATATTCGAGACACCCGGCTCTGTCAAGTCAACACTCAGCTCTTCCTCCTACAATGCTGTTTTGT
The DNA here is from genome assembly GCF_047716275.1 of Strix uralensis. Lineage (NCBI taxonomy): Eukaryota > Metazoa > Chordata > Aves > Strigiformes > Strigidae > Strix > Strix uralensis. The sequence continues at coordinate 4,634,846 of NC_133985.1, forward strand.
ATAGATTCAAATATTGAAGAAGTTATTGACACATTTGAGACATAGTTCCATAACATTTATGGGGCACGGGGGGGTTACTTTTTAGCCTAAACTGAGTTTTAAATGCTCTTCAAAGAATCAGCCCTTCTGCTTCTCTTCTCAGTCTCTAGTTGGGACATCCAATTTCCAGATCTGGCCAGTTCATATTATTCCTCAAGGAAGCCAGCAAGACAAGCCAAGAATCTACGCAAGTGAAGAGGAGCAGAGTCATTAGAAATAACAGCAAAAGGGAAATGGGAACAGTCCTACTTACTCTAAAAAACGTTTTACAAGCCAGCAGATAAATAGCTCTTACCTTGCTTACGAACATCTTCCACAGCGGCTACCAGCTCCTCTTTAAGAAACTGGCTCTCTTTTGCAATTTTGTCTCCTTTCTCCAGGAAATTCTCTGTTGCTTGTTCAACTGAAGCAGCCAAAACATGGGCCTTTTTAGAACGTCCTCGCTTTTTATTAGAGGGGCCCTTGTTACTAGTGTTAACCAGTGTTGTTACCTAAAGGCATATATGGAGGGAATAAAAACAAAAAACATGAAACAAATTAGAAGTTTACCAATTTAGCAGCAAGACCACATGCATTTTTTTCTAGACAGCGTATCGCTAATACCTGCACTACTGCCAGCTCCAAAGGTTAAACTCAAGGAAGTGTTTTTCACATCTCTTTAAACCTTACCCTGTTTCTTGATTCCTTTAAATAAGCATTATGAATTCAGCTAAACTGCTTAGAGATTTAGATTTTTCTTATCAGCAGCAGACCTGAAAATTTGATTTTGAGAATCAAGATCTATGTGTATTTTTGATAAACTGCAATCTCAGGAACAGGCCAGAGTTATTTGGCACCACATAAAAAGAAACCAAGTTGGGGATAATTAGCTTGGGATAGCTCTCCAGGCATAAGAGACCCCAAACAAGGTTGAAGCCTACAGAAATCTAGCAACACAGTACCTTTTCCATCAAAAACAGCACTACAGCCAGTGGACTCAATGCAGAGCAAAGGACTTCCTAGAGCTCCTTATTTCCCTAAAACAGCCAAAGCTGAACTCTCCCAATAGTCCTGAAATCAACAACTATTTCCAAGTTTTATGTTTGAGACTGAAACCCTGCTAGGAGATGGTCACCAGCGGCCAGATGACCACCAGGTACACTGTTAGCTCAGGATCAGGATCCATACCCTTCAATCAGATAGATATCACAAAATCCACACACACTTTCCCATTTCCCCCTTTTTTTTTTTTTTTCTTTCCCTCCCCTTTTTGTTAAGTCTAGGAAAAATGCATACAAAGCTACTTCAGAGGGACCTTAAATTACAACACTAAAAATATTACTACTCTGGAAAGCCCAAGGACTGCTGACATAAAGGTCCTCAAGAGACGAATCCATCTTCTCAGTAGTTGATTGAGAGCGCGAAAGCCATCAGTTGGGAATATCGCTGTCGGTTAATGGGGACTCATTTCATCACGTACTACAAATAAAGAACAAGTTGCAACAAGGCAACTTACTCTACTTTCTTCTCTGTACCTTCCCAGCCACATCATTCTCAAAATTTGGGATTGCCCGTATAGCCTATTGTGCTACTTGAGGAATAAGTTACAGACACTGAACTTGGACAAAAAGGTCCTATAAACAAGTTTTCTCAGTTAAATTTGCCAAATTAGAACAACTTCTCTTAAGGAAAGACTCCATCAGTAGCTAAAAAGCTATATAGTGGATGATCCAATGGTCCATCTGAGTATCTGGAGGGAACAAACAGCAGGTACAGACAGCAGCTTGGCAATTAAAGGGATGCTAATACGAGAAACAGAACTTGATCGTTGCAGTTTGTGCTTAGCAGGAGTTATGTCCAGTTCATATTGTCATTTTTAAAATTTCATATTTCAAGAAAACAACACTAAAGAGATGAGTTAACTGTCTCCAGTGTACCTTCTCTTTCAGACCTGCTAGAAAGTCTCTTCCAGGAATCTTCAAAATGCCCAGTATGCATTGCTTACATTTAAAAAACTTACTGTGGCTTTCCTATAGTCTTCAGTGCATTTCACTGGGCAGGATACACCATGCAGAAATAAGCTTTTATTCACAAATTCAGCATAAAGCATAGTCAGAAATTAAAAGAAAGCATGCATATCTTGTAAAAGATATACTGAAGCAGTAACAAATGCCATAAAAGCATACTTCTCAGGTGGAACTCTGTTAGGAGGGATCACCAATCTATTTACACAAGGCTGTTCTAGACAGGTTGCAGACATCCCCCACTGCACATTTCACCATTTACCTGAATCTCCTTCCAAAGGGAACTCTAGACACAGGTAATCTCAAAGAAAAAAAAAAAAACAAACAACAAAAAAACAACTTATGAGACCCTACTTCTAGCAAGCACTAATGGCTTTGTTGGAAGGAACTCTTGTTGTTCCCAAATACCAGTTTCTAAATGATACATAGCACAGCTTTTTAAAGACTCTACAGATAAGCAGCATACCACCCAAAACACAGGTGAGAAACAGCACAGCAGCAATGGAACATTAGTTACCAACACACATTTCTGCACTTCTAATTGAAATACTCTGTCTTATCAGATGTTGAAGAAGCACGGCCTTTCTAGACTCGTGCCCAATAACTCTGCTACAATAAAACTGAACAGAGAAATTACTTGTACACTTTTTTCCATCTTTAGTTTTGTAGCATTTTTACCTTCTGGAATTTCAGCTTTGAAAGTCACTTGATTGAAATACATCAAAACAGGTAATCATCCTTACAAAGGGTTTTTTTGCCCCCTTTTTTCTTCCTACCTGTGTAACAAGAGGCTCAAGTAGCCTTTCAACCGCCAGTGTTCTTATCTCCAAGCTTTTGGGATCCCATTTGAAGTTAACGTTGCCTGCAGTAACAGCAGTCATTTCTAAAAGAAGAAAAGAGCTATATGAATACAATTATTTTTATTAATGCCATTGGAATGTATTTTAAAAATAAATTAAAACAGAGGCTATTAAGCACACAACATGGCCATTCAGTGTAAGTTAAGGTTATACTGTCTCCAGAAATACCAGTTATGGTTCAACTGGTGATAGTTTTAAAAATTCCTCATTATGATAAAGTGCAGGACATTACCTGTATGTTTTGGTTAGAAAATAAAAACCAAACCACGCAAACCAAATCACACAAAGACCTACCCAAAAGCCACAATATTTTATCAAAGCAATGACAAGACAGGCAAAGTTTGGTCTACTTATCAGTGGTCCCTAAGCAATGACAATGGACCTCACAGGTAAGAGGGGGCACTTTACCCACACAGATGGAGTCTAAGCAAATAACCCCTTCCCGATTTCTGCTGCCTCCCCCCAGGGCCGGCCAACTTGTGCTCCCAGCCCAGCTCTGAGACACAGCCCAAGGTCTTGGGGCAACAAAAGGGAACACCTCGACTTCAACAGCACCAGAAAGCTGCCAGTTTTGTCAGCTCCACCATAAGTCATTACCGCAAATGCTTTGTCAAACCAGGAATCAGGTTCTAACTCAACTCATTCAACCTACCCGTTCATCCAATTCACCTTTTGTAAGTACAAAGGTAAGATTGTGAATATAAACCTTGTAAAGCCAGAAAATCCAGTTGGTTCATATTTAAGAGCTTATATATCTACTACACTTCTCCTTAACATTTACATAGGAAGGAAAAGCAGATTTGCATGAAGAGATCTGTTAAAAGCTGTCACTGAGCTGTTCCTTCCCGTTACAGTTTTATATCGACATCCCAATGGAACAGCAAATATGATTATGGGGAAAGTTTAGTAAAACTGCTAAAATATCTCTACTTCTGAAACCAGTAGACTAAAAAAAAAACCCAAAATAATGAACTACAACCGATCACTAGATTAACACTGGGATGCTGTACAGCACAAAAAAGGAATAACTAGAACCATAATTTCAGTAAAAAACTGATTTAAAGTACTTACAGGTCCATAAAACCAGTTCATACCACTTTAGACTTAACAGATTCCAGCTCTTCCTGCTTTGGGTTGCTCTCAAAAGTCAAGATTAGACTTGGAAGGAGACTTTGGAAATGTATTTCTCTTCCTGACTTTTTTAAAAATATAAAGTACGTTTGCAACTTTGTATTTTTTAAAAAAAAAAAGTCAGGAAGAGAAATACATTTCCAAAGTCTCCTTCCACCCCTTTTCCTAAGCATCTACCGTTGAAGTTGTTTTAAAAGCTTATTAGCCATTATTTTTAAATCTTACTCTGGACAGGGCATTGTCTGCATAGCATCTCAGCAGACAGATTGCTCTGACAGCACCAGATGTCCCCGAGCTGCCAGACGAGCACAACATCCCATTATTTTTAAGAAGCAGGAGGCAAGGCACTAATTTTGTTAACCAATGATGTTTACAACACATACCAACAACTAACCGTTTTATACCGACACTGACAGTTAAACATGCAGAAACAGCACAGACATGGCAGCTTCTTTCCCACTGAAGAATAAAATCTCTCTGGCACTCAAGAAGCTCAGTCTGAAAGGGCTAAAGTCGTCACCTGGCTTCAGTCAACAGCACCTTCATGGCAGGCTGATCCCAAGACCTGACATAGGCTTTCTCACACCACAGACAGGATACAATAGATTAAGTACTCACTACACTACTGCAAACACATCTTTGACCTGAAAAGCCTACGCACTGTCATACACCAAAGTACAACTTTGCAAGGTGCAAAGCTGGAATATTCACCTAACCTGCATTCAGATTTCCACTTACACCCACGCTCCAAGTGCCCACACTGCTGGAGAGAAAGAAAAGTTAAAAAGCTGAAAACTTAAAAAAAGAAGGCATAGGAAGAGTCTGATCCATACTAGCATACATATAACATTTTTGACTGTTTTAAATCAAAAAGCTTGAAGGTGCAGATGAAGAGTCCCAGCTCCGGCAGCAGAAGGCACGTCAGGCTGCAGCTCCAGAGACACCCAGTGAGCTGCCATCCCCCTGCTGCTCCAGGAGGGTGGGTGGAGGGTGGCCACCTCCTCTTCCTCACCCTACCTCTGACACTTACCGCTAAGTCCTCTGAACTCACTAACTATCCTTCTCTCCCTATCACCCCCTTATTTTGTTTTTGCTGGTCCAGCTTTGGGCTGGCCTGCCCCAGGGCCCAGAGGCACAGATGCTGGCACAGGGCAAACTGTAAAATTTCCTTCACCCCCTGCTAACATCCTACCCTCAACAAGGAATTTCACTGGTTTATTCCCTCCTCATTAGCTCGGTGTGAATGTTTCCTACGTAAGAAGCCAAGAAAAATACGCTGAAAGCCCTTATGGTTTCTGAGAAACATACCCAGGGCTCTGGAAAGCTCATTAGGTTTCTAGGTAAAAGCTTCTTTCTAGGTATTTAATGCTGTTATGCCTCTCACAGAAACAAAGTGCAGGACGAGGTAACCATGAGAAGATACATTAATTGTATTAGTAGGATAATGAAGGCAATTCATCTGAAAACATGTTAGTGTGATAGCTCACGAACTGGCCAAAAGTAATGGTCTATAAAACCACTCAGTATGAACTTTATTGAAATTTATCTAAAAAGCATAGGCTGATATCAAATATACTGTTGGGTAGCAATTACTTGGATATCATTTGTACATCGTAGTAAATATGTTTATTCAATTAAATACTTGTGAAGAATACAGGAACAGGCTATAGCTTACAAACGCATGTGTGAATGGGGTGGGTTTAGAGGACAAAAGGACAAGTACCAGGAGGCTGCACTCCTGCCACCACAACTCTCTCATTCTCTCAACCTGTCTGTCCCTGCAACTGCTCAAGCTCTTGCCTCACTGAATTCCAATACAGTAATAGGCAGTAAACCAAGTCAGAGGATATTGTAGCAGAGTGCTTAATTGCTGGCTCTTGGAAAGCACACGAGGATTCCCACGATGCCTGCCGTAACTGCAACATCTCAATGAAGGAGGACGTCTTCCGGAAGGTGGACCCAATCGCAGGCCAGCATAGCACCGGTTTCAGACAGCTGGGATGACCCAGCTGATATGGCAACCATTCTCCACGCCACAGACCTACCATGCACAGGACATGAGCAACGTGTGCACTCAAAGCAGGAACTTCCAGGACAAGGCAGCACAGACCACACAGCAGAAGAGAGCAAGCGACACTGAATCTGAAGTGTCGGAATATATAGAAAGACACCATCGCACAAGGAGTTGTGGTTGCCCAGCCTGTGGTTTCATAAGCAGCAGGAAAGCTGCTTAAAAACCAATGTTCATCCTCCCACACCCCTCTAGGAACTCATTCCCATCTTCACATCACACCCCCTCGGTACTGGCACAGCCTTCCCCATGGCTGAGCGATTAACCAGATGGGGAAGAACTGATTTGGCTGGAGGGAAAGAAATCCATTTTTGCAGGGTGGGCTGAGATCCCCATCTGGTCCACCGTGCCACCACAGATACCACTGCGAGCGGAACTGGCGATGGCAAGAGGAGATGGGTACATCAGCTGGCACCGTTGGCAAAGCCCTTCAAGTGGAAACATGGGGTGAAGTTGGACGTCACAGCTGAGTTGAATCAGGTGCTACTGAAAACAGAGCATCAAGCTGAGATGCCGCAGAGAGCAGGAATGCCCTCCCAGCACATCTAATGCTCAGACACATGAAGCCTGGGCTGGGTTTGTGTGGTGGGGTTTTTGGTAGCAGGGGAGGGGGCTACAGCCATGGCCCTGTGAGAAGCTTCTTGAAAGCTCCCCTGGCTCCAAGTCAGACCCACCTCTAGCCAAGGCTGAGCCAATTCGCAATGGTGGTCACTTCTAACACTTTTAAGAAGGGGAACCTGAGAAGGAAGGGACTTTGAGAACAAGTTACAAGGACACCTACATGAAAACCAAGGTCCGTGGAAGGAAGGAGGAGGAAAGGGAGGAGGTACACCAGAGCAGAGCCCCCCGTATCCTGTGGTGGAACTGCAGGGCCCCCCCCACCACCACAGAGGTCACCAGAGGAGCAGAGATCTGCCTGCAGTCTGTGGAGGACCCCCAGAACTCTGTGGGAAGAAGCAGCCCCTGTGATTGTAGTTTGGAGCTGGGAGGACTGGAATACGTGGAGGTGACCCACGCCAGAGCATCTCGAGAAGAATGCATCCTGTGGGGAGGAGTCACGGCGAAGAGTCTGTGGAGGACTGTCTCCTGTGAGAGGGATGCCACGTGGAGCAGGGGGAAGGATGCAGAAGAGTGCTGCCCCCGCACCTTGGAGGAAGCGGCAGCAGACTGACTGCAACCCCCCCATCCTCTGCGCCATGGGGGGAGGAGGTAGAAATATCAAGAACAAAACTGAGCCCAGAAAGAAGGGAGGGGTGGGGGGAGGTGTTTTAAGATATGGTAACACTTCTCAGTGTCCCTTCTGTCTGTTAAGTGTCATTATTATCATTAGTGTTTTGAAGTAGTGACATCCTTTTTTTCCCTTCCCCTAATAAGCCCTTCTTTTGCCTGTGACCGTTAACAGGTGAGCGACCCCTCCCTGTCCTGATCTCCATTCCTGGGCCTTTTGATTCATTTTCTCCTTCCCAGAGCTGGGGGGAAGGGGTGAACGAGCAGCTGCATGGTACTCCGTTGCCCTCTGGGCTCAAACCACAAGTCCCAACCTTAAACCATGCTCACAGCCCAGCACGTTAACTGCAAACCCTTCAGGTTATTACACTGGTTGTGACGGTGCTCATTATTGTCATAGATGGGTCACGAGTAATGCAATTGTATCTTCCTTGGGTTTAGTGCGCTTGCAAGGACACAAGGGTGGGGAAAGAATAGGAGTTTAAAGAAACCACTTCCAGCCAGATTTCCCTGTTACCTCCAGGAACTTCACAATTTCCAGACAACGAGCAGCTCCACAAGCAGAACCATCCCAGGACAACTTGCCCCTTGCTTTATACAAAGAATCAAGACCCTGGCAACAGCTAAACTTTAAGAAGAGGTTTCCATTACACTTTACATGACTTTAAGCAAATGCTGCCACAGTCCTACTGCTCCTTTCCCCGCCACAAACCTGCCTCGAACCAGCACCCACACTGGTACACACCTGATGCAGTGAGCCACTTCAGGGAGCTAAAATGGTCTCAGAGTAAGCCGGTAACTACAAAAATTACCTTGCCAGCTTACTGTCCTGAAGGAGGAGGTGGGACTGCCCAGAAAAGTGGACGGGACTGTAGCAGCACCGAGATGAACTCTGCTACTGAACTGCACCCCAGGGCAGGTCCCAGCCCTACTCGGGAGAGGTGAGGGCACTGACCTGAGCACAGGGATGTATTAAACTGCTGGGGCTGTGTTTACATACCATGTCGAATGAGCCGGCCTGCCGCGGCACTGCAGATGATACGCATACAGTGCAGCTTCCAAAAGCCACAACTAAAGGTTGTCAGGTTTTCAAAAACTGGTAATTCAAGGTTTTAAGAATAATTTCAGATACCTACTTCCAGAATACTGGCATGCAAATAATTTCTAGATTTTGGCAAGCATAGGAACGCAGCTCTGCAGCTTCTTTGCAAAAGTGTCCTGAAGACACCCAAGGCTTTTCAGAAAGCCCATGAAGGAGCACAGTTTCAACAGGGAGCTCTGCACACCAACAGAATCACGGAAAGGCCTAATGCTCATGGTCCTGTCATTCCAGGTTGCACTCCCACACACACCTGAAGGCAGTGCTGGCTCTATCTCAGGCACTATTGAACTAGTTATGTTCAACCTGCTCTGTACCAGGAGATGCTGCAGCTTCCCGACCTCTGGACTAGAGCAAATCTCTTGGTTACACAGTGGAAGAACTGCCCCTCTCCTGTGCTGCAACTTAAGGCCCACTACTCTGTGCTACCTGAAGAGTCTTCTACATGCCATATTCTATCAGTCTTGAAATTTCAACTATCCTGGCAGGCTACTTTCTAGAAGTTTTTAACTACGATCATCATTCTTTTGATTTTTCTTAGGGAAAATGATATTCAAACAGCAGCAGGCTAACCTGGACCAAGCACAATAGACCACATGCTGAATTTGAGCATTATGCTATCCAAAAAACCTAACAAAAGAGTACGGTACAAGGACATTTTATACCTGAGATTCTCCATTTTAACATCCTTTCTGCTACCCACCTAGTTGCTCCCCATTTTGTGCAGCTGATTGTGCCAGGCACAGTAATATGTACTTCATTGCATTATTTTGCAGCTTATTTCTTTCTCTCATATTTAAGTAGTCACAGTAATTTTGAATGATAATCTGCCCTCTAACATGCCCGCAAAATGCCTTTGGATATTCTGTGTAATGTAATGAGAACAGCCCTTACACCATCACTCAAGTCATGAGGATGGAACATGGTGTGATTCACAACAGTGACCCAGCTTCATCTTCCAGCCAGAAAATGAACCAGCTTCACTGTTCCCAAGGGAATCCTTTCAGTTTTGTTCAGTTTGTTACCTAAATACCAAACCCATCTGACAACCAGCAGAGATCCTTTACCCTGCTGAAGTTAGAAGATAAGACAGCAGATAGAGGTCTGTGGGAACTGGGTATTTAACATACACCGTTAACACAAACCTTCTGAACACTTTTTGTTTCAAAAAGGTTAAGGCACACTTCATATTAAATCCAGATCACATGCAGGGGTTCCATCATGTCCCACTGACAGCTCAAAACTGTTTTCCATATAACTAAGTATCCAGAAAAAAAAAAGTTTCATTCTTTATCTCTCCCTTCAGTCTCCAAATGAATCTGTGTGCCCAATTCCACAAATACAGCCGTAATCCTCACAGCCCACCCTATACCATGCAGCGTCACAGGAAAGCAGGCATGGGGCATATCACCAGATTAGGATGCAACACGCTTTCCAAAGCAGTATGTGCTATCTCCTAACAGCTCCCCAACTGCTACAGTACTGTGGATTCAAGTAACTTCATTTCATTCCAAAAGGCACTCTATAACAAGAGGTTTTCACGCCTACATTTTGGTCTAGCTATCATGAAGAGGATGGAAGGCACGCCCTCTACAAGCAGCTTCACTGTGGTGTTCCTGGGACCACAGCAGTGTCTTCACAACTACAAATAAACCTGGAGATGCCAGTGCTAACAACAGCCTCTTGCCTTCAGTTACATAAGCGTTAGGCTCTGATCATTTTATTTTTGCCAGGATTGTTTTGCCTCAAAGGAGCTAGAAAGGAGGTGCATGACAAGCCAAATCACAAGCAAACATGGGCAACTTATGTTACTTACGTATGCCACGCTAAGGCTCCAGTTCAGGCATGACATCCTAAAACAATGCAAGAACCAAACTCATGCTTATACCCATTTAACTGTCCAGATGGATATCCCAGTATGTCCCAACAAGCACCCAACTTATTTCTGTAGTTTTCAGTTTCCAAAACTCAAGCAGGATTCCAACTACATAAAGAAAACTGATGCGTATCAAGACACTGTTTTAGAAGACACACATGCTTTTTCTAAAAAAGACAATCTCCTATGTAACTAAGATTAATTTTAACATTCCAGCTGCAAAACTTTATATTTGGGAAAGGAAAGGACGTGTCATGAGCACCAAGCTATTACCATTAAGAATAAACCACCCATTCTGTCTTCACAGTAATGTTGGTGCATTTTTATGCTGACCTGCAATACTAACACCATGAAAAATACCTTCCAAAATCAGAACAAGCCATCACTAGATTTGTAACTGCTGTATTTTAGCTGTCTGCTCTTTGGATCCGGACTGCAGCACTCTGGCCATGAGAAAGGGCAACATGCTTGAATTTTAAGCAAAAAGCAACAACTTTGAACTGACTTATCCCTGCAGCGATAACACCAAACCCCAGCCCTCTCTCAGCCACATAGCTCCCATTTAAGCCTGTACAGATAGCACTTTCAAACAAAACAAGGGGACTCAGCCTGGAGAGGGGATATGAGAGCCCAGGTGAGACTTGCACATCTCCTGGACCACTTTGATACAACTCCTGAGAGCCCTTCCAACCTCAGTGTCTCTTCCCACCTTTGAGGCAGAAAATTGTGTGAAGCTTCCCTAAAATCATTAAGAAAGGATGGAAGAACAGCTTACTGCCACTCTCAGCACCACAGTATGCATTTCAGACCCTAGGGATACACTCAGTGAAGACATAACAACTATGCTGTGGCTAGAGAGCGTGGCTTTTCAAACCCCAACCTATACTAGCACAGGTTCCAATTACCAACCTTAACTCAACAATGAATGCAAGAAGGGGCAACCTTTTAACAAATTAATTTTTGCCACAAGTACTGCTCAAAGAAAAAGTTTGTAATAAATCAGGCTACTTTATCAGTTGGCACAAGAATTTGCCAGTGCTGCAAAATTAATTCTTGCTTAGCTTGCAAGAAAACCACTGATGGCTGGCAATAAAAGGAAAAGAAAACCTGCGTATTTTTGTTCTGATCTTCTTCAGCACTCAATCTGCAATAAAAAGTGCCGTTTAAGCTACAGAGTCAGAAATAACCAGAATCTGACCCCACTCAAACCACGTTTTCTTTCCTAAATTAATACGTTGTTATGCAATTACCCTTCAGTGTTTTTAGCTGACCACATCTCCTAAATCTACACCTTCATTAACAATTTTAAAACAGTCAAAAATATACAAATACTGGAGTTGTTTGAGCCAACACACGTTTTGGAAAAAAAAAAAAAAAGAGGTTTGATATCATTAGGAGTTTGATGAGACAATCTGCTCAAACATGGAGGAAATGGACAGTCTTATATTAACAGATACTATATATCATACCCTTTCTCCATCACATGCCCAGCATAGCAGCAACTACAGGCTACAAAGCAAAAATTCATTGTATTATAAGAGTGAAAGAAGTTTTCCACAGTTTTCTCCATTTGCAAAAGCTACTAAAACAGCAGCACCCACTGAAGCAAAGGAGAACATTAGTGTAAAGATTCTTCAAAGTAAAATGTTTTCTAAAGTTTATAGAAAAAGTCATTTAGAATTCCTTTTTCGGTCCTTCACTTTGATTCAGGAACACTGTCAGCCTTATCTAAAAATTACAAAGCAATTATTTTTTAAAGAAAAAAGAAATAACAAAACCCACAAGTGATAAGGCAGAGAATTTCACTTTATGCTCACAACAACCTTCAGCAACACCTCTTAGCTATAAACAATGAATTAGTTCCACGGGAAGAACTACTGCACCATCACTGGACGCCCCCAGGCAACTCTCAACTTGCAGCTCCACCAACACATGCTGCAAGTTAAGAAGGGGGCGGAGAATCAAAAAAACTCCAGGAAGAAGAATGAACATGAAAATAACACACAACATTGTCTGGATGAGTTAAGCATCTTTTAAATGACTGCAATTATCTGGAAGAATATGTAAGGTAGGATGCTCTAATATACACCATCTCCTCTCCCTGCAAACTGTCAACAAGGCTGCAGACGCTGAGAACACGGAAGGCACGGACTGATGAGAGCTTTGCAGCTTCTCCAGAAGAGCAAAGCAAGTAATAATAAAAACACACTGGTGCGATTAATTTTTGGATGCTTACCAGAGTTACCTGCAAAGCCATAACCACCTTCTGTCAAGTACAAACTCGCCAGGGGTGCACAGTGGTGCATGAGAATCAGAGCTAACAACAATCCGCCTGGACAGGAATCCTTTCAAGTCACTGCCTTCGCATATGGATGACCAATTAAAGCAACTTTTGTTTAAAAAAAACCCAAACAAACCATTAATGTCACTGACCCACCCACATTTCATAAAAGCAACAAGAAGGAACCGGAAGGTTTGAGAGGAAAGAGTCATTGCTTGGCTGGTCTTGCTGGGGAAAAAAAAAAAGGATTTTAAGCTAGTACCACAGCCATTTACTCAGTGGAAATCAACTTATATCTGATTAAAGACACATTTTCTCCCTCCACCCCTTCTCCTCACCCCCAGAAACAGGAAACAAGACAAAGCTACTGAACAAAAAACAGATGAGCTAAGAAATCCTGTTCAATTGGCTTTGCCACAGTGCTTTGCCTCTGGTTCTGCTGAACACTGCATCTTTCACCAATAACCACTGACTTTTCCCTAGGCCCATGATAATATTCTGTTAAACATAATCAAATTGTCTTAACCAATTCCTGCAAACTAAGTAAAACAGCTTAAAACACCTGATGCTAACGTACTGATGCGTACAGACCAGAAATTAACTTTTTTTTCCTCGAGGTTATACGCTTGTAACCTTGCACAACTAATTTGCATTATTCTGTTTTACTACAAATAAACCTTCTAGGTTTTGGGGGTTTTTTGCTACTGTTTATTGCATCTTATGTCATTGTTTTTTTCTCCCTAGCCCCAGACAGGAGGGGAGGGGGGAAAAACACCCACACAATCATGTTGCACTCTTCACTGTACCAGCACAAAATAAGAGTATTGTGATTAAGGACTCCACCAGCAGCGAAGTGCTGTGGAGTAACAAATAAGGGATATGCTCACTTTCCTAAAAGCCTTCCCCACTTCTCTGCTTTCAGGATGCATTGTTTAATGTTGGTTAGGAAATCAATTTCCAGCTGTAACAGCAGTGGTTTGTAATTAAACACATCTTCCAAAAAGTGGAAGTGGCAGGAACTACAAAGCCATACTTTGTAGAGAAATTCAAACCACTCCAGAGCTTTTCATCCAGCCAAACCAGATCCTTGCTTTTTACTCTCTCAAAAAATATGTCGTGCCTTTCATTTCACTTGTAGCTTGTATGAAGCTGTTCAACTCTCAAGAAGGTTTCTAAATTTAAAAGAAATTAAGTCATTGAACTGAGCCTATTGAATACAACGAAGGGACAGGCAGTCTGTAACTGCAGAGGAACCCGCCAGCATCAGCAGCCAAGCAGTGCTGGGCACCAGCCGCGAGAGCCGCTGGGCAAACCCGTGGACCAGAAGTCAGCTCAGGCTCGAAGGAAGCTCCTACACTGTGGGAGCTTGGCAGAGCACCTCCAAGAAGCGGTGCTATTTGTCTGCCCTTTTCTCATGGTTTTATTGCTCCTTTTATTGCTTGCCTGTTGCTTTCCCTTTTAGGGATGGCTTTACACACTGCTACAGTCCAAGAAAAAGGTGGGGGAGGATACAGGGAAGGGAAGCGAAACGATTATGGGGGTCAATAAAAAGAAAGGAGGCAAGCGTCAATAATTATGACTGGGGAACCAGAGGGGGACACCAGACACCACCCAAGAGCATCCATCACTCCTCAAAGGCGTCAAAGAGCCAGAGGATACTGCTCAACAGTGTGACAAGCAGTGGGAATGGAAACAACCCCTGGAGTTCCTGTCTTATTCCCTCCTGTTGCTGTTAACAGCCAGCTTGGCCAAGGGCAGGTGAAGGGCTTGTAATTTAGGGCCTGGGACAAGGACTAGACTAATAAAAAGTTGATGGGACCAATAGAACCAAAACCTCATGATGAGGGTCATGGAGACAGGACACTAGGCTGGATGGACCTCTCAGCTATAGCAGTGCACAACTTCCAGTTCAATGTTCAACTTCTCATCCTTTAAATGAATAAATTATTTAAAGCTTTAAGATGCTTAGACTCTGAAACACCTGGACATCAGGTACTGCTTGAAACGAACTTTATGGTAAATTGTACCATTAAGTTTATACAAGACTTGTCACTTGCATACCTGTCCACAGTCCATCATGAATAATCCAAGACTGTGAGCAACTCTTCAACATCAAGCAACGAGACTTGCTAGGTCTTTAAGTCATGCTAAAGGAAATTAGTTTTACAAGTATACATTACAAGGACATACTTGCAAGAAAGTGGGTAAAGAACAGGCAGCTTGTACATCCTGATTAGCTGTATTCACACAGAGGAACATCCACTTGCACCTCCTTGCATCTCGGCATACCACCAGTTCTGTCCTCTGCTATTCAACAATGCTGTTCCTCAATTCGTTATTCTAGTCAATTAAAAAAAACTATTTACCCATCTACAGCTTCAGCTGAAGATCTCAAGAGCACTTTGCAGAGAAGAATACTGACCTGCTTGATGTTACACAGGTTAAACACCAGGCATACAGGCCTTGTTTACATGAAAATTTAAAGTGACCCTTTGGGCTACGTAAAACTACATTTCTAGCACAAACCTTGTGCGGACCATTTTTTTTAAGTGGATCTTCTGTGCTGAGTTTGTATCATCCAGAAAAGATATGGAAAGAAGAATATCCCCCTTAGAGCCTTAGATCTACACAGATATCACCTATAAAAGTACCCAGAATAAATCAGTGAATGAAAACTCTCTGAACCCTTGGGGGAGTGGGAAAGGCAGTGGGAGGGAGAGGGAAAACCCACGCATGCCATCAAGGCCACATGTTCCTGATAGCATTAATTCTTATTGCTTGTTAACTGAAAAGAAGTAAATTTACTATTTACCTAAATGCTCTCTTGATCTTGTGCTGAACAGCAATAATGACAGAACTGTTTGGCCTACACTCTCTCCTCATTTTCTTTAGTTATCTCCAGGTAAAGAAAAAAAACTATTCTTTTTTTTCCTCCTGATCCTTTATCAGCTATACACAAGCTCACTAGTTTCAGCCTCTTAATGTAGCTGTTGAAGGCTGCTCCAGAACAGGGTGCGCTAATGGGTTTACAGTCTCTTCTACCCTAACTTCCACTAACATTTCATTTGCTCCCTGACATCAGTTCTACAAAGAAATTCTTCTTAAGCACATACAGTCACAGGCAGATCTGTTCCTTAACAGGGCACAGATAGTTTAGAAAGCTGGGCATTGTTTGGGAAAAATGCACACCATGAACTTAAGTTGTATCTCATATTATCAACAGTGAAATTCTACCTGTCACACTGCCGATAGTTCCCTAGCTTGTTTGCTCTCAACCCCCTCAGTGCCTTGGAAACACTACAGGAGTTTAACTTGCTCTTAGATTGTAACATCCATCAACACTCCTCCCTGTGTCATTCAGTGTATGACGACAGCTCTACTGGGGAACCGACTGGCACCCAGCTTGGTTTCATGTTCTCAGCACTGTCCCACTCTCTACCTTGGGAACTGTTATCCTTTAGCTATAGCTGGCCTCACATTTGCTTTTTCCATCCATAGATGCCTGAACTTAAAGCCTTTCAAAAGAGATTCTCAGGAGTCTAAATGATTAATCAAGTAGCTGTCTTGTAAATTAGAAAAAATTATAACAGAAGGGAATGTCAGTAGATTTGGGGAGAGTTTCCCTTTGCAAACTCTGTTAGTTTAGATCTGCATGTTTAATAATTTCTATCCCTTTATGAAGCATGCAGAAAAAAGGTTACTCCTCTCTGATTCCACCAGAGCTATTTATAAACACATCAAAGGATTAGCAGATGTTTTCCGTAGTACATTTGGGATTAACAAACAAAAATATGTAATCATGTTTAGAGAAAAGGTAGCTGGCTCTTTAAATACAATAGTCAAGGAGGAATTATGAATCATATTTAAGTATCAGATTTGCCAACAGAAGAGTCTATACCAACCCATTGCACACCAGAAACCGGAATTAACACCCATTCTCACCCTGACTGGAAGATAAGGAGTCTCAGTCACTCAAGGAGAATGACTCCTTTACCTCAATAAATCTATTTGCACCCAGATCTGCTTTGGGGCACAGCGGGTCACTCTCAATGCTCATCTTTTCAGCGTAGCTCCTCCAGTAGGGTGCTGGTATACAATTTTGTGGGTAGGCTCTATTTTAAGTTTCATACACTGGATTAAAATAGTATGGAGTTAAAAGTAGTAATTATCAAACATCTGCACTTTCTCTAAAGCTGCAACACTGTTTAACCAACTCATGAGCTATAAACTCACTGAATAGAGCTATTCCAGATTAGCTATAAAACTAAATTAGGGTGAATTCCCAGAGTAGTAAAGGAGCCAGATCCTCAAGGTTATATACACTAAAGTTCCACAGCACAAGAATCTGAGTGATTTCCAGTTAAGGCACGATAGTAAAAAACAACAGGCATTCATCACTATGCTGGATGTCCGTCTCAATATGGCACTCTCCTAACAAAATAATACTCAGTCGTCCTCTATTCATCATGTTTCCTTCAGTGTCCAGCAAAGACAAGAGATGCCAGTAAAACGGAATATAGCAAGTCCTTTAACAGAAATATCATGGCCATGTAGGTACTCACTCTAGACTAGCCTTACTACCCACCTATGATGAGTAGTCTGGTCTTGCCACTAAGTATTTTTTGCGAGCTTAACTAATTCTTTATATAAGAAAGGTAATTTAGAAATCAAATAGGAACAGTAGATGTAGTTTCAAGGCAGGGCTGAAGCCCCAAAGTGTATTTGCAGCACAAACATTTCTACTAACGTGGATTCCTTTGCAAGATCGGTTTCTCCACCTTACAGCTGCAGAAGGAAGATAATTCATGCTGCTGAAAAAACACAAATTACTTTGCTATTACATCTTTCAGCTAACTTCACCAGACCAACGGAAGACCTACAAAAAAGCTGCACATTAACGTCTGCCATTACATATGTCTGCACAGAAAACACTGATGTTTCACAAAGCTTGAAAATTTATTGAGAGGTAAATATTTACATTGGTACTTTAAATCATCAGTTTGGGCACAGGATCTCTAATCTCTGCCCGCTGTGCTCCCCCCTGCCACCTCGCGTAAACTTTTAATCTCTGATGCAGAGGCCTATTATTAGAGCTGGCTGGAAAAAAAACCAAAGACTGAAGGCATGTTGTTTATTATGGAAAAGGTTAGGGAAAAGCCTTTTTAAAACAAAACCTAATAAACCTTTGTCTGTTTCTCCTGAAAAAAGTCAAAAAACATTTCCTTGTTTTAGAAACTGTTTCTCAATAAATAAAAACCAGTTAGTGCCTCAACATAAAATTATGCCCTTTTTAAACAAAAAGTTTCAATTCAGCAGGGAGAACAAGTCCTACTAAACACTTAACATGGCCTTAGCACCCCAAGACAGACCAAAGGTAACCTAGAAGACCCACACATTGTAAAGTGAGCTGGACTTTCTCCTCCATTTAAACACAAACCTGCCTACAGAT
Source organism: Strix uralensis (assembly GCF_047716275.1). NCBI lineage: Eukaryota > Metazoa > Chordata > Aves > Strigiformes > Strigidae > Strix > Strix uralensis. The sequence goes on from NC_133985.1 coordinate 4,652,882, forward strand.
CAACCCAGGAGCTGAAAAAGAAGCCACATTCTTTTTAGCCGGGCTTGAAAGTACTTGGGAGCCTGGTGTAGCCAGGACTGAGGATATGCACTAACGCAAGAGTGCAGCTAACAGAGCCTCTCCCACCTCCCCCGCTTCCCCACTCACTGTGCAGGAAAAACGCAGGAAACAAGTAACCCAAGCACCAAGAATACCTTTCACACAACCCCCTTCTCAAAAAACAAAAGACAAAGGGAAAAAAAAAGGGGGGCGGGGGGGGCAGCAAAGAGCTCCCAGACTAGCTCAATACAGTTAAGCCAGACATGCCTGGAGTCATAACTCCGAAAGCTGGAAGGAGGGCACGGTCACGGAGGCTCGTACCCCGGACTGGGCGAGCGAGCAATGGATCGCCCTCGCCAGAAGACACCCGTCGCCTCCTGGGCAGGGCTGGCAGGCAGGGAAGTGCTCCTCGGTCACATCCAATTCCTCACTAAATATAAGTGCGCCACACACCTTCCTGCAAACTTTCAGCCCGAAAGATTTCGGGTGCGTTGAACCAGCATGAGTAATGAATAAAAGCCGGCTGATACACACCGCCCAGTGACCACAGGCAGCGGGGACAAGGGTCATGCACACACCAGCCGCCGAGGGCTGGTACACCCTCCCTACTTCTTGGCTGTAAAAAGTAGTACAAAACTTCCTCAGCGAAGGAGAAGCACTCGCCTCACTGCATCCTAGCAGATTAGAGGTGGGTGTCAAAAAACGTGGCACAGCCAAGCTAAGGAGAGGGGGGTGTTCCCAGCGAAGAGAGGCTGCGTTTTGTGTACTGAAACACAAACACCAACTCGGGCGAGAGGGAGGATGCTCACTTCAGCTGCCAAGAGAAACTCGGGGGGTCCAGAGGAGGAGGAAGGGCACGCTGGGCCAAGACCAACTCCGTGTCGCCAGCCGGGCGGGCAGCCCTGCCCGCAGCCGCCCTGCCCGGGCCCACCGCCGGGGCGGCCCCGCCGGGCTGCGCGGGGAGGAGCCTCTCCCCACAGCCCCGCTGCCACCGAAACTTCTCCAGGAACCGCGCTCGTCCGGCGCTTTTCCTCCGAGAAGCGGCGCTCCCCAACCCAAACCCCAGCCAGCTCCCAGCGCCCTCCCCGCCCCACACAGGCCCGGCCGGGCCTGGCCCAGCGCGGCCTCCGAGCGCGGCCGGTCCGGGCCCAGCCCACACCCCACGGGCGGCGGCGGCCCGGCCCGCTGCTCTCCGCCGCGCCGGGCCGCGCTCCGCTGCGCTCCCCCCGCCTCAGCCTCCCGCCGCCCCCGCCCCCGGGGAGCCGCCGGCCGGCCGGGCCCAGCCCGCCTCCCCGCTCAAAAGTTTCCAAGTGAGAGAAACGCGGCGGCGGCGCCGCAGCCGAGGACCCCACAACTTTACCGGGGAGCAGGAGGGTCGCCTCGCCGCCGACCGCCTCGCTCCGGCCCGGCCCCGGCCGCTTTGTCTCCGCCGCTCCGCCGGCGCCGCTCCCGTCCCGCGGAGGAAATCGGCTCTTCCGGGCGCCTCCCCGCCCCGGCCCGGCCGCTCTTCCCGGCACCGCCCGCCGCGCCGCCCCCGCGCCCTTCCCGGCACCGCCCGCCGGCAGGTGAGGGCTGGGGGCGGGCGGGAGCCCCGCGGAGGGGCCGAGTGCCCTCAGCCGAGAGGGGAACCCTCCCCTGGACCCCCCGCCCGGCCCAGCCGCCCTAGGCCGGGTCGGACGTTCTTTTTTGAGGTAGAATCAAAAAATGGGGGGTCAAAACCTGGCTTTGTCTTCCTGAGGACGCAAAAGGCCTGCGGAGAAGCGGGAGGGGATGGCCACTGGGGTCTGAAGGAGACGGAGGAAAAATTATAGCTCGGTTCCTCTTGGGTTTTGTGAATTGGTGTTTTGTTTTGAAAGCCTAAAGTATATTAGCCTTCTCGAGAACTGTTCCTTTTAGGAAGAGTCTTGGTCTCATGCCAATGTCTCTACTAACAAGAACACAGGGGAGAAGAAATCTCTGAGGTACCAGCAGCACCCCCAGAGCTCCTGTCAGAAGAGAGGGAGGTTTTAGGGACCCAACCTCAATCTAGGTTTGCAGGTGGGGAGAGTTGTCTTTAAGTGGGGATTTGTTTCGAAGGTTGCTTGGAAAAGTCTCAGTGAGTCTCTTGTGAGAGAGTGGCTGTTTTTATCGTACGACAAATTACTCTGGGATTTTTCGTGGTGTGTTTTGAGATGGTTTTTAATACAAACGTCTCTACAGAACTTACACTTGTACTGGATTGTAAAAACAATTTAATACATTTAATACGCTTCATGACTCATTTGCCAGCACTTCTGAGATACCTGAACCTACTCGCTCCATCCTTTGATATTAAGCAAAATACAGAGAGATTGGGCAACTTACCAGGAAGGTGGGTTCCTTCAAAGGATGTAATTTAGCCAAGGGAGATGGGCAGCCTGTGCGGATTCCCAAGGGTTCTGGCCCCAGGTCAGGGTCACGGCGAAGGCACACCATGGTTCAGAACTGTGACTTTCCTCCAGCTCCTGGTTCAATGGCATTAGCAGGGCCGTGTTTCCAATTTTTGCCATACTCCTACAAGCCTTTCCTGCAGGAAGACAGACGGTGTCCTGCAGCGATTTAGATTGCATTTTTCCTTCCTGCAGGTTTAATCCAAAAAAGGGATCCAAGACAAGGAAATAAACAGAGTATCATTTTTTTACAATCCAGAAAGAAAATAGGGATCAGGAGTCCAACCTTGTCGGTGAGTGAAGTTAATCGAAAGAAAGTGAGATCTGTAATTATGATACCGACTGAGATAGATGTTATTAAAATAATATAGGGTCTTCAGTGCCTTAACAAACAGGCTCTCCTCTGGAAACACAGAGCAAACAGATTTTTTAAGCTCTTTGTATTTCCTGCTTGTACCAAACCATTAATATTTTGGTGTCAGTTGCACCAGGGATTCAAACTACTCATTTCTGATCTGTAGCATACTCTCAGTAAAATTGAGTTTACACTTCAATAGCTTGCTTTCTTTCATTACTCCTTTTAATATCATGTCTTGGCCTCCTGTGGTGGCTTCCACATTCGGCGGTTCTGCACGTCTCGCATCCTTTCAGGACAAAATGTCAGATAGAAAAAAAAAAAAAATCTCTTTTAAAACTGCAAACTCAAAGGTAGAAGGCCTGGAGTTGTGGAGAATCACATGTTCTGCACTGCGCTGCTGAAGAGCGAAGGAAAAAGTAGGAGATCAGCTGGCAGCTCTGTTGGTTCGTGGAGCGAGTTAAAAGACTCAGCAAACAAAAACTAAAATTATGTAAAAATAGAGCCCGTTAGGTTGAGATTGGACTTTGTCTCTTAATTAACAGTTCTCTCTGGAACATGGTGGCAGGCTCTGTCAATGAGACTGTAATGCAGGGTGTTGTTTAGACAGGCACCCAAGAACAATAGCTAACACTTCCCATCCAGTAAATGTCATTAAGACAGCATCAGGCTGTGCCGGCAGCTTGAAATCTAATCCATTTTCTGAAACGACTTAGAAGTTTTCTGTTTGACCCCGAATCTTCCTTTTAACAGTGTTTATGGTTTTGTAATCCCATTTTCCTGTTGTTTTCTTCTTCAAATGTTTCTCTTGCCCCTTTTCGCTAGGTGAAAACCAAATGTAAGCCAGGGGAGAGGACAGACAAGGAGGAGAGGCCGCCGCAGCGATACTGCGGGAAGGTTGTTAAGTGAGTAGAATAAACAAACACTTTCAGTCTCGCCCCTGTTAGGGCAATTCGAGGTATAGCACGTAAGAGCAGAACATGGCTGGCAATTGCGCACTCCTGGCAGCGTGTCTGCATTAGTCAGATGTGTGTACAAGGGCAATCCCTGACTAGTGCCACCTGAAGACACCCATGTGGGTGTAGTCACAGCAGGGAAGCTGCCCTTTCGCTGTTAAATCCTGGGGTAGGTTTGTGTGCCAAGCAAGGAAGGGTCTTGTTTATGTAGCCCCTGGTGTAACTACGCTGTCTGCTAGTCCCAGCATACACAGGGTCTAAATTATATGCTTCAGCTGGAACTGAATTTTCTATTTCTGTGACAAAATTGATGAAATGATGTAGTTGCTCCATGTGTCCGTTCATGCCCATTTCAAAATGTGTGTTTGTGTTTTTTAAAAAGAGTGGTTTAGTTTTGCTATTTGTGAGAACTGAGTGTTGAAACAGAAGTGAGGGCTGTGAAGACAGAACTGGGGCAGGAGATGATAATGGGGGAAGTAAGAGGGAAGGAAATAAAAGGAATGAGGAAAAGTGGAGAAGATGTAGGGTGGTGTAATGACAGGCGGAAGTCACTACAGGAGAGGCTGAATGGGCAGCAGTCAACCAATAGAAAGAGGTAAAACTAAAAATACGATAAAGGAATCTCAGGGTCCAAATACCAGAGGGTTGAGGCTATCTACAAGCTGATGTCACTCTGTGCAGCGAGGAGAGCCCCAGGGCAGCTGCGCTGTGCCACCAGCTGACAAAGCTGACTGCAGAGGAGCAGGCACACGGTGCAGCCTTGTCACCTCTGCTGTTTTTGCAGAGGTACCCGTCCCTGGTCTGCTGGCGAGGGGGGCAGGAGCAGGGTAGGGACCTCACAGCTGGGCGAGCTTCACTACGGGGGTCACCCCAAAATGCGGCATCCCTGAGGACTGGTGGCTCTCAAGAAGCCAGCAATGTATCACAGTGACAAAACTGAGGGTCTAGCACAAACCTCATCTCATGGATTCTATGGCGTCAAGTCCTGGGGGCTCCCCAGTACTGGTCTCAGCATTCCCTTGCAGCTGGGAGGCATCACCTTTCCTCTTCAAGGCTCAGATACCTAAAGAAGTAAGATCGTCTCCCAAGATCCAGTTAGGAACCAACATCTGCACAGCCAGAAAGCAAATCCCAGTGTCTCAGAGCCATGCGTGCCTCAGGACTGCACTAGCAGGGTGGGAAGCCTTGTAGGTGGGACTGAGCCACGCCACCTAAGCTGTACATCAAAGCAGAATAACTAAAACACCCACCTCAATTAAACGAACCTCAGTCAGGAGGAGAATGGATTTACCAGTACGTTTGCATCTACACTGGGGCTCCTTCTGGCACTGCTGGCTGCCCGAGGATCAGACCTCGCTGCCCCGATCCATGCCGCAGTGCCTCCGAAGTCAGCACAGGCTGTGCCAGCCGCAGCTACAGCCACGGGCGCTCACTGCTGCTGTGTTCCCATCAGTGCCCACCCTCTCCAAGAAAAGCTGTCTACTAGAAACATGCCCGGATCCTTACTCAGGAAGCCACCGAACTGAAACACTGTCTCTTCCTCCACGTGCTCCCGGGGCCTCTGGAAAGAGAGACCCAGAAGCAATCCGTAACGCCAGCGTGACCGTGAGCACTGGCACCGAGCAGCATCCCCCCACGCACACACACTACAGCACAGGCGTCCTGAACAAAACAGGCAGAAACCGTAATGAGGAAAAATTATGCTGTCCCAAAAGGCTCAGCATGAACTGGGTTCACTGGTTGCTGCTTTGCCAGCTAGGGAACAGCCTATCTGGAGTAGTTTGCATTCACCTCCGATTCACACAGCCTTTGTGTAATAAACTGTCATAGCCCCAGAGAAGGGAACATTCAAAATAGCGCCCTGAGGCAATGCATAGCAGAAGCTTGAGAATCCTACTGCATGAGTCACTGACCTCCACACACTGCATCTATTTCAGCCTTTAATTAATAAGGTTTTACATTTCTATGGCACTTTCCATCTGGAAAGATCCTAAAATGCTGTGAAGACTAAGGGCAGGGCGTACAGCACCACTGAAATGTGGTTCCCAGAGAGGTGGGACTGTGCAGGGAAGGAAAGCTTAGCCAAGGGCACTGGGGAAAAAAATTCTTAATTTTAAATGGAGCCTCTGTTACGTCACTGAGTATTTCATATCCATGGAGAACAGACAATAAGATTTTAGTTTCTAAGACACCGCTTGAATAAATAGGCATCACAGATTGCTTTCTTTATCCAGGGGGGATGCAGTGCAAAACAAGTACTGGGTGATTTTAATTTAGGGTGTTAAAGGACCACAACTTAAGCTACAAATTTAAACCATCAAGGCTTTCCTCCCTCCTGATGCATAAGTTATTCCCAAATGCTAGACACAAAGCAGAAGCCAGTGGAGGAAACAAATCCCATGCTGACAGCACCTGACCCTACTCTTGGAGCACCAAATTCCTGTTCACGTGCCCTGGAAGCTCAGCAGCATCACGCGAGGCTTCAGCAAGGTTAAAGCTGTCCCAGTTGTGCTTGGGGCCAATTGAATAAACGTGGAAACAGTCCTCTTGTCCCAAGGCTGACACGACCCCTGAGGGGAGCTAGGGCTTTGCTGAACCAGCACGAATCCCTTCATTTCTATTTCAAAAGATTAAACTAGTTGAATCGCTCTGCTCGGCTGACTTCCCTCGGCAGATGAGCAGGGCCTGGCGTGCTCTAAACCGAGGGCGACTGACATGACTGTCAGCCACAGCTGGCATCCCTCTCACTAAGTACTTGGCCAAAATAGGCTGGGAGCACTTGGCCACAAAGAGTTTTCAAAGGAATGTCAAAAACTCTCTTTTTCTCAGTGCAATTCCGACCTATTTTTATCTGCCACTTTCTGGAAGAGATACACAGGCATTGCCACGGCTAGTCGTAAACTTTCATTGCTTCCTGAGGAGAAATTGCAGGCAAATTACAGGCTAGCACACTCTTTTTATGTCTCTCCTGCTCCGGGCATGTCAGCACTGCTGCATTCCCTTCTACCCCCAACAACATTCCTCCCTGCTGTGTCCTCTCCTGCTTACTGATGGACATTAATGACCTACCTCCATAATTAACACATCTAGCACCACATTCAGCACGAGATGAGTCCTCAGTGCAATGTCAACGGGATGCTGGAGAAATGCACGTCCCACGCGTGCAGAGTGGGATCACTCCCGACTTCCACCTCCGCCCAAGCGTCTCTCTTGGCCACGCTGCCCTTGAGCTCCGCCTGCTCTGTTAACCCAGAGTGAAGGCAGGGCTGTGTGTGCACGTTAAGCCTGTGGTTGCACCATATCTGATATTCCCTTCCCTGTGTGCTCCTGCTGACTCGCACACGCCCTGCAAAGCTCCACATCTCTCCTCTAGGCACACAGAGAAGTGATGTCCTTGCCTCTCATGCTGCAGGCTGGCATGGAGGAGCACCCTTAATCCTTCACGTTTCAGCATTTCCGAGGGGAAGGTGTTACTAGCAGATACTAATTGTCTCTCTCCATTAAGAGAGAAATACATACAAGTAGTTTTTATACTGTTGTAGTAGCAGGGAAACTGAGGCAGGGCAGGTTAGTGCTCGTATCCTGCAGCCCCAGCCCCGAGTCCAAGCCCCGGGCCACACTGCCCACACTGCACCAGAAGGCCCTGAGACTGGAAGTCCCACAACCACGTGGCTTTTTAGGCATTGAAGCTTCATCCAAAGGGAGAAATCCTGTCATCAAGGTGAAAAGTATTGCTACCGAAATGTGATCAAAGAGAGAGTTATCAACTTAAGTGTACTCAGGAGTTTCTGTTCCAGACAAGAGAATTATCAACAAGAAACCAATCTTATAAGGTGGCTGCTATTGACAGGGAAATAAAAGGAATACAGTTCTTACCAGACAGGCCTAAGTTGCTCCAAATTGCTGTCAGCTTGAAATATCTTGCTGGTAATTTGTTTTCAAATTCTTTCTCCCTAAATTTGATTTGTTGCTGTACAGTGGATGATCTATTCTGCACAGCATCTCAAAGAGCATTCCCGTTGTCCTCTCTCTGATTGTTTGTGAGCTATCACTTCTGGGAGTTGGCAGCATTTATTATAAAAAGGGACATCATCACTTGAAAAAGCAGATTTTGTCTGAGGGTGCGGTATCTGCTGCCGTTACAAATAGCAGCTAAGATTACTGGGAGGAAAGTCATCAGGGAAAAATCACATTTCCTCCCCATCTTTGAGCTTTGTCTGCATGGGCAAGTGGCCATGCTGCATGTCTGTATCCTGGGGTGGGGGAAGAATGAAGCAGCATTTTCTAACAAGACTTGAATAAATCCTTTTACTAGAATCCTTTTTAACCGGGAGAAAAATTAGTAGGGTTTCCCACCTCTTGTGGTATTGTAGCAAGAGGATGAGCATCACACCCAGCAATTTTTTCTGCTGATCTCTGCTTTTTCTTACGTGAGGGAGGAAAAGGGAACACTGACTTATAAAGCATCCTGCTGGGTTCAATGATGTCTCCTACATGGTATGTCTGGGGCTTTCCCATGCCTCTGAACAATCGCTCCCGGCTCTCCAGAAATTTGGTCACTGCATAGGATATTTGTCTGCACACTTGGTACAGAGGTAGAAATGCAAAGCTCGAGTCTCACCTACCCGTCTGGATCCATCCAGCCAGGGTGTGGTTGCCTTGCCCTGGCTTTCTCATTCAGAAACATCCAAGTTTCTTCTCCTACGCTTTCCCTACTTATCTAAACCCACTTTGTCCAATGGATTAAACAAATCCAGAGAAATTCCAGTTTGGGGATGAGAAGCTACCTTGGGCTAGTTACATGGCTTCGAAGTGTGGACAGAATGGCTAGACTTGCCCCAGCATGCCTGAGCCTGGCTCACAGGGCACAAGGCATGAAAAGGCTGTCCATGCAGCTTCACAGAAAATACAGTGTCTCACCCATCTTGTGCATACAGCTCTATTAGATTTAAAAAAAAAAAAAAAAAAAAGAAAAGAAAGATAATCTACCTGGTACTTGCTTATTTCTGGATCTTTCCAGGAAAGTATTGGCAACTTTAGCATATTTCTGCTCACCAGCTTGTTGGCGGGACCCATCGGTGACATTGGAGAGGGCGCTGCGGGCACTATGTCAGGCACTGCAGTCACACCCATCGTGCTGTGCTTTGGGCAGGTCTTGGTGCCATCCAGAGCATGGAGAGAGCTGGAGTTGGGACCTGGTAGAAGGATCACACTCCATGCACCTAGGCAGTAGAAAACTAATAATTGTTGCAAATGCTTGACTGAATTAAGAAAAAAGAGAAGGAACATAAACCTTCCGCTATTGTTATTTTCAGAAAGCAACAACACGAAGAGCCAGTTAAAAGGCCTCGAGGCTGCTGCAGATGGCTTGATGCTGCGCCCTGTCCAGAGCAGCAAATCTCCCAGGTGCCACTGCCAGGGCTTGGGACACCACTGTGTCCCCGAGCACAAGTATTGCAGCCAGCCTGCTCAGCAGCCAGCAATTTTTCCTCTTTGCAGGAGCAGGCTGAGCCTTTCCGAGGTGACTGAATGCGGGTGTCAGCTGGGCAGGAGCAGCACAAATCAATCTCTCATTGCTTAAAAATATATCTGTATATCAGATCCAAACCCTTTCCTCTAGAGTCTTGCAGCAGAAATGGACTTTTAAAATGCTCAATTATTAATAGCTGAAATGCGGGGAAAAAACCAACCTCATTTGTCCTGCCAGAGCAGAGCGTGCTGGTCCCCGTCACCCACTGCTCGTACAGTGCCTGAGACTAATGAGATCAGGATGGAGTAGTGAGGAACAAGGCGGAAGGAGTAGTGCCTGAAAGCAGGGTGCAAGCACCCCAAAGCAGAACCAGCTCACACAGGGACATGGTCAAACCCAGATTATCACAATCCTGATGTGTGCCAACTGTTGCTTTCATGCCGGGTTGCTAATTATCACCAATTAGGTGGGTTGGGTGGTTCCTTAAATGCAGGCTTCTGGCAGATCAGGGAGAAAGGACAGGTTTTGTAAACCCACAGATGTTGTGTCAAAGGATTGCTTTGGAGATTTAACAGCTTTTAGAAGGGAACCTGTGGGAATTCCTCCAGAGGAGGACTGTCTGCCTAAACTTGCTTTTTTTGTTTTTCTTTCCCTGTGTTTTGGAAGAGCTGCTGCTTGCCAAGGGCCCAGCATAGGGAGGGGGCATCGCAGGCCTCTGCCCAGTGAAGGAAGAGGCCATATTCTGAGGTGATGTATGACATGAGGAGCAACAAGAACAGATGAAAGGGGGCAGAGATGAGAGGCCAGGGGACAGAAAGACAGCAAGCATCATGTGACTGCCGGACAGGGGCTGGAAGAATTTTCTGTGGCTTCTGAACATAAATGAATAATATGGCTGTGCAGAGTCTCTCTCCCTTACCGAGATTGCCCACTGTTTTTGCCCAGTGCTCGTGGACAGGCAGTGGCATGGGATGAACGATGGGGAAGGGTGGTTTGAAGCCAAATGAAATACCTTCTTCTGGCCTAAATTAGGGAATTGAATGGAGCCACTAACTTGGGTCCCCTTCTTCCTACTCCCTCCTGGGGAACAGATTGCATCCTCCCCATCCTGGGGAACATGGGCATCGAGAGGGGTCTGAAATCCCAGCGCCTTTGCCTGGCTGCTTTGTAGTGCATCGCCCTGAGCAGTGGTTACAAACCACAAGGATGATGAGGAAAGTGCCTGTAACCATGGCAATCCTCTGCAGCCGCAACCTTCCCCGATGCAGCCCTCGGGGCAGGCGGACATGGGGGCCACCCCTTGTCCCATAGCAAGTGAGAACTGGTCCTGCCACCTGCATTTTTCCAGGGAAAAAGGTGCAATCCAAAGGGAACACCCCAGATAACTTGGAGGTGGCCCCAGGAGTTAGGGACAACCATGCCACAACAGGACCTGCCCCGTGCCAACGCCAGCAAGAAGCTCTTTTGGTCCAGCCCTGAGACAAGCATCGCCCTGTCCCCGGGGAGCATCGCCCTGCTCCGGCTCCACAGCATCCGTCCATCTGCAACGTGGGGCTTGGGCACTTGGGAGACTTTGGGGCACATCCTCCAGTGAAACCAGCAAAGGGTACAGCATTTGGCAGCTGAGGAACTGGTGGTTTGGCTTTCTATTCCTTCCCACTTCAGCACTGCTTTCCTGCACAGCTCCGTTAGCAAGGCCTGCACACGGAATTTTAGCGATTAATGAGACAGGTGATTAAATACAGTTCTGCTTAAATTCAATCCCGAGAGGATGGATGTGGAACTGCCCTGCTGTGAATTAAGCAATAAAGCAGGAAAAAGTAGAAAACATGGCAGGGAAGTGGTTCCGTTTCATCAGCACTCTCGTGCCTAACGATCCCAGCATCTCTGCCCATTTAAGGTGCGATTGCAGTTTTGGTAAACCTGCGCAGGCTCTGGTCTGGGCTTGCCACAGCCACGCTGCAACCCGCTGCTGCCCTGGCTCTGCTGCCACTTGGCCAAAGCCAGGGACAGGTGCTCGTGCGAGGGCCAGCAGTGCAATCAGGAGGGGAGAAAAAGGGCAAAACATGACTCTTTATTAAACTACTGCCACTTTCTTATGCTAATACTCTGTTTAAAAATCCCATCCATGCCACACGTTCACCTGCAGCACTTCCTCTAAACCACCGTAGCTGTATCAGCTGTGACGCGGCCCTGGGGGATAGTGCAAGAGGTACTTTGCAGTGCAGAGCAGCAGCAGCACGTATTTTCAGGGCAGGCAGAGCCCCGCAGTATCTCCTCACATTTGCAGGAGCCATCCAAAACCCTGTGCAAGTCTAAAAGTCGGGAAGTTGGGAAGAGCAATGGTAAACCCCTTCCAGTGAGAGCACTTCAAACCCACAGCTCTCAAAGGGCTCAGCAGTGGCCGCCAGCACCAATTATCCCCCCCTTACAGATGGGGAAATGAGGGAAACGATTTGCCCTGTGTAACCCAGGAGGGCTGGGAATGCAACAAGAGCCCAGATTAGGGAAATCTCAGCCCTTGGACTAAAGTGAGTCGTCAGATGTCAGCATCAAAGGCTACAAAATCTGAGCCCTGCTGCCCAGCTGGCCTGTGCGCTTGGGGATTTCTGAATGCTGGCAGGTCTGCACTGCCGTCAGGACTGCCCAGCCCCATGCCCTCTGCAAGCAGCTTTGGTTTCCTTCCAAGATACTGGGATAAAAGCTTCCTGTGAGCGTCACTAAAATTATGGAGGGCAGATAACTCCGAGCCATCCATCTGCTTGCAAGTCTCCACTGGCTGATGGCCACAAGAGTGTGCACAGGCTGAGCTCCCTCCGCTCAGTAGTGGTGCGGTGCCGACTAAAACACCTGGGTTTGTGCTCTTCAAAATCTTGTGTCCAGATGATGTGGTCCCTTGTGCTGATCGCAAAAAGGCCAGTTCTTGACCTCGTAGTCACTGGGGTTCAAATTCCCATTTTCTCCCCCACTGCCGGGCACCAGAGTATTTTATCCACACACTGGCCCCTGCTGCCAGCTATAACACAGGTGTAGGGGACTACTCAGCCCCTCAGAAGCAGAGCAGTCTGCTTGTAAACTTAATATTACTTGAGGTTTGCTCAGAGTTCATGCCCCAGGTTGCAGTTTGATGAAGTGAGCCAGTCCCAGGTGCTTCTGATGGATATAAAAAGGATATGCAATCAGTCGTGCACTTAAGCAAGTATATTACCAAGTTAAATGACTTCAGTTTTACTCAGCTAATTAAAAATGGAACAAAGCAGTGATCAGATTAAGGTCATAATTAATAACTCTATAGGTTCAAATTATCCAGTCACCAAATAAATACTGCATGTAATCAGAAGAAGCTGCGGCTGATAACTTGAGGGAATTAGTGTCCCATTCAGAGGTCTTCAGGAGGCAAGAGCTACCTTTTGAGCAGTAACCTCAGCCCACCAAGACAGCGTGTTAACCTTGCTATCGAGGAGACCCTCTTCCTGAGGCTTGAGGGTCTATACGAGCGCAGGTTGCTCCCTTAGAGGGAACCAATTGGACTCAGGATGGGCAAGAGCCCCTCGATCCCCACCTCCCAGGTAATCAGGTCAAGAGACACCACCCACCAGCAGAGATCACCTCCCTCTTCTCTTTCCACACAGCCATTTCTCCTTTTTGACCATTTTAATGCTTTGAAAGTTTCTTAAATTATCCCAATTTTAATTTTTTTAATATACCAGCAAAGAATCAGACAATTAATATGCACTTCTAGAGCGTTCCAATAGCTTTTAACACAAAATATAAAAGCAGGTTGCCTCTTTAGGAGCCTGAAGTTAATGAAAAGTTTCCCAGGCCAGTTACAGTGTCAGACCAGGACACTGCTCCAGCAGCTCAGTGGGACCCCAACACGCCAAGCACAGCCAGGAAGGTCGGGATCCATCAGGATTGCTCTGCCACACATCCCTCACCCAGACCATCCTTAAAACGTCACCCGAAGAAGTCACTCTACCATAAGCAAGGAGAGGATGGTGATTTTCACAGTGCTCTAATCACTTCTAGGTTGTACCACAACAAGCACCAGCAGCTTTAGCCACGTGCTGGAGCCAGGGCGCAATTCCCCAGCTGCCTGCTTGCCTATGGCCGCTGCAGTGCTTGTGGGGAGGCCAGCGCGGCTCGGCTGCAGGTAGCCTGGCTGCAGGCTGGGCTTACCCTGTGCTCGACAAGGCAGAGACTCCAGCGTGGCTGCCGGCAGCTTTCCTCGCACCTTGGCTGCTGCCTATCACTCCGCTTTCTGCTATAAAGGCTTTTCTCTGGTTTTACTGTGATGCAGAAGAGCATGAAATGTGGTTGTCACTCGGTTTGCAAGAGAGGGTTTTGGCAGAGCTTTCGGGGAAGCTGCTGTGGTGCATGGATAAGCCCAAGGGAATTTTAGCATAAGCAGGGGCTCTGCCTGAGTGGGCTGTGAAAGACAGGCCCTTTGGGGGGAAAACCTTCCCCTTCCCACTCAAGCAACCAAACCATCAGGGCTGTGAGCAAAGGAAGGGCATTTTCAGAGTACTGCCAAACCGGGGACCTCACAGCCTCTGGAAGCCAAACCCCATCAGTGGACTCAGAAGGGATTAGACAAATTCAGAGAAAGAAAAACTTCTTTAATGCTCACTGAGAGCAGGGCTCCAATGCAACCCCAGCTCTAGAAACCTTCAGCCCCTCAGTTATGGGCGATGGAGACCAGCGACTGCTCCCTCAGCCCTACCATGGGCTGCTGAGCATAGGCTGCCACGCTGGGGGGGTCTTTGGCCCAGCACCACATCCTTTACATCAGAAATTGCATCCAAACTTAGATAAAACCAACATAAAGTCCTGTATAAAGCCTGTAAATGTTCACAACTGCCTCTGTGAGGCTGCTGGGCTGGCACAGACCAGGAGCGAGTGGCTGCCTGTGCAGGCAGCTGCCTGCCCCGGCCCTGGGACTCTCCCATCTCTCCTGGCAGATGGAGAACAGATACAACCACGGATGCACACCCGGAAGAGGAGCTCTCTGCATCAGCCTGGCAGGGCTTTCCCATGAACTTTTTCTTTAATGATTTTAAAATTTTATATTATTAACAAAAAAAAGATAGATCTGTTGTAAAACTATCGTTTAGCTGTTTGCACTGATGGAGGGACAGTCACGGGGGGGGATGCACAAGAGGGCCTGACAGGCAACAGGTCACTTTTTGTCAGGTACTGCAGCTGCAGAGCTCAGCTCCACACCGATATCCATCACCAACACCCAGGGAGCCATGGTCATGGCTCAAGGGACCATGTCCCCTCTTCCCCAAAACAGGCTTTCTGCCTCCAGGAAGGTGCTCCTAAGCTACATCAGCAACACCCTGAGCCGTGCAAAAAGCCACATAATCAATGCCATGAAAATCCACGACAGCTGAGTCTCTGAGCAAAAAGATACAGAAACCCACGTCGCTGAGCATCAGGGCTCACACAAACCCGCATCGCCCTGGGCAGCCCCAATCCTGCCGCCCTCAGCACCGCTTTGCTGGCAGACTTGCCTGGGTCATTCTCATGGCAATGGCCAGGAGATGATTTATTTTTAATCCAGGCCAGACCTTTTCTGCTGGATTTCCTTCCAGCCCGATAGCCTGGAGGGAGGACAGTGCTGACGTGTTCACAGCAGCTTTGCAGCATCCTCAGGCTTCTTAATTAGAGTAGACATAAACACCTTTGACACAGGTTGTGAGGTTTCTGTCTTGTTACTGAAGCACCAAACAAACAGGCTTCAAAAGGAGACATAATATCTCAACTGGAGCCCCTGGAGCTGGTGCTTGCTGATGTACTCACCTCTGGTGCACAGCCACAGCCTGTGCAAAGCCCCCTGGCTCTTTTGGCTCCCCTTGCACCCATCCCACCCCATCCCACCCCACCCCATCCCATCCCATCCCATCCCATCAGCCCATGGCCACACCAGGCTGGGCTGTACAGGGCACAGAGACCTCACAGCACCCGGCACAGAAGGCGGAGGGGCGGGAGCGTGGCTACAGCACCCTGCACCACCACCTCCCTTGGTTCAGTAGAGCTTTGCTGGCTGCGAGCTGGGTGTTAAGGCCAGGCAAGCCAAGTATGTGCTCCATAAATCAGCCCACTCTGTGCCTTTACTATGGGCTGGGTGATCCCTCTCTGAGCCATTCATAGGTGCAGGGGGTTTCTCGCTGTAGCCACCAGCTGAGGACAATGACCAGCTCTGCCATCCCCCTCCACCCCAGCAAAGAGCAGCTGCTTGTGGTCCCTTAAAACGTGATGTGGTGAACATCACCTGTGGGTGAGCAGCACCTGGGGATACCCCCCACCTGCTGCTGGGCAGCTGCCCGGAAAGATGCATGTCTGGATTTTTCCTCACCATGGGCAGACCAGCAGCCCCGGGCTGGGGCTGGGGAGGTCTCTGTGCTTCCCATGGGGATGCATTTCTTCCAGCTAGCAGAGTCCATCCTTGGAATATGGCTGAATAACGGCCGCCTATCCTCTGCTGCACCTCCGCACCGTGGCCAGGCTCCAGCAGCTGGCCAGGGATGCTCCGGAGGGGCTGGTGAGGGGCTGCATCCCCCTGCGAGGCTGAGGCCTGGGGCTGATCTGCCTGGCAAAGCCTGGAGATTACAACCTCCATGCAAAAAGCAATTTATTTTGACAAATAAAAAAAGGAAGCGATGCGGTTAGAGGCAACAAAGCTCTTCTGAGTGCACAACAGTAGAAAAACACACATCGTTTGTCCCAGCTTCAGCAACCAGGGGAGAGAATAAACTTAATTGCTTTTGTAAATTAAATGTACAGGTGATTTGCTCGTGTCACGTGTGAGTTTTGCCCTTCGGTATCGAAGGGAAGTTGCCCTTTCTGCTGTTGGAGGTGTGTGACAGATGCATGCCAGGCACAGGTCTGTTCTGCGCTCGGTGGCAGTTGCTGCTGCGGGCTCTGCCCAGCCTCTGCTGCACTGGCTGGGCTGGCACACAGGCTTTTATTTACAGCCACTTATTTCTCCACCCATAAAAACCCGCCCTGCCGAGCACGGCACTGCCCCATGGCCAGCAGCACTCACGGCCAGGCCTGGAAGAAACCCCTCATTCAAAGCTCAAACCCAGCCGGGCTGAAAAATCCCCCTGGGAGCGGTTTGCAGAGCTGGGGGCAGCCAGCCCAGCCTTCCGCTGCCCTCTCCCATTCCTGAGATGGGGATATCTCACCTTAAAAAGTAAAGAACTGCAGGCTGCTTCATCTTCAAAGTTATTGCTCTTTCAAGAGTATGGGGCACTAGATGTATCGCAGGGAGCCCTTGGCGGCAGCAGTGTCCTTCCCCTGTCATGACCATCCAGCTTGTCAGGCGATGGGCTGAGAAATGCTGGTGTGCCAACGTGCCAACCAATTTCCTAAAACTGAACTAAATTTTACATTCTATTTTGCTCCAGTCTCCCTCCAATACACTATTTGAAAATTAACAATGATTTAAATCTCTCAGCTACTGTACAGAGACAGGCGGGGATGGAGCATCCAGACTTTTATTATTATTTTATTGCTGTCAGCACCTTTGTAACCCCCCCACCTTCATAGCCCCACCTACATCAGGGCTGGAACAGCCCAGAGCAATCACAGTTTCTTTCTGAAACCTCCATTTCTTGCTGAATCGCACCCAGACACCCAAGCAGATGCTTTCAAAGTGCCCCAGGAGCCCTGCCTCCTGCCTCAGCCACCCAAAAGCTGCCCTGTTCACTGGGAGCAACCTCCTGCCCCTCCACGTGCCTCCACCACTCTAGGACACACCACAAAATCCCTCCAGCTTTTAATACAGTGGAAACATCTGACTCCACAAAAGCATCCTGCTATGGTTTATCTACAGTTTTTAGCATGGTTGGAGCTTTTTGCAAAGAGCCCAGCGCTGGGTTTGTGTTATATTTACACTCAGCAATTTTAAGACCCTCTTCTTGGTTGATCTTCAAGTGGTTGAGCTCCGATGTCCTTCCACCAGATGATGCCAAGCCCCTTGGGTACCCAGCTGCAGTGGGGGAGAGGGGGCTGCCCAGCATCTCCTCTAACCTGCCTCAGCTCCTCCTCATTAGCTCTCTGAAATGCCCAGGGTGCTGGGTCTCCATGCCGGGATTTGTACTATTTGCATCCTAAATGCACAGGATTTGGCCAAGTTAATGTTTTAAGAGGGTTGTTGGAATAATCTGTTAATGTGTAAGGGGTGGGTTTGTCCTCTTATTGCTCAGGGCCTGGAGCAGCTGTAAAAGAGAAGCCAAGAGCAGCAGGGTTTGCCAATTACATGATCCTATTGCTAATTATATTAATTATGAAGGATATGCTGCTAGGTGACATCTCCACCGGAGGCCTGCACTGTAGCATTCAGGTCCCACATCCCCTTGGCTATGCACAGAGATTCATTCGGACCCTTTTCGGGGGTCCTGGGCAATGGGGGATGAGCCCCGAGAGATGCAGGGAGGAGCCATCACCCAAAGGGCTCCCCAAAGCAGGAGGGAAAGAGCTGGGAGATGGGGGTGCTGGGGGCACCTCTGTGCCAGGGCTGCCCAGAGCTGAGCCCGGGGATGCACCCAGCACCCCGCTGGGAGGGTCCCCGCAGCATCCCGATGCTCAGGAGTGCTGCGGGGGATTTATGGGGGATTTATGGGGAAATTTGAAATGTCCCCTCTGGTTCTCCTCTGCCCGCAGCCCCCGGGCAGTTCCGGCTAGTTTGCTCCCTTCCCAGACACTTTCATAGCCTGAAGTCGCTGTTTGCGAAAAGCAAATGTTTTACTGTTAGCTAATCCGGCTTGTTTGCAAAAGCCCTGAAGGCTCATTTTAATTGCAAGTAAATGATTCTTAACGATATAAATCAGAGCCAGCCGAGGCACGAGTGTTTGTGATATCTTGCACTGTAACCAGGAGTCAAGAAATGAGTTAGTCTCAAATTGAAAAGGGGAAGGTTTCCATCTGAAATTGGGCAAATATGAGACTTCATCAAGGAAAGATAATCACTTCGCGGGATAATAATGAGGCTTCAGCTTATCAGTTTTGCATGGAGAATCCTTAATATGCCTGTAGTGGATTTTGCTGCCGTGAATGGTGCAAGAGACAACTCAATAAGAAAGCTAATGGAGGGAGAAGAGCCACAGCAGCCCGGGCCCTGGTTCTTCCCCAGCCCAGAGGCTCAAACCCACCTGGCTTTGGAAAAAAAATTCAGGAAAATGAAAACAAATCATATAGATTGCAAAGTGTCTGGCTAGGGGCGAAAGCTCTGCTTTGGTGGGTCCCCGCCTTGCTCTGCCAGCATGTCCTGTGTCTTCTTGCAGGGGGTAAAGGTGTCCATCCCCAAATGGGGTTCCTGGCTTGCTTTCCACCACCCTGCTCAGGGTCCCAACCTGCCTGGCTGGGATCAGCAGTTTTTCACTTGGTTGTAATGCCAGCTGGATTAGCCCTGGGGAGGACAAAAACCTGACCATGGGTGTGCGAAGGGACGGGGACATGAAACGGCCGAGATCTGGTGTGTTTAGGGTGCTGATTCCCACCCCATTCCTCTCATCTGTGCAATTCAGACTTGCAGGCTCTCAGCATCCCCTTCCCTCCCCTTTGCAGGCAAGGAAGCCTCAGCTGGGGCATCACAGGGCTGTTTGGGAAGCTGTTGGCACTGCCACAGCTGTGGGCTGTCCCCAAGGTGGGTGACGGTCCCCAGAGTCGTCCTGGCCCAGGGGCTCAGCAGAAACCAGGGGCCAGCTCCTGCACCCGTACACCCCCTGCTCCAGACCATGACCCGTCTTCAACCTGGGAACTCAGCTGTAATTACTTTATAGTTCTGCCGATTTCCAATGAAATTAGGTGAAAGCTTAGATTTGAGATGGGGACTTTGTTTTCTCAGGAGAAAAATGGAAAAGAAAAAAGGGGACCGGGAACAGTTGGTTTGGTTTAGCATTCAGGGAAACTTTCTTTTCCCAAACTCAGGCTGAAAATGACTCAGTATTTTCCTCCCCAAATTGCTCCCATTGTTTGCCTTGATTTCCACTTGCTGATGCCCGAAGCATTGCTCACTGAGCTGCTGCCTCTTTGCATGGCTGCAAGTGTCCCTTCAGAGCAGAAAAAGCCACGTATGCACCGAGCCAGTGCCCTGCCAGCTCCGGGGGCAGCTCCTCCTGCCCTGGCGGGGACACAACCACCCCAGGGCCGGAGCTGGCTCCCAGGGCTGCTGGAGCTGGCCAGGCTGGGGGCAGAGGAGAACCAGAAAGAACATTTCAAATTTCCCCATAAATCCCCCATAAATCCCCCGCAGCACTCCTGAGCATCGGGATGCTGCAGGGACCCTCCCAGAGGGGTGCTGGATGCATCCCCAGGCTCAGCTCTGGGCAGCCCTGGCACAGAGGTGCCCCCAGCACCCCCATCTCCCAGCTCTTTCCCTCCTGCTTTGGGGAGCCCTTTGGGTGATGGCTCCTCCCTGCATCTCTCGGGGCTCATCCCCCATTGCCCAGGAGCCCCAAAAAGGGTCCAGATGTGTCTTTGTGTGCAGCCCCAGGGATGTGGGACCTGGAACCCACTGGGACAACCGGCAGTGGGTATGGAGGAGCAAGAGGGAAGGGATGATGCTGGCGCTCATGGTGCTGGGCTCGGGGAGAGGCAGGGACCCCATCTGCCCACTGCAGGGGTTCCCAGGTGAGGGTCCCGTGGGGAGACCAGCCACAGCCTGGCTGTGCCCGGGCAGTGCAAAGGGGAAGATTTGATGGAGGTTTCAGCAGCCCAGTGGCTGTGATGTATAGTGGAGAGAGGGCTGCGGAGCTGAGCTGAGTGCAGCATCCACTCATCCCTGGCAGACGAGGGGCCCAGAGCGAGCGTGGTATCTGTGCTAATCCCCCCTCCATCTGTGCAGCGCCAGGTCGGCAGGACGAGCTCCCTGACCAGGGGATGCTGCTGGGATCGGGGCTGCAGCGGGAGCACCATGCAGCCCCTGCACAGCGAGTTCCCCATGTGCTGGGAGGGTGTCAGCACCAGCATGGGTCCCAAGGACGGGTGAGGCTTGTCCTGGCTGGGTCAGTTCCAATGTCCCCAGCATACCCCGGGGACCTGGCTGGGCAAGGACACGGGGCACCCATCCCATCGCAGCCACGCACGAGGACAGGGGCAGGCGGTGGGACCGGCCAGACACTGAGGGCTGCTGAAATGAGAGATTTTTCACAGCAGAGCTGCTGGATCTGCTGGCCAAAAGGGCTCATGCGTCACACTTGGTTTGCCCAAATGGCATCCGGTAACTTGCATACAATTAGAAGTGGGCTGTAATTGCCCCGACTGTAATATCTCGGGCTGTCGGGAGGATAAAGCTGGACTGGCCAGCACGGAGAGCCCAGTGCTGAGCCAGGCAGCGGGTTTGCAGCCACCGGGGCCGTGCCAGCTTGTCGCATGGCGCCCTGACCACTGAGAGCCCAGGACACAAATGCGCTTCCCACGGAGCATCTCCCCCAGCACAGGATGGGGGTCCTGGCCCCCCCGGGCAGGGCAGCGGCTGGGGGCAGCCGGCTGGGGAGCAGGTGCAGCTGCTGCTGAGCGAAGCTGTGGGTTCATTACCAACCTTTTCAAAACCCGTGCTTAAAAATAACCCCCGTTCGCACGGGCTGGCTCAGCTGCACGGCTGGTCCTCATCTCCCTCTCGGGATATAAATAGCCAGTGCTGAATAGCAATGCTGGCCCAGCGCTTTTCACGCCGCTGCACAAGAGGGGATGGTGGCACGAGCCCCGATGGGTGGCTGGGGATGTTGGCCGAGCAGCCCGGCTGTGTCCCACCACAGGACTCCCAATGGGAGCCGCTTCCAGCCAAGAGCTCAAAGCAAAACGCAATCAGGGGAGCAGCAAGGAAAAGAGACTGGTGCAGTTTTGGGGTGAGGGTTGAGGAAGAGAGCCATCCCCATGGCTGGGGTCTGCAAACCCTTCTGGTCCCCCAGGACCTGCCCCAGGGACGATGCTGGTAAGGGCAACCGTTTCTGAACAAGCTTGGCTTTCCTTTCACAAGGTTTCACAGGCTTTTGGGGGAAATGGGTGATTTTGTGATGAATTTTGTGGCAAAATTAGAAATTTGCCATTTGCAGAAGAGGGGTCTCCTGTGTTACAGTCCTTTGGTGACAGTGGTTGAAGATGCTACCACACTGTGTGTCCTCCAGCAACCCCTGATATCAAGGCAGGATGATGTACCCAGGAGGAAAGAAAATAGATGCTAAAACAAAAGCAAAATTATTTTTCCTTTTTTATCTTCTACCAAGAGCCTGGTATTTAATAATGAAGGAGAGTCAGATGCTCAGATATGCCCTTATTAAACAAAAGGTATAAATGTCTTTGCTTAATCCACTGTGCAGCTATCAGACTAAATGCAGGGCAAAAGATTTTAATACTTTTTCTAAATGAGCTGATGCTCTTGTTATTCTCCAGTGCAGCTGCATCTTCCTCTGTCCAGGAAGCTCCTCAACTGCTTCATCACGGTCCTCCCCAGACTAACCCCTGCGTCCTAGCAGGAGTTCATCATTAGTCTCCACATATCAAGAAGATGATCCATCACGCAAAGCGAAGAGGAGGAAAAGTCCACGTGAAGCCTGCCCTCATCATGGCAGCACACCACATCCTCGGAAGCAGATTAGTCGCAGTGCCACCAAGAGATGCCGTGAAATAACCCTGTGTGCTCAGTGGACTAATCTAAGCAGGAGGAAAAATTCATGCCCGAAGGCAAGGTGAAGAGTTTCTTGGTTGTGAATGATACTTTTGAATAGGCAGTGAAGTCTCTTCTGGGAAAGGGTTGGAAAAATCTACTGCAAACCCAGAAACCCCTCATATCTCCATCACTGCCCATCCGGGCTGGGGCTGGGCTGCAGGGAGCCACCAGCAATGGCTTTGATGTCACAGGCAGGGACTGTACTGGAGAGTGACACTGAAGCTGGGCGTCCCTTTCACCCTGTGTCCCTCCAAGCCGGTGTCGGTGGCTCTGGCTGTGTCACCATGCAGAGCAGACGGGGACAGCCTCCGTGGTGATGGAGCTGATCTCTGCAGCTCTCGGGATTCCCACCGCAGCGTGGGGTCTGGGATGCTCACTCTTGCTCTGTCTCCTATTCATTTCCAACAGCAACAGAAATTTGCTCCGTGTCCTCCTTGATTTAATCCAGAGGAGAGGGGCATTTGCTCGTGTTTCCTCCACTTAAATTGTCTCCCCTTACAGCATCTCTGCTAGAGAAAAGGGGATGCTCTGAGCTGGCCACCTGCCTCGATGGCCAGGGAGATGTCATGCATGCTTGCAGGCATCCCTGTTGTGCTTGGCTGTATTACCTACACCCTTTAAAAAGTACTTTTCCATGAAAAACAGTTATCTCATAACCAGGAAAACAAGGAAAAGCTCAATTTTGGGCATCCCCGCTGAGAGAGGGCTGAATTGGTGCCCAGGCTGGGAAAGGCTGGGGTACAACCTGGGTGCCCAGGGTACAACACTGGGAAGGGCCACGAGCCCCTTCATGGCCAGAGATGGCCTTTGTCTCTGTCCTCAAGCCAAAAAAAGCTGTAGTTTGGTATCATCTCATGAGTTATCCTCAGCGCATGAGTCAATGCTGCTCCTCGGGTTTATCATTTTTGGGGGAGTGGGCTCTTGCTCGTTCCTCTGCGGAAGGCACAGTGGGTTAGGAGCCAGGGCAGGGTGGGAGGGGATGCCTGGGCCAAGCGCTGCGGCCACCCCTCTGGAGAAGACATCTCTCTTCCTAGTTAGGGAATCAAGCCAAAATGAGCCCTGCCAGTGACCCTTCTTCAAATCTCTAGCTGCTTTCAGGAAACCTGAAATGATGGTTACACTCACATTGTAAGAAGATTATTTCTTTTCTACTCTGGGCTTTCTGCCTGCATACAATTGGTTACTAATCATATCTGTTTAGCTAGTTAACTTGGGAGTTTATCGGTCTGAGCCCTCACCTTTATCAGATCTCAGACTTGCTGAGCCAATGAGCATCTCTTATGCTTCCTGGGCTCCTTGGAAGATCTCTGCCACTTATTTTATTTTAAATGTGCTGAAATTATGCCAGGCTTGGTGAAACTGCCTCTTCTGGAAGTCCCTGCAGCTCTGAGAGATGCTCCCCAGCCCAGTGCACAAATGGGAGCAAGTGGCACCGAAAAGCTTTGTACCCACCATGCCATAGCCCCAGGGGGGTCCATCCTGGGCAAAACCCGATCCTGGGTGATGCAGGGTCCTTGCAGAGCTTCAGGGAGTGTTAAAGTAATTGCAGTGGGCAGCAAGAGAGGAGAAAGCTGCTCCTGCAGCCCAGGCTGCTCTGTGCTTTGTCTCTGTGTGCACACACGTTGCACATGCATGTGTAAACACACGTACACACACATACACACACACACACACACACACACACACACTCTGCATGTTGGACTCGGCGGTATAGTTCTTCTTGCTCATGATGTGCCCCAAATGCTGCTGTTGGTGCCCTGAGCAACAAGGAGATGCCATGGGCGATGCTGCCCTGTCCCCAGGTCCTCAGCAGGATGAGGGCAAACAGCCCTATTTCATGGGTGACCCAAGCAGGAGTCACCGAGGAGGAGCCACACCACAGCCCCAGCCCCGGGGGGTCATGGTGAAGCCACCGTCCCTGCATCACCTCCTGGAGAGCATTGCTGTTTCAAGCCCTGGCAACGCAAGTTGGGAGCTGTGATTTTTTTTGCTGGCTCAGCAAGATACCACTGGCTCCTGGGGCCGCATCTTGCCTCCACAGCTTTTGAAAGCCCCACCACTGCCTGTGCTACGGGGTGAAAAGAAGCTTGGAGCCCAATGTGTAGGTACAGCTACAACTGGAGCTCTGCTTTGAACACCCAGAGTGCCGGGGAGTGCTACATCCTCAGGCAGCTCCAATGGGGCGTGCAAAATGAGTGGCCGTTTTCTCCCTGAACGGCTCTGCCTCAATTCCTTGCTTGCAAAATAGAGATGAAAATACCTCGGTACATGGCAAGGGAGCTGGGAAAATAAATGGGTTGTTTGAGGAGCACTCAGAGACTAACGACGAGTGCCACGTGGCAGTCTGGGTGGAAATCAACACCCTCGGCTCCGCTGAGCAGTGCGAAACCTGGGTACCAAAACGCTGCTGGCTGCCCTGCATCCTTCACAAGCAGTCCTTGCGGCATGCAGGCAGAGCATCGTGCATGAAGGGCTGGATCCTCCCGCACGTCATCCTCGTCTTGGCATTTCTCAGCTTGGCTGCGTTTGTCTCTGCAACCTGAAGAAGTCCTTGTAGGTAGGAGAGCGCACAGCTTTGAAGATCTCTTTGGGGGCACTGTCGCTGCCAAGCCCAGGATTTAATACACACAAGGGTATTTCCTCAGCTGCCGGTGTCAGGCATGCCGTGGCATGCAAGGGTTAACAGCGCAGCCAAACCCCTGCTTGGGTTTATTTTCTTAATTTAAAATAAGCTTTTTTCACGGGAAGCGGCTGGGTGCATGGAGCGAAACTCATCACTCCAGGGATGCTCAGTGCTGCTGAAGCCAATTTCAGGAGTAAATATGTATTTTTAATGTATTTCTTTTTATGAGGCAGAAAGGCGACATGGCTGGATGGTGGAGGACTTACCTGAGCTAATGGCCCAGCTGGAGCTCTTCCAACCAGCCTGTTTAAGGAAACGGATAGTTTTGGACTTTTCTTGGGATTTAAATGCTTTTAAATAGAGCTGTGCCATCTACCTGCTCTCTCAGTCCCTGCCATGGTGAAGGACATGGTTTCTGCTGGCCCAGCCCATGCTTGGGTGGGAGGAGAAGGCCAGAAGATGCTGAAGGTGGACCTGGTCATGGATGTGCTGGCAGATTTGTGCGTGATGAACAGCAGCTGAGGAGCCACCAGCTCCTGGTCCATGGTTTGCCTCCAAGGGAAACAAGGACTTTCCCTGCCAGGCAGAGACTGACCAGCTTGTCATCCTCTGTGGGGGCCACCTCCGGCACGAGCTGCTTGGAGTGGGACTTCAGTGGGTCTTTAGAAGTCCTTGCACTTGCAGCTGGATCCAGACTCCCTTGTGGACATTGGGCTTCTTCCCACCACCAGTGATGAGCTCTACAAGAGGTTTTTAGACCCCTTCTTGGCTTCCTACCAGCCCTGTACCTGCACCCAAGGGAGGAAGCAGCACTGTCAGTGAGCCAAAGTGATAATTAGCCTTTCTGTTTGGGCCCTGCTATGTCTAGGTTAGTCCATGGATTATGTGATAATCTGCCATTTCTTACATACCTTGGGGGGTTATTCATAAGACAGAGGTGCTCCAGCTCTCCTCTCATCTGGAGAAGAGCCTCTCACCAGCCTGGACACTCGACCCTCATCTCCAGGCTGGCATTCCCTCTCCTCCTATCTCACTCAGACCTCTCTCCTCCTGCAGTGTCTCTTCGCTCCCTGAGAAATTCACAACAATTCCTGTCTTGAGCACTTTAGTGGAAACCACCAGCTCTCTGCAGCAGGAGAGCTTTGCATCCAAGAATGGCCTCGTGCCCAGGTGGCCAGGACCAAGGCATGGGGTGGTTGGCCAGCAATATGCCAAAGCCAGCTTTGATGTGCTTTGCAAGAAGCCGTTGGGCATTTGCTTGGAGAAATCATCTCTCCATGGAGAGGGTGAACATTTCAGAGCCGTGCTTATGGCTGTTAACACGGGGCCAAAATCCGAAGGGGCTCTGAATTTAAACCCATATAAATGAGAACAAGGTTTAGTTTAATGGCAAGAGCCTGCCTCAGTAATGCTGCTGAGTGATGTTCCCACATGGTGGGAACAGCCACCCATCCCACCTATGGAGGAGAGCCCTCCCTGGGGACCAGAGCCACCGGCACTTGGTTTGGCCATCCTGTGAGGTGACTTTTGGTGGCATGACGATGGACTTTGAGCTGCGGCGCTGATCTGATCACCGAGCCCAGGAAATGAACGTGTTGGCTTAGAGAAAGTTGCTTTTCAGCTAAATTCCCCTGTGGAACTGTGTCCAAACAGCTTCAATAACCTTTTCAGCCCTGTGACAGGCTTGAAAAAAATTTCCAGCAATGGATTTAAGCAAGTATATCTTTGTCAGGCCAGATGATGAAATAGCGGTGTGCTGCTTTCAGCTCCCTGTCCCTCACTCTGACGTGGCTTTCAGTTAGCTCTGGCGTGTGTTTGGCTGCTCCTGCTGAGCTGGGGATGAAAGAGCAGAGATGAAAGGCACTGGCCCCACACTGGATGGGCCAGGATTGTGGTGGAGAGCTGGCCTGGGGCACGGGGGAGCTCCCTGCGACCCTTGGGGGAGCCCTGGCCAGTGGCCGGGTGCCTCATGGTCCCTTGGTGTGAGGGTGCATGCTCTCTCTGCTCACTGGCTAATTGGGGTGACCACGGACAGCCAGGGTGGGGATAAGCAGGTTTGCTGTGTGTCAGTGCCAATGCCTCCTGGCTTCCATCTTCTGCAGGGTCCATGCTTGGGAAAAGGGCAGGGACACAGCCTGACGGCAGCGGAGGAAGAAGGGTGAGGAAGAGGAGCCAGGAGCAGTGTCCTGTGCCTTCCATGCATGGACCAGTCAGATGCACCAGGACCTTGGGAACTGCTTCAGCGTTCATGCGAGGAGGCCAGCAGTAGTGTGCCAGGCTTGGGAGGGCACATCGCACCTGCACAGCAGTGCCCAAGCAGCTGCCATCCTGCTCTGACAAGGCATCCCAGCGCGGGTGCTCAGCAGCACAGGCAGGCACCACCTACACGGTGCTGGCAGCTCTGCCCGGCAAGGACACCCCAGAGGAGAGCGAGCTGGGACAGAGCACCCCAGGATGCCTTCACCTCCTCCCAATTATCAGAGGAAACCACGAGCCCAAGGCTTTGTCACTCTCCAAGAGGATGCGCCAAGAGGAGACACACGCCCGGTGCAAGGAGCCGAGGAAGCCATGAAAATAGCTTATTTGCCTCTTAGAAGCTGCTCTCCCAAATGAGATGCTCACCCGACTCCTCGTTGGGAACCCCTCGTTAAAGGCTCAGTCAGGAGTCTCTGACGGGCTCAAACGTGCGTGCACAGCTCAGAGCCGCAGTCTCCCAGCACATCGCCCTGTCCCACCACCTGCCCACTGGCACAGGGTCCACAGAGGCCCCCAGCCCCTTCCCCAGGCTGGGTGGGCATATATATAGAGAGAGACACACACATATACATAAAATACTTTTTTTCCCCCATCACAGCCTTATTCTATCATGTGAACAGCCATGGGGACTGCGGAGCACAGCAAGTCCCCAGGGAGGGACGTGGCCGCAGGCAGCCGTTACTGTGGCCAGGCAGGGCTGGCAGGGGTGTCCTTCCTGACACGGCTTCATCGTCCCTGTCTGCCTGCAGACATCCTCACACCCCTGCCCATTCCTACCTCGATAGCCACTCTCCCGGGGGATAGGTTTGAAGATCCCAGCAAGAAAATGGCCAGGATTTCGCTGCATCTGCCAAAGGGAATCAGGGGAAATTCCCCAAATGAGGAACATCTGGGGCTTGTTTTCCTCCAAATCAACAGAAGGGGATTTTAGTGGGAATACAGAGAGGCGGAACCTCTTGCAGCCAGCAAAGCCCCTCCGTCACCCCGCGGCCCCCATCCCACGGTGATGCCGGGATGCTCTGAGGACCATTGCCCCCCCACAGGCACAGCTCTGATGGGCACCGCTGAAGATGTGGGACTCACATGGAGCATGTCAGGAAGGGTGAAATGCTGCTCGTGCCAGAGGAAATCAATACAGGTGCCTTGGCACCTCTCCAGGGCTGCTGGGAGCCCCTCCATATTTCCCTAAAGGCACTCAGGGAGAAAAGAAATCACTATTTCCCCCCCTGTAAATGACAAGAAGGACCAAGACAGACCAGCTCAGAAGCTCACTGAAAAATAGAGTATTTTATATGTTTCTATATAAAAGAAAGATTATATTTCTATATAATCTATATAAATTTCTATATAAATATATATAGATAGACGAATATCTATATATATTTATGTATAAAAGAAATAATATATTTCTATATAATACATATATATAAAAAATCCTTATTGTTTACCGTGACATGACTTAGAGCTGCTTGCCACCCCTTCCAGCTCCAGCTCCAACTCCAGCTCCAGGGACACACATGCTCCTGCTGCCCACCCTGAGCCTGCCACGTGCCCAGCTCTCTCACCAGGATCATCACCATGTTTCTTGGCATGCATGTGGGATCATGGGTTTTGTGGGGCTGGCATCCTACCCCATCCTCATCATACCCATCCCTCCTATGTCATACCCATGGCATCCCTGCCCCAGCGGGCACAAGGTCCTCCCAGGAATGGGGACATTATGGGACGTGTCACCTGCCCTTGATGACCACAGGGTAGAAGCTGGCTGTGGCCAACACACAGCCCAGCTGTGGGGCTGGGTACCCCCATGCAGCAATGCTGGAAGGCCTTTTGCCAGCTGGAGCAGGGGTGTTGGCCATCCCATGGGTCACCTGGGGCCTCTGGGGACCTAGCAGAGCAGTGATGCTGCTCTCACAAGCCTGCATTGGGACAGCTGGATTCCAGCCTTGGAGGAACAGGATGCAGCCTGTTGAGCTCCACAAACATCTGCAGATCTGGAGGTGAAAGAGCTTGGAAAAGCCCCTAAACACCAGTATGCACCAGAACGGAGCCAAGCAGCATGCGGCAGCCATCTGAGCAGCCAGAGCCCAGAGCTGAGGGATGTGAAGGAGCCTGGGGATGCTCCTGTGCTCCCATCCATGGCACACACGGGGACTTTAACGAGAAATTGCTTGTTAATGCGTGCAGTGCTTTGTGATTATTGAGCTACAGTGCGACATACTCTGCTGACACGTTACAGGGCTTAGAAATAAATACAAGAGATGACTCTTTAGGTTTACGGTGTGAGGGGGATGCTAATCTGCCAGGGGTGTTTTGTCTCACCAGGCTCCCGGGCTGCGGCAGGCACGGGCTTTGTAACTTTGGTGTGCAAATTAAATCTCAGCTGAAATGTAATTCTTTCTGCCTGCTAATTTGGAGTCGGGGGTGCCACATTGTTGCCTGGTGTAGCTTGTTTGCTCCTTTTCCCTTGCACTCCAGTAAACCCTTTGCTAGAGCTGCACCTCCCCTCTCCCTCCAGGAACTGCTGTACCCGTGCCTGCCAGGGAGCGCCGAGCATCCTCAGCATCACTTTTAAGGACAGCACATCAGTTTTGCAGCGCATGAAGCTGGCTGCTATGACATGGTGGTACTGCCACCATTGCCAACCCTCCTCAAACACCCCATCGGGTCCCCCTGTGTAACCAAAAACCATCGCCAGCTCCAATGGCTCAGTGCAGGCAGGAATACTTGCAATAACCCAGTCAAGATGTAGAGTTCATAAATTATTACAGGCACCTCCAAACACTTTAGGGAGGTTACCCTAACAAACCCCAGGTGAACTTCTCCATAGTTGTGAGTGGGATAAGCCTGACTGGATGCACAGAAAAGTTTATTGGGCAGATCCTGGTAGCAATAAGTCCCCAACGGTTTCATCCGTGCTGAGCTGGGAGCCCTGCTGTGTCCTGTGGAGCAGGGGCAATGCACAACAGCTGTGTCCTAAAGCAGGTGGTTGGTCCATGAGGGACTTCCCAGGACAAGCTGTGCCCACATGCACAAAGGTGACAAAGAGATGGGGGGGGGATGAGGGCTTCCCCCCAAGCAGTGGGAATGTGCCCAGGCTGGATGCCTCTGCCACTGCCTGCATCCCCCAATCACCCTGCCAGGCTGTGATGCTCTTTCCACAGCTCCCTGCTTACTTATCTCTGAGCTGTGGGCAATAACTGGGGTGGGTTGTCTGTGTTATCCTTTCCTCCAAACAGCATTGCCTGCTGCAGCTTGCTCTATGGCTCAGCCTCTTGGAAGCTGTGACTCGTGTCCCCTCGTGTTTGCTCTGTGATGGGTACTGCTGGTGTGTGCTAACAATGTCGGGCCCTGCTGACAAGTACAAGGGCAGAGTTTAATCCAGCCTGAAGTCTCCTGGGGTATTTAGTCTCCTGCACTGCACTGGGACAGGTCCTACCTCATCTCTCTGGGCCTTCATAGGGGTTTAGCAGAGGAGGGAGGACAAGAGCTGGGCTGCAAAAGAAAAGAAGATGCTTGCAAATGGGGCATCTGTACAAAGGGCAGGTGAACACGGTGTAAGGACTGTATGCTGTTTTCCCCAGGGTCTCTTTCTTCCTGGGCTCCATGGGGCCGGCATGCAGCAGGCACAGGATGCACTCCAGGTCACAGCTGGGGACTTGCTCCCATCACAGTGGCTTTGGCCAAGGTTTGGTCCCCAGGGCTCTGATTTAGCACATGAGGAGCTACTTGCTGAGCCAACCGACAGGGCTTGCGCAGCCCACAGCAGGTCGTGCCAGGGACCCCATCCAGGCTGGCAGCAGGGGTGTGGGCAAAGAGGAGCAGGGTGCCCTGCCTGACCCTGCGCAACCTCAACCAGGGGGTCTGAGCACCAAGGCTGCTGGAAGAGAGCGTGGGTTTGAGACACAGGGATGAACAACGCTGTGTACGAGAGAGATGAGAATCCACCCCCTCCCAGTTTACGCACCTGACTCCTTCCCCTTCACCCCATGCACTCCCACTTGCTCACCCTGGGGGATGCGTTGGGGGTTTGCCACCTGCATTTTGGAAGAAGAGTTAAGAAACCAAGTAAGCCAGCATTTCACCATGGAGGAGGGTCCTGTTCCCAAGGGAACTGACCTTGGGAAGCACCCAGACTGGTACTGAGTGAAGCAGTTTGCCAAGGGCACAGCGAAAGCCAGGGCAGGGATAGCGTGGCAGCCTAGGTGCCGCTGGGTCCCCCTCCAGATGGGATCACCTCTGCCAACCAGTGACAACCCCAGAGCCCACCCCTCAGCGCAGGAGCTGTGCTGGCCCCAGCAATATCGCTGCCTAAACAGACAGAGATGCGGATGCTTCACTCCAGAAGGCCAATCCAGAGCCAAGGCTATAACCCTGGTATCCAGACAGATGCTGCCCTCAGCCATACAGTTTTGCCTCTTGTTTCATCCAACACGCAGCAGTGGGTGATGGAAGCCCCTTGACTGATACTCACCCATGTCCGTGCCAAGCCCGCTATCGATTTCAGTGGGTGCTGGATCACACTCACAGTCCCCAGACTTCATCCAGCCAAAACACACAGGCAACACTGCTCAAATGCATCTGGGCTGCTGCTTGGCTCCCTGCTAGAGATTGTGTTTGAGTGGGTTTATTTAAGAGAACACCAGTGTTTTGCTGGTTGAAGGCAGAAAGACCAATTTTTCTCTCTTCTCAATAAATGTAAGTTCCACTTGCTCCCAGGTTGACCTAATAATTGTAATTCTAAATTAAATGTAAATGTATTGGCTGCTGGTAAAGGTCATTCCACAGAAAATGGCTATGTTTGCCTCTTCTTCAGATGCATGAATACTAAACATGTATAATTCACAGGATCATTAGCAGATAAAGATGTTTCTCACCTCTGCTCCCTAATCCTCACACAAACCCATTTTATATGTTAGCGGGTAAAAGGAACACTGTTCAGTCTATTTAATGTCTATAGATTGGTCCATCTGCTATAAAAAAAATGCAAGTGCTCAGCATCATTCAGGATCCAGCCCTCTGGAAATGAAATTCATGTCTTACAGGAGGCAGAACAACTGCAGGTTATCCTTTAGGGCTCTGTGCAATTGGGTCGTCTGCTCTGCCAGATAGTCACCCAGGCTTAGAAAGGATGGCTGGCTGTCCTCAACTAACCGTTGGACTTGAGTGAAGGTCTACAAAACCTCCTCCAAACCCTCTCTTATGGGAACTGGGGAATGCGGGTCTAACAAGGACCAAGTGGAAGGCACAGATTATCTCTGGGGCTCGTCAGGGTGAGAAGGGTCATGTCATGCCTGCTCAGAGAGCTCCTAAAACTGGGGATTAACAATGAGATACTAGTGGCTTGGGGTTTCAAAGTTGATGGGGACCCTTCCACCAATGACAATGGATGCAGCAACAAGCGCTGGAGAAGGAAAAACCACACCTACAGCAGAAATTGGCCTTTGGCAATGGAAGGAGATGGCTGAGGGGCTGCCTCATGTCAGGCTGTGGCAGTAATTCAGTCCTCAAAGAACTGAGCCTCTTGTCTGAGAACATCACAATTTCCTCAGTTGTGCTTGGGAGCTGAAATCACTCAATATGTTAAGTTTCCTCCCCTCTCCTTTGCTGACTGATGGAAAACAGTCTGCCACAGTCTGCTGGAGTGTGCCACACTCCAGCAGCAGAATTAACAGTGGATGCTCATGCCAATGGCACGGCTTTGCTCTCAAGGACCTTCTGAGGGGGTTTCTGAGCTGGGTGGGGGTCTCACAGCAAAACCTCCCCCTCCCCATCTGCAAGGCATTTCCGCAGAGCAGCCCTTCACTGGAGGCTGAGTGGCTGCCAGATCAATTCCCCGGGGTGCAGAGTTTAATTTTCACTTGTCTCACTGGTGCAAATTAATTGCACATGAAGAGGGTCTGGTGGGGTCAGCTGATCTGTTAACCTCTGCAGCATCAGGGATCCTGTTAGCAGCTTGGGAGGCCATCACCATGGAATGACCCATCTGCCACATGTGCATCAGCTGTTGGCTACAGAGACCTGTGCAGGTGGAGGTCAGGTGGAGAAGCCTGGCCCCCCATACACACAAGGCTGCTATAAAGCAGAGCTCTAACCCTGGCAGAGGCACGGGAGAGGTCTCACTCCCATGCAGCCCAGACAGGTCTCAGGGCAGCGATGCCACCTGCAATTCACACCCTGCAGCTGAGGGGGTCTGTGGGGCCTGCTCCCCCATTCCTGCTGGAGGCTGACTCCAGAAGCACATTGTCCTGAGAAGCACACAAAGGCTGACAGCTCAACAGACAGGAATGCAGCGTCAAATAATCACAAAGCATGTTTGAAGAGGGGTACAGAAGCTGCTCTTTGGCTTTTCCTGTTTCTTTGAGACTTTTAAAGATTCTCTATTCTCAAGTTTTGTGGCCAGCCACAGCCTGAGAGAGGAGCACAGCTATGCTCCCCATGACATCTGGCTCCAGAGATGGTGGTCAGCTCTGTTTGGGGTGGGAAAGAGGAGCATGGCCCTTGCAGATGAAATGCTACCAGCAAGCAAGGACTCAGGGCACACATCCAAAGCTGTATCTCAGCAGGCAAAGCTGGGCATGCTTCCAGACTCCAGCTCTCATACCCAGCACATCCTGACCCCAGCCTGGGCTCTGCTTGGACCTCCTCCCACCTTCTGCCCCCCAAGGCTCAGAGCAAGGCTGCTCCAGTGAGGGCACAGCCCTACTAGTTGGGGCCAGGCTACTGCCCCTACCTCAGGCACACCAAGAGGTGCTGGGACAGCAGCAGCTCCAGCCAAAGCCCCTCCTGCTCCTAAGAACCAGAGCCAACAGCCACTCCTCCCCCCCAGGGGTACAAAGTCCCCACTTATAGCAAGGGAACCATTGTGAGCAGAGAAGATGTGTCAGGCTCTGCTTTTGTTATTGGTCTTAATTGCCCTGACCAGCCCCACCTGGGACCCCACTCTATAGAAGCTCCAGCCCTTCCCTCTCAATTTTTCAGTCCAAGTCAGCTCATAGGGAGCTGCAGGAGCTGGGCTGCTCTGCAGGGGTGGTCCTAGCAATGTCCTCACTACACTGGGCACCATTCCCTAGGGCTGAGTGGAGGTGTGGTGACAACAGCTTCATTGGTAGCCTCAAGCACAGTGAAATAACATCAGAAACAGCTGAAAGCAAGGTTACAACACCAGTCTGAAACCTTTCAGGAGATGGGACTGGAGGAAAGCTACCCACAGCATGTGTCTGCAGTCCCCCAGGAGACCAGGACTTGCTCTAGGCAGTATGGATTTGGCTGGAGTGGGTGCCTGGGCTTCAGGGGGGCTCCTGTCTGAGGGCTGGAAGGTCCCAGGGGTGCACTCAGGGTGCAGCAGAGGACATGTGGCACTCATTGAGTCACTGCTGCTCTTCCAAGCACGGCTGTGTCTGTCCCAAGGGCTGGTTGCAATGGGGTGCCTGCCTCTGTATTGAGGAAAAGCTGAGTCGCAGTGGGGTCAAGGTGGCCAGGTCCTCCTGGGTGCTGCTCAGAGGTGGTGAGCCTACAAGTGAGGGTTCCTTCATGGAGTCACAAAGCAGCCAGTGCAGTCCCTGTCCTGCTTGAGCTGCTCTCCCTGCCCTGGCAGCATCTCCCAGAGCCATGAGGGAGGCTGGCAGGACCCAGGCACAGCTCCCACAGGCTGGGCTGCTCCATTCCTCACGTCCTTCAGCTGGCTGCAGAGGTATGAAGCAAGGAGGGAAGTTGGCAGTTCCTTTCTTGTTCATTCATGCACTGACATGTTTATTTGCATAGAGACATTTTAGGCTTTTTTGTTGTTGGCTGACTTATTGTACAAGTTCTCAAAGCTGTGATATTGAATTATAAATTGAGACACTGTATCCATGAAAGATTGCTCTTTGACTATAGGCAGCATTATCGAATATGACAGTCACAATAAATGCATGCTATAAAGCCAAACTAAATATGCTCTGCAATCCAAGATGTGCAAATCAGGCAAGTAGAAAAATAACCATAATATTTTTTTCACAAACAAATCCCGAACCTTGGGTGATGATTTTGTTTAGCTTTATGTCTTGGCTCCTTGGCAAAATACTCAGGCAGCAGATAATGAAATGACCTACTTTTACTGTCTTTGTTCATGACAACACATAAATTAAGAATTATGCCCTTTCAAATTAAACTTATCATTTTTGCAGAAATTAGAGTGTAAAGCGGGGCTGTGGGTTGGAGGCAAGGGAGGGGGAGGCGGGTGCTGGCCCAGCTTCTGCGGGGCTCCCCCTGAGCTGTGCCCTGCTCCTGGGAGCTGGGGGCTGAGCATCAGTGTGGTCCTGGGCTGGCACCAGCCACCAGCTGAGTCTGCTCTTCCTATCAGCTTGTCTGACTCATGAGACTTCACCTTCTGGTGAACTTCTGGAGGCCTCAGAGGCTAAGCAGTGCCATTTAGCCGATTATTTAAATAACGCTCAGGGTTTAACCTAAATGCTAACTCGAAAGCTACCATAAATGGGTGTCATTTAGTGTGAGTGCCCAGGGAGACCCTCCCTCTCGATGGGAATTGTTTTGCCTCCAACTGCATCCGATGTGCAATGTGTCGTAATGCTTTCTGACTGGGTGACAGCAAAATAATGTTTGCTTTAATTGAATTTCAGATTGGAAGCACAGGCTGCAGCCTGCGGTGCTGGAGGGGGTTGTGGTTCTTGTTCAGAAAACCTGCTGAGCTGGGGGGGGGTCCAGGCTCCCAGCAAGAATGGAGGTAATATGAGGGGAAAGCGTAATTATTTGTTAAAGTGAGTGTTGTGTGTGTGGCCACTGTTGCCTCAGAATTGGATGGCTGGGTCAGAGCAAGGTTGGTTAATAATGCTGTATAATTTCCTAAGGATGCCAAAGACATGAAGAAAGGTGGAGCGTGGCCCGGGAGCATGATGCTGGGTGGCCCTGAAGCAGCGTGCCAGCGTGGGGCAAGGTGGGCGGCCGAGTCTGGGATAACTTCTGTCCTCTCCAAACACCGCAAATGAATTTAATAGTCTACAAAATCCATTATGAAACCAAATAATGTATTTCCATAAACAAGAGGCTAAATATAGCACTTGGAGTTTCCATTTGTGGGCCCCGCAGGCATGTTACAAATCTGAGTGTGCTACAGCTGCAGGAGCAGGGCTGGGAGTGACAACAGGGTCTCTGGGGCCATGGGCAGATCCTGGGCTGCGGATCCAAGAGCGTGTCCAGCCTCTCTTCCCAAAGGTCACCATTGGGATACAGAGGTGACAGCATGGGGTCAGTCTCCATCCCTGGCAGAGACCGGCAGGAGCCTGGGGCAGGATGTACAGCAGCACACCCCTGTGAGATGGCCAGTGGCACCTTAAATACATCCCTGGCTCCCTGCAAGCCCCCCTGGCTGGACAGGTGGCAACTGCTCTCTTGCAGAAGCCGGCTCCCAGCTTGCAAGCGCTGGGCAAGCTGCATTGCCCCATGCGAGGACTTTGCTGGGCTCCCTGACCCCTGCCCTGGCAGAGGACTGCTGCAAACAGCAAGGATGATGCTGGCTTACGCCAGCCCTGGATCTGGCCCTGTTTGCACCGCTGACATGTCTGGGCCCTGAAGAGGTTTGTGCCACAGCTGCTGGAGCGCTGTGGTATGACAGGAGACTCAGCGACACTTACATGGCTTTGTCCTAAATCACAGCGCCCTTGCACTCTCACTTCCCAGCTAGCTGCTCACCACTGATGATTGCTCAAAGCTCCTGGCTCCCACACGCTGGCAGAAGGATTTGAGGCTCAGAGGGAGATCAGGCCGTGCTACCCAAGACATGCATGCAGCCGGGATGAGTGGTGCTGATGCTTGGAAGCAGGAACAGACCCATCACAGACCTCAAACCACAAAATATCCCATAGTGATTCCCAACTGTGTCCGTAGCAGGGGCTCAGCATATGGTACGGGTTTTGGGGATGCTTTGCCTGCCTTGGCCTGGCTCCAGGCTCTTGTGCAGTTTGGACAGGCGTAACATTTGCTCTGCTGGAGAAGGAGAGGGAGAGCGAGGCAGACCCTTGGTCACTGGTGTGGGATGCTGCACCCGGCAGAGAGCCCCCCAGCCATGGGGTGAGCAGGGCTGGCAGCTGTGACCCTACACCGGCAGGATCTTCTCCATCACCTCTTCAGCACTTTGCATCAGTGCTTGTCAAGTTGCCAGAGTTTCCCAGGCTGTCCCACAGGCAGTGCTGCTCTTCGTGCAGGCGTTTGGTGGCCCTGGAGCAGGTAGTTCTGCTCCGTCTCCAGGCTGGCTCCTGTGTCCTGCTATTTTTGAGAAGTGGCTGGCAGGAGCACTTGTATTTCTTCCTTTCAGTCTGTTGTTTCCAGGTTCAGTGAGTAATTCCTGATGAGCTGTAATTTCTAAAATTAAATCCTTAAGATTACAAACAAGAGGCCTGAATTAATATTCCTGCCGTGTGTGGTGTGAGGAGTCCCTCTGGGATGTCTCACCTGGCAGCTGTGCTTCCCCTGCAAGCCTGACTCTCCTTCCACTCAGACCAGTGGCTGCTGTGCTCAGCGAGAGCAGGATGGGACCCTCTTGGTTTGGACCTAGACCCAGCTGAGGATGGATGTGTTGCACTGGACCACAGCTGCTCTCCACACTGATCCCATCTTTGAAAATGTCTTATTTAGGTCAGATTTTTATTCCAGGCAGATCTTCTGCCAGTCTTTGCTTAATCTGAGCTGCCTAATTGGGGGCCCCTAATTCAGCTGAACATGCTGTTAGTCTTATTGAAGCAGCTCTGGCCTCATGGTTTGATTTTTTTCTTATCCCTTTTTACAGTGGATTGATTTTCCTGCCAATGTGATCTCTCCCCACTGAAGTTCCCATCACTGCAAAGTTCAGGCTCCTCTTTGTTCTAATTATCGCTGTCTCCACACAAAGTAAAAGAGGCAAATGCTCTGGTCTATTTTAAGGTGTAACCGAGAAGATAATCCTGCACAGCTGGGAAGGCTGCAGGAAGCTTCTGCTCAAAGCATCATCTTTCCTTGCCCAGAATCAAAGGAGCAGCTAGTCTTTGCTGGGAATACCCAGGGGAAGGCTGTGTCTACCTGGCCAGGCTGTCCTCGTCACGGAGCAGCATCTTTGTCCCCTGGTTGAGCCAGGAGCTGCTTTCTCTCCCCTGTGGAAAAACTGGAACCTGCACATTCTCGGGGGGGCTCCTTGGCCTCCTGTGTTACAGGAGCCTAGGATTAGGGAAAGGAGCCCTTGCATGGGCTGCTCTTTTCCTAGGCTGGAGAGCAGTGCTCCGGTAAAGAGGCCTTTTGCCACTGTTGCTTAGTTATTGCTAATTCTCCAGTGAGGTCCCCAGAGAACTTGGGTTTTTTCCTCTTACCAGACTGCCATCAATTGCTGTTTCCCATAATAACATCAGGTAGTAAGAGCAATGCAGGCTCAGCTGCACTAACTCCAGGTGAAACCCTGCTCTGCTGTCCTGGGAGCTGGCCGTGCCCAAGCAACAGGGATATGCAACTCTCCCTCCACCCTCACCAGCTTTTAGCTCTGAACCCCTAAATCATACCAGCCCCATCTCCCCATGAGTGAAAAGCTTGGGGAGCAAACAGCCCCAGCAGCCTGTGAGTAGGTCTGGTGACAGGTGAGCTGTGTCACCAACACCACGGGCACATCCTTACCCTGAGATAGATGGGATGTTGCTCTGGGGAAGGAAAATTAAAAGGGCATGTTGACACATCAGCTGTTGATCCTGTTGTGCATGTAGGGAGCCAGAAATAGAGCCTGAAAGGTCTGGGGTGACTCATGTACCTGTGTGGCTGGGAAATGGTGATACTGTGTGTGCTGAGTGGGATGGGCTGGCTTGGTGTTGGGAGCTTCGAGCTGCTCCGCAGGTGTAGGAGATTTGGGGCTGGGAGACTCGTGATTCAGAGGCTGTCTCAGTGTGGGGTGCTTGGGGATGGAGGCTGGGAAACAGGAGTGCCAGGTGCTGCAGATATCCTGAATATCAGGGCAGCCTGTGGGCAGCCTGCATACACCCAAAAAGCGTCTCCACAGACTCAGCCAGACCCTTTTCTATCCTGTGCTAGGCAAGCTTCACATGAAACAGAAGATAAAATTCAGCCCTAATTGCTCAGGATTTTCTCTTCCTAAATGAGTTAAGCAGAGGGCCATGTAATTTGGAGGGAAGAGCAGCCAAACTGGGAGCAAGTCACAGCCGAGTTTGATCTGAGCTGGGAGCATATGAAGTTACAGAGCCCGTGGCATTTTTCAAGTGAAATGCTCTTTTACTGCTAAGATTCAACTGTTGACAAAAAGGCTATTTTTTGAGAAGGCTTTTCCTGACAAAATATTTGAAAGTGCTTTAAAATAGTTTGCGTGGAAACATGGAAAAGCTTAGGCTGCAAGGAGCCATGGAGATCATCTGTTCTGCGCGCCCCCCTCCCCCCGCTAAAAGCAAACCCAACCTGAGCTAGATCCAGCTTTGAATTTATACCTTATTTTTACATTTTTCAGTGCAAATCTGAATTTTTCATCTTGAAGCAACCTTCAAAATCTCTGTCAAAACAGTTTAACTGAAACTTCTATTGAAAGTAGCTGAAAAGGTTGGCATGAAAAGAAGTATTTTAAAATAAAATGTTTAGTGACCTCGTCTGGATAGCTTTTAGTGATTTTTATTTTCTTTTTTTTTTTTTTTTTTTCCCTGTCTGACTTAGAGCAGGAAAATATTCTAAAATCTTCACGTCTGGAGGTGGGAATGAGCTGTGGCTGAGCCAGCTTTATCTTGCACTCCCACATGGGATGCTTTTGCTGTGCTGAGCCCTTTTGGTAGCCGTGGGGCAGTGAGTGGTCTGGGGACGGTGGCACAAGAGGCGACAAATCTTGCAGATCTGCAGCAGACGCAGTAGCTGGATGATGGTATTGAACATCGCCATGGGCTCAGCTCAGCCTTGCCCGGACCCACGCAGAGATGGGGATGGGCTATGGCAGCCGTGGAGCTGGGGATTGGGGGTGTGCACAGCCAGACCCCAGCCGCTGAGATTGGGGGTGGCTGTGCCTTGCCCCAGTCCCCCCTGCAGAGCATCACAGCGTGTCCCCCCTGCAGAGCATCACAGCGTGTCACCGGTCCCTGGCAATGCCACTTGCCGTTCTGCAGCTCCTGCAAGGTCCTTGCACCCTGGCTGATAATCTCTACTTTAATTAAAAATGAAAGAAGGAGTTTAAACCTTCTCACTGGGTAGGGTGAGAATGGGACTTCTAAAGGTAAAAAGACCAGTACGTGCATAAAAAGGATCTGTATTTTATTACTCTCATTTTGTTTTTTTCCTGTTACTAATCTCATTATGCTTAGGAGTATAAATTTAGGTTGGCACAAATCTGTATTGCTAAAATATTTTACCTTAAGTTCTGAGAAGCTTTCTCCATCTGTGAGGATAATACTAAGTATTAATTAACTAGCTAATCCTATGCAGTGCTTGGAAAACATAAAACATGACATAGAAGCAAGTCCAAAGTGCGATTCCAACCTAATAAAAGCAAACCTGTCCTTTATCCAGAGTAGAGGGCTTTGGGATTTCTTTTTTCATTGAGAACAGGACTCAGCTTGCTTCAAATATCTGCTTGAAGCTGCAAATCACCTTTTAAATCAGAAAGAGTGAAGCAAAGTGAGCCTGAAAGGTGGCACGCTGTTGGGTGCTTCTACCCAAGTGAGGCCAGCAGCTATTTCTCTGTCCTTGCCATGGCAGCATCTCTTGCAGGTGAAGGACTGGAGATCTGAGCTACATGCTGGTGCATGTGCCCTCGACTGGGCTCACTGGGTCTGTTCCCCCTCCACGTGTGGCTGTTCCTGACTCCGTTGGTTCCTTGGCACGTTGCAGTCATAAAAAGCTCATATTTAGCAACAAACCTGCTCCCCCATCATCTGAGGGGAGTTTGTCTTTGCAACATAGCGAAGCCACTCTAAGGAAGGCTGTGTCCCCATCTATGGCATTAGGATTCAGGTGGTGTCTGAGGAGGCCTCATAAATAACGAGCTGGGCTTTGTATTGATGGGCTGGCAGCCTCCCCGCTGCAAGTTGCTGCCTCGGCATCCTCTGCCACATCCTGAGGTTCATGGACATATATTTCAATAATGTGGGGCAGGGTGCATATTATAGCAAAAATGATAAGTTTGGGGGCAGTCCTCAAGGCCCAAGTGGTGGTGAAGAAGGGAGAGGTTGGGGATGGAGTAGAGGTCCTCTCAGGGGAAAGGGCAGCCCTTGCTCAAGCAGGGTCAGATGTGGTAAGAGGCAGGAGGATGGATTTCCATTGCTTCGTATGCCAGGTGATGGCTCATGCATCTGGAGATCACAGGATGGGAATCTGGAGGGCATTTAGTGGTATCTTCAAAAATCATGGGGGGCTTGCCCCTACATCACATGAGTGTTTTGGAAAGTCCTGCCTCTAGTGCTCATATTTTCACAGATTTTGCAGAAGCCTGGCTCTGTTCACCAATGACAAGACAATGCCAAGTGAAATGATTATCTTCTAATATCATCTTGACGTGCCAAGCTTGACATGAGCAGGTTCACTGCTTTCACGCTGTATATTCCTAGCTGCTAATCTGGTCCATCCTTTCTCCCTCTGTGTTCAGAAGGGCTGGGTATGGTGGCGTGGGTATACTGGTGCCCTGTATTCCCTTAACCTTAGCTCCATTTGTGAGCGCTGCAAAAGGTATCTCAGCAAAATCTTAAGTTAATTGGAGCGGGGTAATTGAGCTCCTGGTTGCTCAGTGAGTGTGTGCCAGCGAGTGTAGCCCAAGCCCGAAGCTTGCCGAGGCAGCAGCTACCAGGCTGAGGCAGGGTGGGATTTGCAGCCCTGTCACCACGCTGCAGGGTGGTTGTTATCACGTTGGCACAGGCGTGGAATACGAATCTGCCTCCTGTTCCCGCTTCGTATTGTGTTTTCCAAAGCACTTATGCTGAGCCATCCATTAAGGGATTACAAGATCTCTTGGGTGGACTCTGCAAGGGGATGAAGTTGGGGTGAAGGGTTGGACATGGCATAGGAAGCTCCTCCACAAAGCAGTGGGGTCACTGTCCTGCAGAGGGGATGGTGCTGGGGTGAGCACAAAACAAATCAGATTGTTCTACATCCATCCAAATACTCCATCCTGCCCTTTCTAGTAGCCAAGTTATCTTTAACACCTTTCACAAGGCAACACAATGATTCTCCCATTCTCTGCATCAGTGAAGGGCAATCGGGTTACCTGGAGAAGGTGACTATGGATCAGGTCTGTCAGGGCTGGTGGGGCAGGACCCTGCTGGCTCGAGCGCCCTTTTCCCCCTGCAAGCAGAGGCCAGGTCTGTGTGTCCTTCCCACACACATGCAGCCTCCCAGGAGGAGCTGTGGAGTTTGCCTCTGGTGTGCACCATGTCAGTATGGTGCAGCAGAAACTCAACGTTCACTTTTGTTGTGTTTAGTAGAGACTAAGGAAAGTCAATATATTTCCATGTAGCATTTTCTATTGGGGAAACAAACTCCAGAGCCACATTGTTAATAAAGCTTGCTGCTGGACCCTGCACCCATCCGTGGTGTGGACACTTGCACTGTGCCCCCTCACGCGAGGGGAAGTTCTGGTGAAGCCATCCATGCCTCCAAAGCCAAATCCACAGCTATGGCTAACCCAACGCCATCCCTTTGAAGGGCACGTGGATGTGGTGGCCAGGGTCTTTGGTTGTCACAGCTGATGTAGTGTGCTCCTTTGGTGCTCCCAGCCTGCTGGGAATTTAGTCCATGGATGCAGATCTGAGTGGTGTGTCTGCTGTCCCCATATGTCTAAGTGTCACGGGTGGTTTCAAAGGTCCCAAGGTTTCCTGGGGACTTGAGCTGTGCTAGTCATCTTGGTGTTGCCCTGGATGGCCATGGGCACGTCAGGCCTGGGGTGAACCTTCCCAGCAAGCGAGAGGGGCTCT
Source organism: Strix uralensis (assembly GCF_047716275.1). Lineage (NCBI taxonomy): Eukaryota > Metazoa > Chordata > Aves > Strigiformes > Strigidae > Strix > Strix uralensis. Next base: position 4,695,573 of record NC_133985.1, read on the forward strand.
CCAGGCTGCACTGCAGAGAGGTGGGGAGAGGAGGGAGCCAGTGACTCTGCACGGAAGCTGTAAGCACCTGCCAAAATACCAGGCTGAAGCCTGGAGTTTGGCTTGTTCAGGAAGTGATTTGGAGTGGGAACCCTGGCTGAGAAACAGATGCTCTTTGCTCCACCCCACGCAGTGCAGAGGCTGTTGGACAAGCAGCGTGGTTCCTCCACCGCTGCTCTGAGGCAGCCTTGCAGTCAGCACCAGCCCCACACAGGAGCGCTGCTAAGATGTGGGCTCTGTAGGTCAATGTGTATGTGAATGTCTCCTGGGCTGTGCGGGAAGCTCCTCAGAAACAGCTGGAGCCCACTGCAGAGAAACCCATGAGGTGGTTGGTGATAGTCTGGCTCCACCTCATATTCCAGTGATTTTTGCAAAGACAAGTGATGTATCTGTAGGATGTCACTCAGGCCAGCGGACTGATTTTAGCTCCTTGGTTTGCTGAGATGGTATCAGCCACTCATGTGATGCTTGCTGGTGTGCAAAGCTTGCAGTGGGTGAGGGAGCTGCCAGCGCTTGTGCCCCAGGATGCTCCACACCCCTGGAAAAATTTTCACCCCGTGTGTGTGTGTGTCAGGAAGCCTCCACAGCACAGCAAAGCCCAGTGGCTCTGTGGTCCAGCTCACAAAGCACAGAAGCCCTTTGGGCAGCATGTGGCTGGATCGGGGCCAGAGCACTGCTGGCGTTTGCTCTTCAGAGAGGCGATGTTGTTCTGCTGCAATTACAGTGGAATCGTGAATGCTGACACTGTTCCTGACTTCAAATCAAACTCCCACACTCTCTCCTACTTTCAGTGCTCACTGTTTTTCTGCACTGTTTTCAACCCTGTAAAACACTGAGTGCAAACTAGGATGTAGAGGTTGGTAAACAGAGGTTGGGGATGGAGGTGTGATGCAAACCATGGGATCTAGTGGTCAGCACAACGTACAGCAGGCCAGGACACCTACCTTCAGCCCCAGGTTCTGTCCCACCTTGTCAGCAGTCTCTGACCAGCTGGTTCATCTCCCTGCACCCCTGTGGAACCATGTGTGAAACCAGCATGGAGGGGTGTTGCGATGTGCAATGAGTGGGAAGCACTGAGCTCCTGCACTGAGGGTACACTACTGGAGTGCCAACAACTGGGTGCCCAGTTACCCAGTGCCAGCAAAGCCCCGCTCTTTGTTACAAGAACCCATCTCTAGAACAAACCGTCTACTCCAAATATGCCTGTTGGTCTTGAATCGGAGTTAGTATTTGAAAAGTTCTCATTACTCTTTGAAAAACCCAGATGAAAAGAAATATTTTAAATAAATCCAGCCAAGTAGAGCAGTAAGTTGGGGAAGGTGCTCCTTAGTAGCATAAACCAGAGGGTTATAATGCATGAAGTCAATTTTGGCCCTGAACATGGAGAGCAGAAAATCAAAAGTGTGAGGAATTTAAAAGAGATTCTGAGGCCAGGTGTTGCCTGTGTGCCAGGAGTTATAAAGCAAGGGACTATTTTATACAGTGCTGTGTGAGAAGAGACTTGCTGCCCAAAAACACCTCTCCTGACCTTGCTGTGAGCCAGGACCTTGATTTGCCCCTTCTCCTGGGAGCCAGGTTGGGGCAGGGTCCCCATCCAAACTACCCCGTGCTGGGACCAGCACTTCGCTCCCTCCTGTTTCTGTCCTTTGTGTTCAGACTTGGCAAGTGGCATCTGCTTGAAATCCCTCAGCAGAGCTCCGATAAGAGCACAGGATAGTTCTGCTCTACCTGCCTGGTCCACAGCCACTACCTCCAAGCAGAGACACTGCTGCCCACCAACAGGCAAGGTCAATCCCAGCAATGAATGTGCAAGAAAAGCTGCTGCTTTCAACTGTCACGCTGGCTTTAAACAGTAAATAAACTAAGTGAGCAGACCTGGAGCCCCTGGAAAGAACAGCATTCCCCTTGGTGGCTCTTACTCAGAGGTATAAGGCGCTACTCATCAAGGTCAGAAATGTTACCTGGGAAATGCAGTTTTTGCCCAAGACAGTCATCAGCAGAACCAGATCTTGGAAGCCCAAAGCTGGAAGCCCAAAGCTGGTGCCACTGCTGTTGGACCATGCTTCTCACTGCCTGCATGGGATCTCTGCAGAAACTGGAATATAGTCTCTTATTTTGGTGTTGTCAGGTTTTTTTCCTTTCGTTTCAAATTATTGATCCAAGTAGTAAATGTCTGTTCTTCCATCATCCAGAATCACAGAGCTGTGAAAAGATTATATCATTACTTGAACTCCCTTGGTATTGGCAAGGTCTGGGGGGAAGAAATACCAGTGCAACTATGCACAGTGCCTGGGAACTGTTGGGAAAAGATTGTATCAGCCAAGGGGCTGGGAGATGCATCTGCAGCTCTGGGAAACAAAAGAGCTCCAGGGAAGCAATATCTCCTGGAGATACACGATTTAAATGCTGTTGCCTCCTGCCACTGTGCTAACCTTCAAGCAGGCAGCATTGGGACCATTTCTAGAGTCGTTGCCATTGCTGGGAGCTCTCTGCACAGCCTTGTTGCAAGTCACTGCTTATGCAGGTATGTTATGAGTGTTTTAGCTTCATGCTAATCTGCTGTGACGTGCCACATCTGTCCTGCTCGCAGTGAAAGCATGGCCCATGCTAGACAAGGTAGCGCCAGACCTGCAAGCCCTCCTGGCATAGACTCACCTCACACCAGCTGGAGGTACTTTTGTTGCAGGGCTTATGCCAGTTCTCTCTGAGACATACGCTGGAAGCACTTTTTGCCGCTCTAAATGCATAAGGATTTCTGCCAGTATTGTGATGTCACACGGAAATCTGCGTCTGCATACATACCTGTTATTACTGGACCAGAAAATGAGCCTAATAATGACTTGGCCAAACCTCTCCAGTTTGAAGGATCGGTGCACAATTGGAGTGCATACTTCCTCAAAGCCCAGTTTAAAGAAAGCTATTTCACCTGCAGACTGGCTGTGGTAGGAGTGCATCCCATCCTGGCCTTGGAAATATCATCTCCAAGTGTCCTCGGGCAGCTCATACAAGGCATTGCGCCCCACAGCAATACATGCACCTATTCATGGATTTAGGGATGTTGTGCTGCCCATCTGCAGCCAAATCTGAATGTGTTCAGTCCCCCAGCTCTGCTCAGTCCATCTTTAGCTCATAGCTGAGCAATTTCAGTGTTGCAAACCTTGTGCTGAGCCCCTTGGAGGGATGGTTCCCTGTCCTGGGGCAGGGTGCTGCCCTCCGTGTGGGTTTGCTGCCTGTGGGGCATCCCTGCACTGAGAGGTGTAACATGGCTGTGGGATCCCAGCTGTTAAACGGAGACAGAAAACCTGCACCTTAAACAGGATCCTTGGTCATGGCAAAACACCAGGAGCAGCCCAAATCGGTCATGGGCAGTGACTGTGCCTGGCACTGCACCGGGATGTGAATGTAGGAGCTGCTTCGGCTGGCTCAGACACGGGTCCAGCTCCTGCCTGCTGGCCTTAAACCCCACCATCCGGCTCCCCGGGGTGAAACCAGGATACAGCCTGTGTTGTTTGCACTCCCCTGAAGAGCTGCTTCAGATCTGTTTATAGACACCTGTGAAATCCTCACCCTGCTCAAGTCAAAGACTAAACTCCTGTTGACTTCAAAGGGGGGACGATTTCACACTGAGCCTGCATCTCCCATCCCCTCCTCCTCAGATCCTGCTCCTGGACCTTTAGATATTTTCTCTTTCAACTCTAGATGATTTGTACAGTCTGGAGCTATATTTGGTTTGAAATAGGCTGTGTTTGCCCCCTAACATCATCTGATGAGCAATTTTAAGCTGGGTTTTCCATCACTTGTCAAAGGGCTGTGTCACACATAGGTGCTGTGTCAGATGTGCTTTCTATAGGGAGCTGTTCAGAGAGCAGATGTGTCTGAAGGCATCTGTGCCCTCAGGGTTGGGGTTTTTTTCTGGATTTTAGATTTGTTCTGACTTGGAAAAACACCATATTTCTCTCTCTGGAGAAGCACTAAGTTCTGCCCTGGCTCTATGGACTGTTGGAGCCTGGAATCTGTTTCAAGGGCAGTCCCAACGCTGCCTGATTTCCAGCTAAACTTGATCAAAATCTCCATGGACCTTCCCAGTTTTGACAAATCATTTATACCAGATATAATTTATACCAGAAAACTGTTTAGCTCTGAATTTTTCTGGTTACCAGTGATGTACCTAGACTCTAGGAAACAACCAAGATATGCATTATCCTTTCCCCCTTGTGTCCTGAAGACACCTGTGAGCCAGCCAGGGATGCTGGGATGCCTCTGAGGAAACACAGCTTGTTCCTCTGGAATTATCTTGAATTTACATAGTGTCACTGAAATCAGAATCTGAAACACTATCTCTAATTATAGTGAAGTTTTTCTCTGCCACTTCATATTTTCTCTCAGCTTCGCAATATTCTGATAATTGCAGCCTTTTTCCCACCTCTCTAGCTTTAATTTGCAGCCCATCACAACGTTGGTTAAGAGAATCAATCTTTAAGTTCATTACCTCAAGCTCTTTCCCAATATGTTCTCCTGTAGTTTGAATAGATTGTGGTGTTCTTCTGTCAGATCTTTATTTTTCTCCTCTGTGGCTGATTGAGACAAATTACCCCAGGGTGAGGAACAAGCCTGATGCTGCGTCCTCAGCGCTAGACGTCACCAGCGCTGGCTCCAGCAAGCACAAAGTGGCCCCGACAAAGGTGTGCCCTCTGAAACATTGCTTGCTAAAGATGTCTGATGGTAATATTGTGGAGTTTCTCATTGCAGCTCCATGAGGGAGTCAGTATTTCTGCAGCTGTGATGATGAAACTCTAATGTGGGCCAGGAAACACCAAGCGATGCAGAGCATCCCTCCATGGGTGCTCAATGCGCGGGGGTCCTGCTGATGGCCAGCTTTGGTGGGGCCACCAGTAAACCTGCAGCTGGGTTTGCCCAGGAATTTGCATCTTTTTCCTGCAAAACCCATCATGGTGTGTTCATAAGCAAGTGCTGGAACCCTAGGCTCCAGAGCTGGCCCAAGGACATCCCTCCCTGCCCACCCTCTTGCACCAGGGGTTTCAGCAAGGACATGAGCTGGGGCTGTCTCCTGCTTCACCATCTTCGCCACCACAAAAAGTCAGACGTATCTGTGTCCACGCAGCGACGCACTTTAATTGGTGTGGAGCGACCCTGTCAGCAAAGCAAACCAGAGACGTTACATGTCATGAGCCAATTTGATCTGTAAGAGCGCTCGGGCTTCCCGGCGCCGTGCAGAAGCCGCAGCACGTGGGTCTGACGTGGCATCGGTGCAATGTAAGAGATGGGCATTGTCAGAAAAATGTGATATGGCTTTTCATTTCCTCTGCCCTTCAGTGTGTAGCAAGGGCAGTTCAGTGTAATATATAATTATAGCTGCGCAGCAAACAGGGCTGTATATGGAAAGAGTTTTCCCTCCTGCGTGCTGGCTATAAATCACCTCTCGACGCTGAGCGCTACCTGTAAAAGCTGAAGCTTTTCTTAGCACCTCAGCATCCCTGGTGGGTAGTAACACTGCATGAGGCTCTGTTTATATTCAGGCAAGCTCTTCAATAATTCCAGATGTCATGTATTGATATTTTTTTATTTATAAGGCTCAAACGAACTGTTTTGGCCCAAAATTTGACTGTATCGTTACCACTCCTGGGAACCTTGTTGCTCTTCACCTCACAGCACCTCCATCCTGCCCAGGAAGTGGCTGCTGCTGTATGGGCATTATTTTTATTTTCCTGATGGCAGAGCCAGGCTGTGGGGCTGAGGCTCACTGTTGTGGTCACAGCTTTTTATCACAGTCCTTTGGTTTGTCCTGCGGGCTGGGGAGCCTCTCGTGTCCCATGGCTGTGGCAGCAGGTGATGAACGAGTCTGTGGATCAAGCTAAGTATCCAGTGAAAACCTGTCTATAACCACAATTAATTATTTTTTAAAAATGTGTTGGCCTTTCACTGGAGATCTAGACAAAGAAGGAAAAACAGTTTAAAGGCTTGAAACATGAAGTCTCAGGTGAAGTTTTTATTTTAACACCACCCCCTTATCCCTGTTCCTTTTAAGCAAAGTGAGCTTTTATAACCTTGTTTGGCCACTGTCTGGATGGCATTCAGGATGGCAATAACTGTCTTTTTGAGGGCAGAAAGAGAAAAAATTAGTCAATATGTGCTGGAGAAATTGCTGCTGTTCTTCTTCTCAGTGTCTGATCCCGTTTCCCTGAGGATGAAGACCAGAAGAGGCAGAGCAGGGGAGGGAGGAGCAGCATCTGCCTGCTCTGACCCATCCTTAGTCTGCCTGCAGACACCCCGTTCCCACTCCCCGTGGGGCAGCAGCAGCACTGGGCTCTCCCTCCAGGGCTCCGTCCACCCAGGAAGGTGCAAGGAGCATTTGGGAACCAGGGCACTGAAAGCCCTGTGGGTCCCTGGGGGCAGGAGGTGGCTGCTCACCGGGACAGGTCTCTGCCCCCAGTACCCACTTGCCATCCTGGGGGAACAGCATTGCTCCCCAATTTGGCTGCCAAAGCCCCCTCTGATTTGGTGCCTCTGCTGGGACAAACTAGTAATTTTTCTGCAGAGTGAAAAATCCCAGTGGATCAACTATAAAACCTGCAGTAAAGGACACATCCTCCTGGCCCTCTTATTTGTGTGCTGGCCTTCATCTGCGTTGTCCCCAGCTCTCATTAGTGGAGATTTATCCCTGCAGCCAGCTCAGTGGGTTACCTGCCCACGCTGTGGGCAGTCCATGCTGCCCCTGCCCTTTCCAGCAGAGCAGGCAGCGGCGGGTGCCAGTGTGTCATCTTCACCCCCGGCACCCCTACCCTCCCGGAGCAGCTTCCCGGCTGGGTAAGAAATCAGATTTGCAGCTGATTCCCTGTTCCCTACTTAATTCAGATCCAGCACAAGCAGGACAGCAAGCAACACTTACTCAGTAGCTGCATTCAGGTGTGACCCTGTGATGCTCACAGCCTCTCCTGCGGCTGGGACCATTATTTGCTGCTTTCCTGTTTTATTATTGCACTGCAGAGATGCTTCCCCAAAGCTTTTACAGCTGCAGGTCCCACCCTGCAAGCACATGCATATGATGACTTTCCATATGTACGCCGTGCCAGCAGGTACATGTGCATAGGGTTATTGCTGGCTGGGGTATGCAGAGCCGGGCGGCAGGGCTGGCCGTGCCGGCAGCGCCAGGAGGCTCCCCGGTATTTATTTGCTTTCCTTCATTCCTCTTGTTGACTTTGCAGGAGCAATATGTGCACGCAGGGGACCTGAATACAGATGTCCCTAAGCGGCTGGGAGCTGAATCACGCGTTGCCTCCTTCTTTTTCTTCAAACCCGGACCCCGCTGACATTGAATTAAGGGCTTTTATTATCACTTGTGCAGGGATTTTTCTTTTTCTGACTGTTCTCCACAGAGCGGTGGCTGTGCAGCCACGTACAAGTGAGCTGCCATCCCGACTGCCCCGCTATTAATAGCTGCTTTTCTCTTTCATGTGTGAGGCCCAGCACTTTTATTGCAGGCGAGAAGCAGCTCTTTGGATGTACTTTAGGTGTTTCCAATTCTCCCAGCAATGTCTTCTCCTATTTCAAATTCTTGCTGCCTATTTTTATTTCCTTTTATCTCAAATCCTTTTTTTCCCACCCAGAAATGATCCCGCCAGAGGGTGATTTTGTCGGTAATATTGCTTTTGCATTTTAGACTTTTCAAGGACTAATGAACTTTATTAGATTATAATGAACTTATTACTCAGTGATGCTGACCTGCTTTCTAAAGAACTTGAATTATTATTTGGAACAGGCCTGTTGAGGGACTGTATTTTTTTGCAGAGCAGTGTGGGTATATTAAATATTCAGAGTCAGATTTTTTTGCTTGACTTCAATTATCTAAGAGTCGTGTGAAATATAGCTGCTCTGCATTGATGGAGAGCCAGGGAGAGGGGATGGGGACTGCTCCATCCTCCAGGCGGGCTGGAGGAGCTGTGCCATGATGGGTATCTCTCCTCCCTCCAGAACATCATTCTCCACCCCGTCCCTGAGACTCAGCCCCTCCAGCAACTGGGCTGCAGCTGCACCAGCTCCCACCCTCAGCAGCCAAAGGATGCTCTTAGTGTAAATCCCCAGTGGTCCTTGCACCCCTGTGCTGGCTCTGAGCGTGCTTTGATGCCAATTTCTTAGGTTTCGGGTGGCCCTGGCGGACCTTGAGGGCAAGTGGGTGAGCATGGCTCTGGAGGATGACTGCTCCTCACCACTCCACGGGGGTCCCGGCTGGCAGGTGGGCACATGCTGGGCAGGAGCACTGGGGTAGACTTGGGGATGTGGCTTGGTGAATTCTAGCAGTCTCACATCCATCAGTGGCAATAAAACAGTGCTGTTAAATCCCACACGCCGGGAGCAGGGAAAGGCAGACGGCACTGGGGGGATGATAAACCATCACAGCCAACAGTGGGACGAGTGGGGTCCAAAGGTTGGTGGTGATTAAAGGCAGCTCCAGCCCTAGACATTTTCTTGCCCTGGGAGGCAAATTGGTGCCCCCTCCGTGAGCCAGGGACTGGCTTGTGTGAGTTAGACTCCAACAGAGACTTCTCCAGACCCGCTGTTCCCAGCCCACCGGCATGCCAGCCATGCACAGCACGCAGGGCATGATCCTGGGTTAAAAAGGAGACACAGCTGGAGCGTGAGCTCTGTGTGAGCCCTGTGGCTATAGCTTTCCATCTTTCCTTATACCCTGCTTCTCACTGTGGATCAGTTGAGCACCTTGCCCTCCCCAGCCATGCTCTCACCATCATCTCTTGCTCAGTAGGTTTTGGTTCCCAATTTTCACCTTTCGCTGCCTGCCTTCTGCTGTGTAAATCCTTGATATTTTCTCTGCGTGCTGTGACTCCTCATCAGTCTTGCTGCGTGGCTTGGGTTTGTGTTAGTGTTTTCTCAAACCCTTTTAAAACTCCTGAATGTCTGTGCTCTCTTGCAGCGCTCCCTCTCCACTCAGCGGCACGATGGTTTATGAGCGGTGGGGGGGATGTATGCGGAGTGAATGGATGAGTCAGGCGTTGGCAGGGCACCAGTTCATTGCAAATCAATTTTCACCTGCCTGAAGCCTGTGCTGCAGAGGAGAAAAGGGAGCGTGTGGGGGAGAGAGGGCTGAGGAAAGAGCCTCCCCTACACCAGCCAGCTGTCAGGATTTGGCTGCAGCCCTCTTCCGAGCGGCAGAAGAGAGGAACAGCCAGAGCCAGGGAGGAAGAGAGGAAAGATAGGTCCTGGCATGAATCCCCAGCCACTGAGCAACAAGAGAAAAGCATAGGCAGAAAAGAACAAGCCACTCCTTGCTGCATCACTTACGTCAGGGTGAGATCCCGCGGGAGAGGCAGGAAAGGTGCCCATAACGTGCTCTCTCTGGAGGTGTTTTTCTGGTGGGTGGAGGCTGAGATTGCTCAATGGTCCCCAGGAGCTGACAAGTGACCCAAAAAATGACAGTGAGTGAGGGTATCACCCCGGACAGGTGGCTGTAGGACACCCTCCTGCAGTGCAGCATCTCCATGATGCTAGGGGCACCTTTTTACCCCCATGGCATGGACATCTATGGGGCTGGGGACAACCTCTATGGGACACGGGGAGTGTGTGGGCAAGCAGGGGGTGAGAGGTGCTGCCAGGACTGGGGGAGACATGCAGCCCTTCCCTCCCTTCCCCCTGCAGTTGTTCCTGAATCCTCAGCCTTTCTCCTGTGTAGAAGCCCACCCTTTTCTGCAAAATCAGCAAATGTTGCTGTCATGTGGCATGGCACACGGGGCAGGGCCATCTGGAGCCTGGGGGCTCTGTGGGGAGCCTTGAAGGGCACGGTAGTGGGGAGCAATCAGCCCGACTTTGGGATTCAGGTGTTGCCAATGCTCTTGGGATGAGGACTGGCCCTTGGCATCTCTGCCTTCACCCCATGAGCATTGTACCCCACTTTGCCCCTGGATGCTGGCTGCCATCCTGGGGGAATGCAGTGGGCTCCTTCTCTTGCAGCATTCCCCATTTGCCTTGTTGCAGGTGCAATTCTCTCCCAGAAGTGCCCCCATGTTGTGCTGGGAATGGTTTTCCCCTAACGCTGCCTTGGGAGATGGAGAGCTGTGACCACAGGGTGGATATGGGACTGGCACATGGCATCATGGCAGCGGGGAAGGACTCACCAGCTCCTGGCAGACAGAAGCTGTTACAAAGCAGTGGTAGCAGGAGATCCGTGTGCTGTATGGGGAGACAGCCACCATAAACCTGCCCTGCCTCTGGGGCAGAGCTCACCCACTGCCATCCCCGTGGGCTTCAGTGGACACCCAAGGCTTGCCACAAGCCAGATGGCTGCTCTGCCTGGGGGTTCATCATGTCTCTTCACTGCCCTGGACCCATTGAGCTGAGGTTCCCTCACTGACAAAATCCATGGCAGAACAAGCCACCCAGTGCCTCCCTCTGAGGCCCTGGCTGGACCCATGCTCCTGTGTTAACCTTCCTTTCCAGCAAGGCTTGCTGGGGATCCTGCCGAGTCCGGGAGTCATAAATCAGAGGAACGAGCTTTTTTTTTTTTTTCCCTTTAGCTGCTAAACTTTGAATAAAATGAGCAAAAACCCTGCTCCATGCCAGCCTGCTGGTGGGCTCCAGCTAAGAGTGGTCGGGAGGGTCTCACCCCTCCAGTTAGCAAATGCACCCCTGTGCCCAGGCTGGCAGGACATGGCTTTGTGGTCTTTGGGAGTTGTAGGGATAAAATACCTGTGAAATGTGTAAGCAGAGTCCCAGGCAGCATTTGGTCAAGGACAGCCCAAAACACTTTTCATGTGCTCACGGCATCGCTGAGCCGGTCCCTGAGCTGCCTGGGTTTTGATCAGCTGAGACGCGATGCAATAAACAGCTTGGGCGATCCCTGACAACAGAGCAAAGATAACAGTGACCTTTTCTTCTGTAATTATCTTTTCTCATAAAAACCACATGCTGAATTTAATAAAACAGAGAAGGGAAGTAATGGTTTCATATATGCTGCCAAAAGGAGCCTAATCAGTCCCTCCAAACCCAGGGAGATCTGGGACCCCTCTCGGCGCTCAGGAGGAGGCGATGCTGGCGGCTGGCTCCAGTTTGCACAGCAGGGTGATGCTGGCTTTCAACATGTTATCGCTCACCTGGATGTGAGGGAGATGTGAATTGGACAGGCGATTCAAGCAGCAGATGCCTGTACATGCAGGAGAAACATTTTTTGTTTCAATGCAAGGTGCGATTTGGCCATCACCTGACTCCAGGACCTCGGATTTCACCTGGGATCTGAGAGCCCAGGATGTTTTAATGGCTTTGCCAGCAGGTCTGCTCAGCGAGGGCATGCAAATGGGGAAGAATTGCCCGGGATGTCTATATGCCTGCCCCAGACTCCCAGCAAGCCTCATTTGCAGTGCTGGTGGTTTCCAGCCTCTCCCCTGGCTGCAAACGGGGTGTCAGAGTCCGGCCCTGCACTGCCCGTAACACAGTGTTCGCACAGCCTGTTGCTGTCACAGGTGCCTGCTGCAAAGCTACCCACGTAGGCAGCGAAACGCAGGCGGGATGATAAATAACGTACTGGTGATTTACATGACCCTGCAGCTATAAAGCTAAGGGGAAGAGTTAGCGTTGGGCCACTTGAAAATTATGGAGCGTCATAAAAGCATTCCCTTCCACGCTGCTGCTGAGCTCCTGGTGGGGAAGGATGCTGCTAGAGCTCATGACCAGTTGGAGACGGATGCTGCTCCTTCCTGGCTGTGAGCTGCTGGAGGAGGGTACGTGGCCAAACTGGTACCTGTTAGAGGGGATCATGCATGTGGAGAGAGCTCCGGGAGAAGGAGAGGGAGCAGAGGAAGGGGCTGGATGGTGCAAGGAGCGGTGTAGGCGCCCAGCTGCCCTCTGCCCCTGCTGAAGACAAGAGGAGCGGCACAGCTGGTTGCAGACATGTCAGCACGCAGGGACCAGGGCTCCTGCAGCGGAGTCCAGCCCCAGGCACAGCTCAGAGCAGCCACGGGCTGGGTCAAACACCATCAGTGTGGCCACGCTGGATGGAGGTACCCAGGGTGGTTGGGGACCAGGGAGGAGATGCCTGTGCTCCCACTCAACTCATGAGCCAGAACTGGGTCATTAATGGCTGTGCAGTATTAGCACCTTGCAAACCACATCAGGCAGCGTGCTCACTCCCAGCCTTTTTTCATGTTTTATTTAAACCTCGTGTTTCTTCTTAGTGTTGCTGGGGAAAGAAGGTGCCCATGGATCTCCAAAGGCTTGTCTTCTGGTCCTGCCTCTCAAATGCCATTAGAGCCCACGTAACATTTACTGTGGAGTGGCAATAGTGCTGAAAGCTGGAGGCAGGCTGAGGGCAGAGCTGGTGGGCTGCAGGGACAGCCTGGTTCCAATCACGGCTGCTTCACTCCAGAGCTATTGCCCCTCACTCGTGTCCTTTATAGAGAGCTGCTTTAATTTATAGTATGCACTGCTTATCACTTGATCTCAGCCCATGCTCTATTACTTAATCTAAGACCTCTGTCCACTTCGAGTGGGATCATCACGACGTGCTGGCTAACATCACGCACGGAGCTGACAGCCCCTTTATATCCATGCCTGTCCGTGCTCACGTTGGCTGGGAGCACCCACACACAGTGCAGGGGAGTTTGGGGTCCTCCCCACGACCAGCAGTACCTGTGCATCAGGGTGAGGCTCTGCACCAGGCCTCTCCCAAAATATCTGGGACCTTCGCAAGGAGAAGGGGCAGGTGGGCAGAGCCAACCACTCGGGCAGTGGTAAAAGGAGACTGATGCTGCTGGATGTGCATTTATGGATGGATATCGCTGGCAATTATGATAATGGCTGGGATATCCAAACTTGACATCTTCCTCGTGGATGATGAATAAGCTGTCTGACTCCTGTTCATTTTTTATTCAAAACTTCAACGCTGGCTAATCCGGAGCTCCGGGTGCTAAATGCTAATGAGAAATGCGTTGCCTGGCTCCCATACTTAACAGCAAAGTGACTCCCAGGATCAAGGGGGTTAAGTATTGAAATTGTCTCGTGCATTAAATAATTAGTAGACAAACAGATTGACTTCTCAAGCCATCACCGGCCCCATCTGTTTCCTGCACATTTGTTCCCTCTCTTTGCTTGATCAGATAATTGGGTAGGGCTTCACCGAGCGGCACTTTCTTTTATTTGGGCAGTTGCAGTGTGTCAGGAGGGGAAATATGATGTTGTGGCTCTAATTGAGGCTGGCTGCGAAGCCAGAGTGCGAGCACACTGCGAGTAGATGGTAGCAGTACAGCCGCGGCGGGACGGCTGGCGTTAGCTCTTGGGTTTGGTCGGAGGGCTGAGGTGGGAGGTAATTAGGCAAATGACATGAGGGGCAAGGGAAGTGGTTGGGCTTGGTTTGAATCTTTGCTGAAGGAATGTATCAGCCCGAATCTCTGTGCGTGGGTACACATGTGCACAGACACACGCTTGGAGGGAGAAAGTGAGAGCAGAAACCCAGGAGAAATAATCCTGACGTGCTTCAGTCCAGCGTACACTGACATGGCGTGAAATACACACTCTGTGGCCCAACCAGAAGGGAATGCTTTAAAAGGCCATTTGCTGAACCAAAATGTTTTTGTAAATGTTTCAAACGGGGGTTTGAAAGCTTTTATTGTTTTATTTCCTTTTCAGTGCTAATGCTTGAAGGTTTCCTGTAATTGCTTCCCTGTTTTTACTGCTCTGTGGCTTTTCTGAAATATTTTTGTTTTAATTACAATATTGATTTAGATACAATGCTAAGAAGACCCCTGAAAAAAAGTAAATGAAAAGCAATTACTAGAGAGTGCTCTAATGGAAAGGAGCCTCACGTGGGGAATCAGCCCAGACCTCAGCAGTTATTATTATTTATAGAGCCCTGGAAACGAGCGTTTGGCCAGCCTGGCACAAAGAGTTATAGATGGGCAGGCTGTTTCCATCAATAAAACACCCAGGCGTTCTCCCAGCACCTGCAGACAGGGACCTGCTGGTGGTGACCATCCCGGGCCTGACTGTCCACGTCAGGTCCTGGAGGAAGGCTGCCCGTACTGGCTCCTCTGACCACCTGGAGCAGCGTTTGCACCCCAAATGAGCCCTGAACCACTTAGTAAAGCCTTGGCTTTGGCAGAGCATGGTGGGTCCCAGCCCGTGGGAGGTCAGGAGGGTGCCTGCAGAGGGCAGGGCGTTCAGCTTAATCCTACCAAAGGGATCTGAGCACAAAGCCACTTAGGCAACCTTTTGTGGCGTGTTTGGTTTTGATTTTTTTATTTTAAAGACTCTCCCATAAGGCTGTTACCACGACAGATCACTATTCAGCTGGAATGCCGTGTGAGGGTGATGTGGGCTGGGGAAAGAAAGGCAGGCGTTGAGAGAGGAGGTGAATGTTATCTTGTCAAGGTAATAAAAGAAATGAACCTGAGGCATGCCATAAAGAGGAAGTTGACTTTTTCCTAAAACACGTAAGACATATTGCTGGGAAAACTCTATTAAGAATTTTAAAAGGTGAAAACCTTTTATCCAGTTGACTCTTGAGAAAGGTTCCTTGGCACTGAATAGATAAATAGAGGCTTTTGCCCTTAGCTATTCTAGCATGAAAGGAAAGTCTTATGAATACTCGCCAGATTAATGAGACAGAGGACTCATAAATATGTCAGAAAAACACAATCATTGGAGATGAAATAGATGCCTCTTTGGGATGCAGATTAATATTCACTAGGCTGAGGCATTTGCCAGAGGTCGTCCCCCCCAGGTCAACTGTGCCCCTGGCCAGCTGTGCCAGGCAGGGTGTCCACTGCTTCCACCCTCTGATGAAGGTTTCACTTTGCAGGGGCTTGGCCCCAGCAAGCAGAGGAGATGGCCTTTGCTGTCCCTCCAGGATGGCGGGGCTCGACCATCCCACATCAGCTGGGTTTCATGGCTGCGATAAAAATCCGCTCTTTACTGTGTGCAGTTTGGGATGTTCATGGTTTGTCTAGGTAGGAGCAAGTCCAGGCTGCAGAATAAAGAGCAGCAGCTCCCTTGGTCTGTTCCCAAAATGCACCGTAGCCTGTAGTGGACCACTGTCATGGCCCAGCATCCTACAACAGCCCTGTAGAGGCACCTCTTGCAGAAGCTGTCCCAGAAGTTGGCAAAACAGTATCTGCTGCAGCTCCTGTTCTGCGCCAGGCATCTCTGCAGAGTGTGGCTGGAGCTACGGGGTGCTCTGCCTGAAACAAAGAGCCATTGAGAGGCGTGGCGTGAAGAGGGGAGCAGGGGACGATGCCCTCTGTGTTCACTCAGTGGATGCTTGCAGAGAAACTGTTTTTTGGGGGGAAATGATGTTTTTCTCCTCCCAGCTCTTTTCCTCTCGCAGAAAAAAACACTTTGTCGGTAGGTGACCCCCACAGCGACAACTCCCCTGGGCTGCTCCTGCGAGCCCTTGGGAGCCGCTCACCCCAGTGGCTGGTGGCTCCAAGGCTGAGAAAGGGAGATGAGGAGCTGCCCTGGACCCCGCAGCTGTTTCTCTTGGGGGTTGCACAGAAACAATTTGCTGACAAATGCCCACAGACTTGTACCGGGGATGAACCTGTGTGCAGGGTCCTGTGTGCAGTTCCCTCCTGCCTCTGCATCCCCCAGGAAACACCCAGCATCAGTAGCAGGGACTATCAGTGGTGTTAGCCTCATAAATACTGAATCAGGGCTGCTGGGAGGAAGCGATCCTAAAAGATGTTGCGTGTACAACATGGCAATGTATTTCATGTTGTACAAGTGAGGCAGAGCCATGGGGCCATGTCAGGAGTGCTGCCTGTCCCAGGCAGCAGCCCTGCAGCAAGAGCTGTGTGTAAGTGGGTTACACTTTGCCATGGCCATGCTGAGGTTATAGAAAGGTGTTTAACAGTGACAAGTTGGATTTTTAAAGTGCAGGTTGAAGGTGGTGCTTGCTGCTGGCCCAGGGCTTGTGGGCATCTCTCCTCCCTACACCCACCGTGCAAGCCCATAGCTGTGCAGACCAGCACGCAAGGTTGGCTCTGACCTTGCATTCACCCTCCTGCCGGCCTCTGCATGCTCCAGGGATTTTGGGAAACTCCCTGGGGATGTCAAGTCACCACATGGGAAAATAGAATAAGTTCCTCCAGCACTCACTGTGCTCCTCTCTGGGGTCAGGGGATGGGCAGGAGGGGATGTAGCCAAGCATGGGGTGCAGGGAGAAGCTGTGACATGGGCAGGAGGAGCTGGGCAAAGGCTCGTGAGGGCTTGGGGAGCTCATCTTGGTGGAAACAGCCCCGTGTGTAGGTGTTTAATAGGACTATTGCATCGAGCGGCACTGCATTAATCACCATGGTAACATGGCAGCGGTAAACAGTCTGAAATCATCCCAGAAAATATCACGCCAGTGTTCACATCGTCCCTAATACGAATTAACAACCAAGTTGGCAATGACTCAGTGTAGCATAAACGGCAGCCATGGCATCACAGAAGTCCCCCAAAGGGTAATTGCAGAGTGTATCAGCCGGGGAGCAAGCCCCGCACCCCCAGAGAGTGGGGTTTGCTGGGTGCCCTCCCGCACAAGCATCCCCTTGTCTGTGGGCAGCTTTGGGAGGGCTTGACTAAAGCAGCTGGAAATACCCAGAGCAGAGCATCTCCTCCTGCCTGCCCCGTGGGAGGTGCTGCAGGATGTGGGCAGAGCCTCGGGGTTGTGGCAGGACCTGCCAATGGACTGTTTGGGTGGCCTCGTCCCACTCGGTGCCACTCATCGTTACTCAGCATCTCGTTAAGCCGTTTTCCGCAGCAGAATTGGCCTTTCTCATTGCAGCGGCTGAACCAGCAGCTGACTGTGGAGTTCAGCCCACGGCTGGGCTTCACCAGCCTGTGTGTCCAGCAGCAATCCCACAGGATTTACACTCTAAAATCTCCTTTTTAAAATCTCCTGTCTGGATTTCATCATCATCCCTGGCTGGATGAGCTACCATGTGGTCTTCCCTTTCCCTTGAACCCAGCAAGTCAGTGCCTCCCTGGCACATTGCATTAGGTTCTCCGAGCATCCAGACCTCCAGCCACTGGCAAGCAACAGCAGCAGCTGAAATACATCCTCAAGCACAGTGTGTGCTGCTGGTCCCCAAAACCACCTCCCTTGGGGCTGTCCCTAAGCTCTCCTGAGATGTAAGCCTTGGCAGAAAGTATTATACAGGCTCCCAAGGTGTTTGGGGTGTCCTGGAGGAGAACATCTCTGCAAGCCCCCATGGCAAAGATTTGCAGCTGATCGCAGCTTCACCAAATCGTGCCTCAAGTCTTTTCCCATCTTTCAAACATTGCTGCCTGAGGCCAACACCTGTCTTGGTACATACACAGAGATCGTATCCCAAAATTGCTGGCAAAGGGGAGATGGGGGGTCTGTGAGGAGCAGGTTACCAGGCTCAGGGAGCCCCACACAGGGATCGGCGTGGGGTGGAAGATCACAAAGACAGAGGGATCGTGCCCAGGTTACCAATTTCATCAAGCACTGACAGCAAACTAAGGAGAAGGGAGGCCTGGAAATTTGTGATCCCAGTCTAAATGACGGTGTTGCACCCCAAGCATCCCCCCGGACCCTTTCGTCATGCAGTTCTAACTGCAGTTCTGCTCTCTGCACTGACCCTCCCTGCCTGGGGAGCAGATGGTGGTTGCAATCCACAGCCAAGCCTTTCACTTGTCCCCTTCACTCTTTATAGGACCCTCCAGACATCCCTGGAGGCCACAGAGCACCAAGGATGCTCATGACACCTGTGACTGCCTCCAGAACTAACTGCTTTCAGCCTAAATCACCACAGTCAGTAGCTGAGCTCTCAGTCCTTGAGTTCAGACTGTCAGATCTCATTCCCCATTGAAAAAAGTGTACCAAAAGGGCAGCCCTCCCCTCCTGGGCATTGCCTGACTTATCTACCTTGCACCTGAGCTCTGCTCTCAGCTCCAGCTGGGCTCTGTGGCAGGTATTTGGGGTCTCAGGGCTGCCTGGGCACAAGCGTGCCAGGTGTGTGCTGGAAGGACTGCCCTAACCGTAGCTTGATCTTGGGTTGGACAAAGAACATTTTGCTTTTCCTGTTACACTTAATCCCTCTTGGTCCAATGCAAAGATGCATATGTTGATTTGTCTGGCTTTATCCTGCCTTATCCCTGCCTCCTTTTTGTGGTCTGGGTGCTCTGAAAGGTGCTGTGTAAATGATTGCAATATAGCCATGATACTTGTACAGCACTTGAATTACCCAGATGGCAGACGGCTGGGTCTGGGACTTCTCCACAAAACCTGAAAAGGTACCAAACTCATGTAGTTTGGGATCTTCTTAAGATCAGCTCCAGCATGGAAGCAGGATGGCACCTGCCACATCCCTGCCGTGATTGATGCTCGCCCCCAAATAAGCATCATCTTGCTCACACAGAGGGGAAACACCTGTAACATGCTGGCAGATGCTGTCATCGTGCTGGGCCTTTCCATGATGTCAGCCAGCCAACGTGTTAGTCATTGTCATGGAAACAAGAAGCTGGTGGTAAACAACAGGCACCATCTCCGAAAAGCATTCTGCCATGCAGGTCTGCGCAGCGGGACAGAGATGACTCAGGGTGACGTTGGACCTAGCCAGCAAACAGCCCAGAAGCTTCCCTCAAAGTAAATTCCTGGCACTGCCAAGGGACAAGCAAGGAAGGATGGAGACCTCAATGGATCATGTAGCTGTGCAACAGTTCACCTGGGCCTGGAGTCAGGGGAGCCACCAGTGAAACCCCAAGACCACCTCATCCCTCCCCACTGTGTCCAGCCCAGTGTGTTGACCAAAGAAGGGACCCCAAGCCAGTTTTGGCCAGGATGTGCAGCAGGTGATGCCACACACCACGAGAAAATAGCAAACAATCTCCCTGCAGCAGCTGTACCGTGTACTGCAGGCCTCATTCCCAGAGCCACTGTACAGGGATGTGGCTGGGCACATGTCCCTGCAGCCACCGGCCAGCCCCCGGAGCCTGCTGCGCCACCAGCCATGCGGCCAAAATCTCGAAGCCTCAGCACTGGGACAAGGTGCATGCAAAATCCAACCTCTTTGGGTCATCTGCAGCTCTCGGAGGTGAAGCCCTGTAAATCCTCCTTCAAGTGTAAAAGGACATTTTGTGCCATCACCAAGTGGAGGGGTCCAGCAACGCCTGAGGCTGTGTGTCCCCACCAGGGTGTCACAGGCAGGGTCACACAGGGATGTGCAGAATATTGCCAATACCTAGCCAGGCTGCACCAGTAATGGTGCAAGCAGTGCTTGGCAGGAACCAATTTTTGACTTTGAGTATGTTTTGCCTTGATTTAGCAGGTGGAGATGGAGCGAGGGAAACCACTCGACAGCTCTGCCTGGGCAGAAAGGGGCAACAAGGATGGTGTCACCATCACAGCAAACCACCTCCATCAGGGATTTTGCACCATGTCTTGTTTTCAACATTTCAGAAACTTCCTGGTATCCTGATGCCTTCCACAGGGTTTTGGTGTGGAAAGGAAGGACATCTTCCCCGTCAGGCACCCAGACTGCTCTGCACCACGCCCAAGAGCTATTGGTGTCCGCACCGTGTCCCCAGGCTTTGGGTCCATGAGCCCACCAGTCTGGTGCAGGAAAAGGTTTCTTTCAGGAAGTCTTTTTCCACATCAGTTTTTAGTATTTGTCTTTTCATTAAGACCCCAAATCTCCTGCTTGCCCCTCTTAACTTCTCTTACTGAGTTTCTTTGTGCTGTAATTTCAGAGACAGTTTCAAGGTTAGAGCAAACTCCTCACGCTGCAGTGACTGCAGCTCTCCAGGGGAAGGTTAAAAGATGCAAATTGTTGACAGAGGGCTTTTCAATTTAGCATGCAAAGATCTGGTGGTTGAAAGGTGAAACTAGACAAATCCAGGGTAACAGGATGGGTGATCAGCATTTGCAACAATTTGCCAAGGCTCGTGATGGATTCTCCTTCACCGATGATTTTTAAATTAAGATTGGATGCTTTACTAAATGATGTGGTCACTTTCAAAAAGCATTAATTCAGGGAAATGCTTCAGAGGAGTTTGAACTGGTCCTGCTACAAAGCCATGAGCCCTGCAACCCTCTTAGGCTTTTCTGTATCTCCTCGTTCTCAGCCTTGATCATATAATTGCATGGTCCATGGGGGTGCCACGGGCCACCTGGCAGAGATGTGCTAACCTCCTCAGATGCTTGTGGGTGGCCCAGAGCAGCCCCAGCCAACTCCTTCAGCCTCCCACCCTTCTCCCACCACCTCCACTCGTGGCCGTGGTTGCCGCAGCAGCGCAGGCTGAGCCCACCGCAGAGCTGCCACCGATGCAGTGGGTCACTCAGCTCCCTCCTGCCTCGCTGATGCCCTTCGTCACCAAAGCCTCCGGGAAAGCTGGCTCTCCTGGGCACGGTGAGAGCTTCGGGAGGCCACCATGCTTAGCAGCGGCGTCTCCCCTCTGCTCGGACCTGTCCCCAGCCATCCCTCCATCTTCAAACGATAGAGGCCATCTCTTCCTCAGTCCCTCTCACAGTCTGATCCCACATTTTTATCAAGTACAACTGCCAGCAGTAAATACCAACTTCTTCCCCTGTGAATATTACTGTATGGGCACACAGTACAGAACATTTTGGTTCAGCAGCACCAGTGCACGTACCCAGCAGCCAGCTCCTCCCTGCTCACTGACACTTGATGCTACAAGGAAACTGGGGAGCTTTTACGTTATTTTTATTGCTTAATGTTTTCAGCACGCAGTCTCCAAAATGACTGTCCCCTTCCCTGCTCTGTAACTTGGATGTGCCTCTAGGGTTTATTTAAACTGTTTGCCTTTCTCTTTCGTTTCTTTTTTTGCTGGAATTTAGTGCCCAGCTGACAGATCTTGAAAACAGTATCCAGTCCCCATCCTTCCAACAGTGCACATACTGCTCCTCCAGCCTCACAGCACGCCCGGCAGACCTGCCCAGACCAGAGCCACCTTTCCAGGGGGTAAATGTCTCCCCCCTGGTTTCTCACTTGTATTTTTGGCTTTTCTACCTGCACGAGTTCCTGATGATGCCCCTGAGTTCTTAGCAGTGGTGAGCACTGGTTTTTCATGCTTGAAAACCAGTGGGACAACCAGCATCTAGTTACCATTAAGTGTTGCTGTTATTTATTAGCAATCATTTCAGTTGTGCTCATCATACGTTTTTATTACTTGGGTACAATATGGGCATCAACTTCCAGCTGTACACTGAGACTGTGAAGCAGTTCAGCCTCCCTGCAAGTGTGCCCCAGTTGAGCACTGCCAAACTATCTCATGTGAAATGCAACAGCCCGGGAGTGAGAGTCTCTATATATTTTCATCATTCTCTTGCTTTTCATTTAATGTAAAGCTGTGTCCTTCATAATGTTCTAACAAACCACTGTGTAGCCTTCTTGGGCATTCAGATCTAAGAATCCTTGTTTTGTGTCGTGTATATGAAAAGAAAGTAATGAATGTCTCTCGCTTAATGGTCTAAAAGTCTTTCTTGCTGTGCAAAAAAACCCAGCATCCCCAAATCCATTTTCATTTATAACATTATGAGTAATTCTACTGGCAGCAGTTTTTCCTTTCCATATATATTTATTAGAGGGAGAAATTCCCCATCCTAAAATAATGTTCTTGTTTGGATCAAATAGTTTTCAAACTCTGACTCCATGTTTAACCCTTTCATTGCTTTGCATGTGCTGTTCTATCACATACCGCACAGGGTGGAGTGGTCCTCTCAGAAAAGGTGACACCCAGGAGCACAGAAAGCTGCCTCAGCAGATGAATGAGAAGCAGAACAGAGGCAGTGCTCAGAAAACAAAATCAAAGCAGCTTCAGAACAAGCTGTGCCATTTTTGTGAGAGCAAGAAGAGACAGGGACTAGTACCCCTCTCCCCAAAGAACAGAGATCTTCTGCCCATGCTCCTCAACTAATGACCATGACATCGTAATTAAGGCATTGCCACCTGCACACAGACACCCTGAGCTCAGCTGGGCTGCTGGAGAACAGGGGTGAGTGTCCAAGCCCAGCTAAAGAGTCTATGCATGGTGGTGTGGGCTGAAGGTATCTCCGAGCTTGTATGGACCTCAAAGTGGTGGTAATTGCAAGGCAGTTCATAGCTCCTAAGACCAAGTCACACATGGAGGGGCCACCTCCCAGCTAAGCTTGAAGGTAAGGGGCCTTGAGAAGAGGGGACCCCCCCTGTTTTCTGATAAAATATTCCTGTAGCATCTATTTCAGCAGTGCGAGAATGAGGGAGAGAAGTGGGTGCTGCCCAGCAGGAGGAGGAGGAGGCCACCATGGACGGGGCTAGAGACCTCAGAAATCTCGGTCTGCTCTGACTGTTTGTTGGTGATTGGGGGCACTGTGTCCTGATGAGCAGGGTATTTTTCATCATGTCGGTGACAAATAGCTCTTGGTTGAGTAGAAAAATGGTTTATTGATTGGCTAGCAGAGGTGCACGCAGGGTTGTGCCGCTAACAAACCGTGCCTGTTCTGCCAGCTGCTCCCTGCTGGGCTGCTGGGGAGAGGTGGGGGGGACTTGGCCAAACATGGCCTCTTCCTCCTGTGCCCATGGGTCCTGCAAAACAGAGGACAGGGTACAGCAGAGCTTAGGGGAGCCTTCTCCTGCTCCTCTCTCTGGCTCCCTTTTGGGGCTTGCAAAGCAGGGACATGTCACTGTCCTCGTGGGCAGGGGACCACCTGGCTTCCAAGCACTCTTGGTGACAACCACCAATAGGCAGCAGGACCACCTTTGCAGGTTACCTCTTGGCAGTCCGTCCCTCTGCTTTCCCATGTCTTCCTTCCCATGTCCACCCAGGCTAAACGCAGCTCTAGCAAAGCATCCTAATGCTCGGTTTTAAGCAGGCAGCAGCCCTGCTGAACTTGGCTGGTCTATTCAAGCCAAAGCTGTTTAGATGCTGTAGGGTAGGAAGCCACACCAGTTGTCTGAACTGCCTGGGAAGACCTCAGTTTTGAAGGATTTCTCCCTACTCAGAGCTTCATCGCTGGAAAAAAACAGCCCAGTTACTTTGTTTTCCATTTTTTTTTTAAATCTTTAGCCTGTGTGTGTCTACCCACAGCACACCTTGAGCAAGTTGAGCATAATTAATCACAGTTTGCTTCCTTATGTTCACATGGGATTCCTAATCCGCTGTAAATTCTTTGGGGAACAGATGCAATTATGTAAGAAACGCTTATTAAAAAGAACTATATGTGCCATAAAAAAATGTCAGGACAATTGTCCTTTAGTTGTTTGTAATGTTGCCAGCTGTAATATACAATCCTAGTGCTACGTCTCAGCTGTCTGTGTCCCCTGGTACAGTGTGCTTCAGCGATAGCTTGTGCTGGATTTCACGTGCAGCTGCACAAAGCCCCCAGATTTCAGCTGTTCTTCCTTCTCTCTCCATCCTGCAAGCACCTATTCTTAACTCATCAAGCAAAAGCCTGTCACAGCCACGAACCTCCTGTAGCAAACACTATTTTTGATCTCTCCTGACTGAAATGGATGAGTAGCTGCTTGGAATTAATATCTTCTGCACGTGTCAATGTGACCAGCCACTGGAAGAAGATATATTTGACAGTGATTTGTTGGTTTGACTGGCTTGGCAGAAGAAGGACTGCAGCAACTGAGCTGCGAATGTGCACTGCACTTTTCCATCTAGTGGTGTTTTCTTGCCTGGTAAGGAGTGAAGAAGGAGGTTACAACCAAAATCCGTGTGTTCAATGCACCTAAGGTGGCATTAATCACCTGAGGACAGTAAGTCTAAGGAAATGAGGGCTCTGGGATTGTGCTCTTGAATTTGGCCAACCAGTTTCTCTCTGTGTGACTTAGCTTTTCACCCATAAGACTGGTGAAGTGATGTCAGTCCACTTCTGTAGAGACTTTGAAGGAGCAGCCAAACAAATAGACAAAGAGATCTCCAGGAAAGCTCTCTAATAGCACAGTTGGGTAGCCCGTGACCAAGGACAAATAATTCTTGTGCAAGGGATGGTGTCAGAACATGGACCAACTTGTCTTGGAAGAAGAAATAGAGGAAAAGAGAGATGGTTTTTATATATGTATTAAGGAGGTGTGTGCTTGCTGCAAGCACTAGAGAATAAGGGGATGTGGGACCTACTGAAAAACTATGAGTGATTAGTAAATGCGATCACATATTGCGAGGCTGCTGACCAACATGTCTTAAGGTGAAGCAAATCTTTTTGTGGGCAAATAGGAGAACCATCCAAACCTTAGGAAACAGAAGGACACGAGATGTAGCAGGGGCTGTCTCAGGTCAGCTCTAGCTCATCACTGACCTTTGGGAGAGGAGGAAAGACTGCAAGGACTGGAAAACAGGACACATTCCCAACAGCAAGTTGGGCAGTATGAGCACGCAGGAACAAAACCAGGCAGCTCAGGGTGAAAACTGCTGTGCAGTCAGCAGGGATTGTAAAGGGTGATAAGGATCAGCTGCAGATAAGTGAAGTATTTTCAAACTGACCAAAGCCAGAACTTTATCCTCTGTTACTCAAGGAATGGGTGGAAGCCATCTCAGGCTGTTACAGTGCTCCAGGAAGTTGGCAGATGCAAAGGTAAAATCTGTGTTTACAGAGGGATAAAAGGAGGAGGCATGGAGAACTGTTATTAGCATTGTAATCTAATTGGTTTAAATTCAGTTCCCAGAAAAATATCATTTCTAAGTACCAAAATTATAAAAAAGAATCCCCCTCAAAATTAAAAAACACACACATGTCAAGCCAATCTGATTTCCCTATGTGATGAGACTAAATATTTTGGATTGAGAAGAAGCCAGAGATGTCAGATGTCTTGGCTTTGCTAGGTTTTTGCTGTATTTCAGATTATATTCCTTTTAACGAGGTTGGTAAGCAGGTCTCCATAAAACTACCGTGGGAGAGGTGCAAAACGTGGTTGGAAACCAGACAAGAGAAGTCAATGATTTGCTGTCAAATGAAAGGATGGATTGAGTGACTTTCTGCAGGAATCCATCCTTGATCTAATAGGAGTCAGTATTTTCCCTAACGATCTAAATGATGGAATATTCTCTGCTCAATTTGCAGAGGTTCAAGACGGGAGTTAGTGCTGCAGTCGCAGAGAAGGAGATTTCTAATCTTGTAACAGTAAGGACAATTAAGTGCTGGGAAGTTTTGCCTGGGGAGGCTATGGAGTTTCTATCATTAGAAGTGTTTAAGAGTTTGGAGAAACATCACTTGGGAATAATACAGAGCTAACCCTACCTTGAGGCAGGGCCAGTGCTTGAGGACTGTTCCAGCCCTATTTTCTGTGATTCTGCATCATTCCAAAAGCAGTGTTGCATCTCCTATGACTTTTAGGGAAAAGTATGAAAAATGCCACAAAAAGCTGAAAATGTGATGACTTTAGAAATAAACCCTTATGCTTTTATTTGCTAAAATCTCAGTATATTAACACAGTCCTCCAAACAAGTGGCAGAAATTGAGTAGCCTGGCCTTTAAGCCTCATTGACTGCAAATCTGCCAGAGCTCTTGCTGGCTTCCTCCACCCTGGTAAGGTCTTACCACCATGGAAAAGCACTGGATTTCTAAAACTGAAATACAAACAAGGGTATTTGTATGAAATGGGAATGAAAAATTTTTTTCCATCGACTCCTCTGGCAAAGACAGCTGGGCATTTGGAGTGATGGTGTTTGAAATGCAAAATGCACCTCATTGGAGAGTTGTTTCGTGCAATTCATCTTCAGAGTGCACTCTTACTGCTTGTTTGCAATGTGCAGCTATAAACCATGCTTTCTGAAAGTGCTCCGTAAGGCAGAGGGGAAGGATGGTAATATCAGGCATTTCAATCCCCATCGCAGCCTACATTGCTCAAAGCAAGATGACTTGCAAACATCTAACACAAATGAGGAAGATGGATCGTATGCAAGGTCAGGCGCAATGCCAGGAAACTGATAGAGGCAAAAGCAGTTAATTGCTTTAGATTCCAACAACCCCAAAACGTGCCTCGTGTACAGACATCCATTCCTTGCACAGCGGTGGACCTCACCATCCAAACCAGCAAATAAAATAGGCAGTGGAGGTGCTCGTCATGATTTTTAATGTCAAAATTAGATTCGCTGTTGCCTTGCGGTCTCTGTAATTACTAGACATCACTCATCATTTTTCCCAGCTCAAGGGATACTCTGTTATTGACCTCACTGGGAAGATATAAATACATTACTGAATGGAAATATCACCATTTACTATTGTGGAAAGGTCTACACCATAGCTCAAAGGACTCTGAAATCTTTCTCTCAGTGTACCTACAGCAGAGGAGAATGCCCGATACTGTTGACATGATGGTAAACCACTGCTACTAAGGTCTTGTCTTAGAGGAGAAAAAACTATTACAGGTTATTAAAGGAGAGCAACAATAGCAAACCACAAGCTCAAAGGAACTTACTACAGTCGAACAGCTAAAAATATCATGCCAGGCTAACACAGAGTTGCCAGCGATGGATGTGGTCAGAGGGCATGGTGGTCTCACTGGTCCCAAGCTGGTGGGGTCACAAAATCTGTTGGCAGCATGGCAGCCACAGAAGATGAAAGAATGATATTTGCCCTGAATGCGATGAGCACCAGACATCAGCGAGATGCTCTTGTGAAGCCTTGTGTGGTGATGTGCTCTTGTGAAGCTGCACATGGAGCATCGTGGTGAACATTCAGCTCTGTAGTTCACCCCTGGGGCTGCCTCTGAGAGGTGAGTTGCTTGCTGGCTTGTGTTTGCCACTCCAGAGTCTGCGATGGGGACACTCTGCTGTTGCCTCCCTGCTGCCCTGTGAGACATCCCAGTGCTGCCTGAACTGGGCCTCCCTCCCGTCTGCTAAAGCAGGTGTCTCTTGGGGACTATCTCCTTCTTGAAGAACGAGGTCATGGCAGAGGTGCTATGTGCCATGGGGTGCCAGCTCTTGCCCGGGAGGCTGCCCATGTTCCCCAGGATCTGCCTGTTACTGCTGGGTGAGTGGCCCAGTCCAAGCCCCCAGCACCCTGAAGCAGGGAAACATCTCTGAGCCACTAAAAAAGGGCTTTCTAGGTAGGGATCTTTGGAGGAAATCAGCTGTCCTCATCCACGGGAGTCATGCACCTTTGCTTTCTGGGTCTTTGGGCAGCCACAGAGTAAACGTCTATGCAGGCATGGCATGAGCTCAGCAGGGGACACCTTCTTCCATGCAATCTGCAACACCCTTTAAATGAGAAATCATGACTGATGATGCTCAAGCTGAGAATGTGTCTCCCCACCAAAGGATTTTAGTTTAGCCCCCATCAGCCCCCTGCATCCCTGCAGCGAGGACGGGGAAAGACACCCCTCAGACGGGTCTTGGTGTCCTGCCTGCCTGGCTTGGCTTTCTGCCCGAGCGCATCTCCGAAGAGACGGAGAGCTCCTCTGTGCCCTGGCAGTTCATGCTGATCCTCATGAGCCTGCTCGAGCATGGTACCCTCAGCGCAGAACTGCTGAGGGCTGGCGGGAGCCGGCTGGTCCCTGCTGCATGACGGCTCACGCGTTTAGGAGCTGGAGGGTTGTTAGCAAAGCTTCTCTGGGACAGAGCTGCCAGAGCTTCTTTATGATTTTCAGGCTTTTTAAGAGGCCCCATAAAAGAGTCCCATCCATTTTGAAGGATGTTTGCAGACAGGCAAGGCAGTGACAAAACAGGAATCAGATCCACAGACCGTTCCAGAGATTTGGCAGCCATTAGGTTGCTGCTGGGTTTTTGGAGATTCAGAGATTTCTTCCAGGAAGGACAAGTAGCTCAACACATGCTTGGCTAAAGTAGGTTCCTGGCTGACAAGGACACTGTGATTTGATGGAAAATAAAGAGATGGTGAATCCCACCATCTCCTGGTGACTTGTTCCCATGACTAATCACCCCCGCCATCTCATTTGTTTTTAAAACAGTGTGTCACGCAAATCTGTCAGCTGCTTGGAAAATCCCTGCTTGTACTCTTAACCTTCCGCGGGAGGCTCCCTGCATGGAAAGCCGCGCACCACCAAGAGCTGCTTTAGGCACCAGAGGGAGAGAGAACCCAGTGCCCGGCAAGCTGGGACCCTTCCCCAGGTGACAGCTGTCACAGGGATGTTCGCTATGCCCGGAGCCAAGTCAATAAACCTCTTGGTGTGGCATCACCGATGGGGTAAACAAACTGTGCAGGCAGAGTCCTGCGGTTCCCCCCCGCTGATCTCCACACCACCAGCACCCCAGGGCTGAGCTGTCTGGAGGTCTTGGAGGGTGTGGGGGACAGTGACCCCCTCACTGATGTGTCCCAGCAGAGGGAGGACCCTGCTTACTGTGGGGCAGTGAGTGAGAGGGCTCCTGGTATGGGGAGGAGGTGGAGGAGGATCCCTGGCCTCAGACGACATGGCAGGATGGAGGGAAGGAGAAGGGATGTGCATGCAGGCACTTGTTTCACCTACATTTGTTTAGCTTTTATGATGCCTAGAGAAACAACCATGACTGAGCCCTCTGCAAGACCTGCGTTATAAGTGAGCGTCTCTGGTGTGGGGAACTGTAAATCAGATGTTCCCTCGGCTTTGGGCAGGGACACATGTGGCAGAGGAGACCCCCGGGGATGCAGCAGGGCTCAGCCCTGCCTCCTAGCACAGCCCCGGGCAGGGACCAGTCTCCAGCCTGCAGCATCAGCGGGGAGAGGAGCAGGACAGCCCGGGAGAGCTGCTCTGGGGCCGGGCCCCCCTCTTCCCATCCTTAATGGACCATGATGAAGGGAAGCCAGCCAGAGCCCGGCCGAGCCTGTATCCCGCGGAGAGCGCTGGCCCTGCAAATTACGATTTCTCTGCCTGCAAGTGCTTATTATAGTTTATTGAGCTAGGGAGGTTTCTCTGCTTTCTATTTTGGGCCAAGCTCCCCTTGTATTTATTTACAATCAGCAGAGCAGCTTGTAGCCATTGGAGTTGAAGAAAATTGCTGTGAAAAGCAGGAAATTGGCTTCTCACCTTATGAGAGCCGGAGTGGGCTGAGCACCCAGGAGCTGCGTCTCCCCTCAAGGGACCCCAGCCCTACACTCGCTGCAGCACGGGTGCACTGTGCCATGGGGTGCCCTTTACTCCCAAAACCCATAGTGTCAGTGTCTCGTCTTGGTCCACATCTCTGTAAGTTCAGGTCTTGTGGGCATGCCTGAAGTCACCTCCAACGCTGGCTTGAGGCTACATGTCAGCATGTGCTCAGCGCTGACTGCAAAACCTGCCTTAGGTGGTCAGTGCTGCATCTCATATCAAGACACAAGTCATCAACTTTAGCGTCAGCTCATATATGTCTTTGAAAGGTACCTAAAGTCTTTCAACAGTGCAGTCATCCTTAGGGACATATCTTGGGAGGGTGAAGGAGTGGTGAAAGCCTCTGCAGAGGTCTCTGGGGTGCATAGCCCTGTGCAGCCCCATGTTCTGCATGGTTCTGGGCTCTTCCATGCTGCAAACTGGCCTCACTGACAGCGCTTCACCCAGGCATTGCTGCTCCTAAAGTCACAGCTATTTCCAAGCTGAGAGATGAGAAAGCTGCTGTGTGCTGGGGTGACAGCCCCCAGAAAATCCTGCAGTCCCTCTGGGCTTACCTATCTGGCTTCACTGTGCCGGCGGGGTGCTGAGCACACAGTCCTCCAGCAAACTCTGGCTCCGAAAGCAAAGGAGCTCCGTGCAGCTCTGGCTGTCCCCAGCCGAATCAAGTCCCTCGGAAGAGGAAAAACGTGTAAGTGTCTGTGCAGCATCTCTCTCTGGACCTATTGTAAATGTCATGGCAGTGTCTATAAGTGGCCTAACATATTAAAGATCAGGCAGCAAGGGGAGGGAAGATGACCTTTTGCATTTTGCCCAGAGCAGGCAAGGGTAATGTAATTATAATTTCATGTAATTCATCTCCTGACACTCTGTAATAGCTGAACTTCACTTGGCCAAGCCAAGGATGGAGTAGAGAAAGACAGGAGGAGGGGAGCACCTCACCCCCCAGCTGGGACAGCATCCCACGGGCAGAGCCCTCCACCCTTGCACGGCTCATCTGCTGCCACAAGGGTCCTCGGTCTGGCTGGGGTGCAGATGGAGCCTCTCCTCCTCACGGGAGGCTGCCAGGGCTGTTAGCTCAAAGCTGCTGTGTTCAGAGGCCAGCAGCTAAAATGCTTTCCAACCCGGGGGAGCATCTGGCACGGCCAGGGCCGCTTGCTCCGCCAGCCTCAATCTGCTCCTCTATGTGGTTTAAGCTCTCTTCTTTCCCTTCCCAATATTGTTTTCTGGGGTTGTGCTTTTTGAACGACACCAAGCGCAAAACTTCCCTCTGGTGGCAGGGGGAGGCGAGGGGCTGTGCCTTCCCAAATCCCAGAGTTGGGAATGGAGCAAACCCACCCCCAACAAAAAACAGCCCCACTGGTTCTACCCTTAAATAAGGCTTTTCTCTTGTCCAAGCATGCTATACCTAAAGCCCACATAGTGCCAGACTACTATTAATTAGTTCCTTGTTAATTTGTTCTGCTGTTCCTGGGCTGGACTGCTTCACTGAGGTCTGCTCTGGCTTGTCCATAGAGAATGGAGCGATGGACCTGAGCACTCACAACCCCTCTGGGCTGGTAACGGGGGATGCTGTGCCCACCACATGGGGTGCAGGCTTGGGCAGGTTGTGTCTGCGGGACGGTTTATTAGCAGAGGAGATATCATGTTTCCAGAAAGAAAGTTGCATCTATTTAAAAGCTGCCGCCACCTGAAATTTATTTTTCATCACTAACTGATTAAATTCTGCTCGTCGGAGACTTTATCTGAGAGAAATCCTCCAGGAAGCTCTAATAGCAGAGTCAATCTTTATAACATCGGGAACAATAAAACAAGAGACCTCATTTTGCTGCAGGTTTTATCTGCGGGTGTATGGCTCTGTGTGTCTACCGGCCCCATTATCATCCCAGCACCCAATAGGAGACATTAAATATTTATTTAAAAGGCTTTCATTCCTGAATGGTGAAATAGAAACTGGCAACGATTAAATGGTTTTGTTAAGATAAACAGTTTGGAGGAGAGAGCACCATGTTGCGTGGCTCAGGGGACTGGGCAGAGGGATGCAGAGGCTGGGTCTGGATGCTGCGTGCTCCTGCGCTGCATCGGGGAAGAACCTGAGGCAACATTGGATAAATGAACCATGGGGTTTTGTGACTGGATGAATATGGCTTTGGGTAATGCTGAGCCCAGAGGAACTATGAGATCTCCGTGAGCTGACGTGGGGACCCGGCACCCAGCACTCGCAGCATGATGGCCATGGTTTGCCATGGCAATTTGCCAAAGGAGGAAGAAGCAAGGATACTGGTTAGGGGGTTTTATCATCAAATCTGCTGCAGTCTGGACTCTCAAAGCCCAGAAAAATGCCCCAAGTCCAGCTACCACAAGAGAAATGCCTTCAGCATAGGGCTGCATGGGCAGCACTGCCTTCTGCAAAGGCTCCATCCACGAAAACAATCTCATCAATATTAAGTCTCTAAGTCATCTCCCCCATCTTGTCCTGTGTGCCTCCTGCGGATCTGTCACAGCAGTCAATTTGAAACCCTCAGTAAATTTTTTTCTTATTAAAATTACCCCAACCTTGGCTAGATGAGAGTGATTTGCTGGCATTTCCCACCCTGTGCGGGCTCTGGGTTTGCCTTCCTGGTGGCAGGGCAGGATGTGTCCATCTTACAAGTTCTCTGTTCCTCACATTAAAAAGCTTTCCGTGGTTTCTCTACCTCTTAAGAAAAAAGACACTTATGGGCTTCCCTCCTCCTCCAGCTTTCTTGTAACAGCAGCTCTGTCGGGCAGCAGACCTATGTGGGTGAAAAGGGCAGTGCCTCGGCATTGGCATTTGGCACCTTTGGTGCTGTTGAAGGAATTGGGTTTCCACCAGGAGGTTGGAAAGTGGCACCACATCCTTCCTGCTAGGAGGAACTTCTCAGTTGTATCCCAGCCCGTTTGAACATGTAGCAAAGCAGGCTGGTGTTGGGGTGGGGAATGCCGGCAGCTTCAGCACTAGTGAAGCAGGAGCCAGCCCCACGCTGTTTGTGCCCCAAGAGCCCTTTTAAATGCGGAAAGAAAAACTCATGTTTTCCACACTGGTGCTGACAGCCAAACTGCTTTGCCTTTCCAAATCTATATCAATACCTAAGGCTTTTATCGGGATTTTCTTCTCTTTTTTTGTGCAGGCTAAAAGGGAACATAGCACTTGAAACAACACGGCACCTCCCATCTATGGATTGAATATAATACTTACCCTGTTATTTTATAACACTAAAAAAGGAAGAGTCCTACTTATTTTTGAAGCATAGATTTTTCTGCATGATGAAAGGGAAGGAGTTTTTTTGGTCAATGAGATTTAATTATGCTACAAAGCACTGAAGAGCTGAGCTGCCATCCCCCGCCTCCCAGCCCCCTCAGCTCACCAGGGAGGACAAGGGCACACCGGCCAGTCTGCCAACATCCTATAAACTTTCCTTCCTCTACTAAGATTCCTCCGGTTTTCTTCCTTGTTGCATTTTTGAAGGCGGTTTGCCAAACACCCTTGATCTGCCCTGAATCAAGAGCCTCCACGTCACATGGAGATGATCCGGTTCCCTGTAGGCGTTCGATCCTCGCCACAGACACCGCAGCCACGGCAATTCGTGTGGTTGAGTCCCATGTGGGTGGGACTCCCCAGCTCCCTCCTGAGCTGATCCAAACACCCATCTGATGTAGGAGCCTAGCCCTCTTGCCCCAGCGAGACGTCGGTCCCAGCTGGCCTGGACTATGAAGTCCCTGAAGCCCATTTAACCTCCGGCAGGACCGGCGGTGCTGGTGTGAGTGGTGCACGCGATGAAATCAAAGGGCGCTTTGAATGCTGCAGAGCATTTACATTCAAAAGTCTCTGAAAGGTTTGGGATTTATCTCCATCCTGGGAGGGAGCCTTATTAGTGGCTTTTGCGTACACCGCTCCTGAATAATGAGGACAATCCTGTCTTGGGAAGATAAATCCCAATATAATGATGCCATTGTCTTTCCTTATTGTAACTCTCCGTCAGCCCCTCATTTAACTGCTGTTTTACCCAAAGATTTTGACAGCCTGTTTTAGCACAGGAAGGATAATACAATGCTTTTTAATTGCCACCCAATCTAAAATTAGCCCTTTCTTCTTTGGCTAATGAGCCACCGCACAGTCCTTTGGGGATGATGGTTCGAGCATGGCCGGTTATGTCTCCTCATCCTCACAGCCGTGCTGGATCTCCTGCTGCTTCTTCATGTCCTGCAGTGTCCCACACATCACCTGACCTCCCGTAGCAGTGGATGCTCGTTGCTTGAATCCCTCCTTTCCTACACCTGCCGGCTTCACACAGGAAGAGCAATCAATGGGGAAAGGCTTTTGCAGCTTTGCAAATTCTCCTACAATTATTGCATGCAAGAGGGTGGCTGAGAGAAACAACCGCGGTACAGAAATACTGCTTGGAAATAAATTTGTGAGAATATATTTCTGCCGTGACAGGTATGGGGAGTGCCGGAGTCAGATTAAGCAGGCAGGCGGCTCATAGGTCATTACGAGTTCAAATCAGTTACCAGGGGGATGTAAAGGAAGCCGGAGATGGATGTATTGTAAGAAGGTTTTCTGGAGAGGATTTGAGCAATTTCAACTAGCTGCCATGGTTGGGATTGGCCTGAAAGTTTCCTAATGAATTTCTTTGTCAGCAGGAAATTGGGCTGTTGAGTGGAGGAACACGCAGAATAGAAAAGCAGACTCTTTCTGTTGAAAATCCACCAGTAAAAAATCCAGGTAAAGCTAAAATTCCTTAACCTTTTGGCATGGATCCCCTGGGAGCTGTAGTCTGCAATCTTTGTGTCCTTAGTTCTCCTCGGGCACTCAAGGCAGCAGCAGGCGCATCCCTGCTCTGCAGAGCTGGGGTGGGGCATGGGGGCAGAGACCTGTCTGGAAACCACTGCCGTGCTGGGATGTGCAGGAGCACAGTCCAGGCTTTCCTTTGCATGGGGCATCTCCAAGACCTTTATCCCCGGGCTGAGAGGCCTGTGACACACACATACGCAGGTAGCAGCATCCCTGAGTCGAGGGCTCTTGGCTCCCAGGCACTACGCTGCAGCACTCAGCTCACTGCCGAAAAGCCGCGTGTCCCCGAGGAAATTTTGGAGAGCAATTTCTTGGTTTAAATTTTCCAGTGATTTGTGGTTTGCAATCAGCAGTAGGCAGAAGCTTCTGCCCTGCACACTGTCCCTGTGGGGCCGACGGGGAGGAGCACTCGCAGACGCTGGACCAATATCTGGAAAGGGTACAAATACTGGCGTGCATGCCTGTTTTCCTCCACTCTAATTTGCTGTGCTGATTTAATTTTTCTTTTTCTCCCGAGATTGGCGTCCCAGTGGAGGAAATTCAGAGCGGCCTTGCAGAGATTCACTGTTCCCAGGAGCGTGTCTTGGACTCATCAACGAGGTATATCCCTCTACAGTGATGTAGGGGGAGCAGTACATCCCCACTACACATGACAGTAGTGCTGAGGTTATCTCTGTTATGTGTGTAAACCTCCCAGTCCATCAGGAAGAAAAGCTCCTCAGCCATTACCTGGCTTCTTGGTGTTGGGATCCAAAACCTGCTGAACCTTTGGAAAGGGTCATATGGGCTTTGCGTGCTTTGGACCAAGATGGTAGTTGGTTAAAGGAAGATCCCTTGGGAGTCTGAGCTGCCTTTTGTATTTATTGCAGCTCTAGTGCTTTCAAATCCCTTCAAAAGTCTAATTTTCCTGCTTTTAGCAGGGATCGGGTGATCAGCAAATAGCCAAGAGAGTTGCCACTTGCCTAGCAATGGCTTTGCTGTGCAGATGCTCACAGGGTAGGTGTTTGTGGCACCTCACTGGTACAAAGGACCCATAAATCAGTTTAAGCAGTGAGATAATCTCTGTAGTCTGGTACAGAAGATAACTGAGCAAATGGTGAATCCAGATCCCTGCCCAGCCGGGGATGCCATTAGCAGGTGTGAGATTCACTGCTGCTGTGGGAACACTGATGGTGTGTTCATGCCTATTTTGCCCCGTCTGTACTGTGAGCATCGACCCCGCCATGCTCTGCCGTGAGCGGGTATGATGCCTTCAACACCAGCTGGTGTCTGGACATAAAGGACAACATTTCTGTTGAAATGGACTGCCCGTGTCCTCCTCACCCCAGACCATTTCAAAGTTAGAGCAGAGTAAGTCGTGCTGAAGCCACTGGCAGCTGTGGCATTACCCAGAGCTGGATGGTGCAGCGCTCCCTTTCTCCATTAGCACAGCCATTAAACCCAAGGCCAGGCAGCGCAGCCACCTACAAGCCCACAGAGCTGCGGGATGTGCAGTGGGATGCGTGGCGACAGTGGGGGTTTGGCTGCAGGGGCGGCAACCAGCAAAGAGGGTTTGCAAAGGAGCTGGATGCTGCAGATCTTCTGGCCCACAGTGGTCTGGCCAGGGCTGGGTCTGCCAGCAAGCACTGGGGGACACGTTGTGCCCAGTTCCCCCATGACATTTGTCACCCATAGTGGCCACCCCATCACTGGGGCGAGTGGGATCCAGTAGTGATGTGATTTTCCTAATCCCCAGTAACCTGCCAGTGGGGATGCCGGTACCTGGTGTCCGCTTTTCACCTTGCCCCTCCATTGAAGGAGCCATAACCTGTCGCTCTCACGACCCTGCAGTGGCATTGATTTGCCACCAGTTCCCACTGGAGCAGACATATGGCACTGCTGGTGATCTCTGCTCAGAGTAATGGGCTGGGGGGATGCTGCAGGAGGGTGAGGAGCGGCCTCATGCCCGCAGGCACAACCTCATTCCCCTGTCCTG
Organism: Strix uralensis; assembly: GCF_047716275.1. Taxonomy (NCBI): domain Eukaryota; kingdom Metazoa; phylum Chordata; class Aves; order Strigiformes; family Strigidae; genus Strix; species Strix uralensis. The sequence continues at coordinate 4,731,385 of NC_133985.1, forward strand.
CTCGCTGGCTGCAGGTGCAGACCGAAGGACTAAAGCAAGACATAGTTTTGCACAGAGGTGCCCTGCTGCGAGCGCAGGCAGGATGGGTTCGTGTTAAGTAGCCGGCACCTTGGAGAAGAAGCTTGTCCTCAGGATGCAGGAGCAGCCTGGAGGCTCCTCCTGACTCTTTTCCCCTGTAATGTGATGCTCTATGAATATTGTGAGAATGCATACAGTTATGCCCTGAATAAAGAAAACTCATTTATTTATGAGGCTATTTGATTTCCTCTGAAATGCCTCATCTAGCAGCCCCCCTCCATTAGAAACCCTCCGAAGCTATGCAAGAAAAAGCCATATCTTATTATTTAAATTAATAAAGCAGCTGCAAATTTTTACTTCATTTTAAAATATGAATATAGAAAATATCCTTCCATGGACCATTTTTCCTGTGGTTTTCTTCTTAGAATATTCCTAATTATGGCCATAATTAATTTTAACGAGTCACCCACCATCAATTCCACAGTAATTTGTAAGTGTCCTGCAGCTGACTTTAAAAAAAAATTCAAAGCGATGCCCTCCTCCGGCTGCCTCTTTAATGAAACCTGGGATTACTTAAGGAATTGGCACTTGGCCCCAGCAATGCAAAATTGCCTGGTCCTCAGTCAGAGCTGATGCTGTCCGCCCATTGATGGATGGCATCATTCAGAGCTTTTATAGGCACAGCAAAAGAGGCCAATCTGTCCGAACTGATAAATCTAAATCTTTTATAATATTTCATAGTTCTACTAGACATATGTATGAAGCCAATGTGATGCTTCATTTTCCCAGGGAAACAGCTCCTCCGAGGCCAATGGTCAACACCAAAGTTCTTGGACAAATTTTTACCTCTGGGAAAGGAGATTGGGAAGGTCTGGGAAGGAGGTTGGAGGGTCTAGGAGGGAGGTTGGGAAAGTAGCAAGGTCTGGATGGAGAAAGGAGGAAAAGGAAGTGCTATGGAGTCTCATCTCCATCTCCCACACCAGGATAATGTCAGATATCTCTACAAGAAGAGATTCCAACTGCTTGTAGACACTGAAGAGTGTGGGAGCCCTCAGAGGGCACCTCAGACTAAACTTCACTATGTTATCCTCATAAGAGTGAGGAAATTAGGCAAAATACCAAAGTCAACAGTCTTTAAGAGCAGGGATAGCAGGTGGGATGAAAGGGGAGGGAGAGAGAGATTTATCTGCGGAGCAATCCTGCATCTTCGCAAGGTCGGTTGCAGATGGAGAGCCCCCCATTATGGCACTCACCACCCTGGCACCGCTCTCCGCCGGGACTCGAGGTCACCGTTTGCTCACCAACAAGTGCAGCATGGGCTGGGCAGCAGCACACTGCCTTCAACCATTTGTTTTAATAAAGAGCATCACTGATGTCCTCATTAGAGCCTCGCAGCCGAAAAGCGAGGGCTGGAGGCCAGCGAGCGGCTGCATGCTCACGAGGGCTTTCTACTGACATTTCGGAGCTCATCAGGCCTGCTGCTGCTAGCCAGGGCTTTGACATGGAAAATAAAAAACCAAGTAACAAGAAGATGCTCTGTATTACGGCATGGCTGGTGGCCAGGTCTCTCCTTTAACTCCTGTACAAGTGTATTACTGGCGGTCACCTCCTTTGATTTCCTTTGCCTTTTCAAGTGCACCCAGAGCCAGTGCAGGTGGCCACAGAGTTTGGGGTTGTGTCAGCAGAATCTGGGACATGTTCACGTCTACTCACACGAGTCCAAGCTTGGGCTATTGCCACTGTATGCTGCTGCTGGGAAGATGAATTTTTCCTGCTGGGGTGTTGCTGTGATCCTCCTGCAGCACATCCCCTTGTTTAACTCCCCCAGCAGTGACCTCAGGTCTGGCCGCAGAAGCAGGGTTGTGTTGGTAGAGCCGAGCAGGGCTGCAGGAAGGTGGTGTTGGGAGGCATGTAGAAAATCCTGACCTCTTACGGCAGCTATGCCAACCATCCTTGTTGCAGCCCCTGGAAAAGCACTTATCACTGGGTCTTAATCTGCAGTAGCTACAAAAGGGATAATATGTCTGTCTGGGGAGCACCGGGAGGCTTACTGATGTTTATAAAGAGCAGCACAGAGAGAGACAGGGTTCAGAAGCCTTGAGTCTGTCTCCAGCATTCAAGGCACTGGCTTGAAAACTGTGAAAATATTGAAATATGATGTATTTTTTAATCTCCTGGTCCTGTGCTGCTGACTGCACAGGTAATGTTTGCAGAGCACTGTGCACAACCAAAGTGTTCCCGGCTGTTTCCGAAAGATGTGCTGAGGTTTCTCTGTAACCAGTGTCCTGGGAAAACGCCCATCTCACCTCTTGGACTATGCATCTGATACAGGCACCTTGGGATGGCAACAGTCCCTGAAGGAGAAATACCCAGGTTAACATTAGGAAGTCAGAATTAAAAAGGGACCCAGAGCCATAATTTCACTTTAAATGCTGAATTTCCATTGATTTGATGGGTGTCGGAGGCCCAAGCAGACATCTCGGTGGCGGCCTGCCTGACTCCCAGGCACGGGGAGGCGCATGCGTTAGCATCGTGAGCAAGGAAAGCAGGGATGGGAGCATATTAAAAGTATTCAATTGACTGAAAAGCCCATGAGGATGTAAAAAACACTCACTCTTTACATATGCAAGGTTTAGCAATGATAGCATGAAACCATGAAAAAAATGTTTCCTCTTTACTGCAAGCTGAAATGGTGAAATACGGGCTGACCAGCAGCTACGGCAATCGTTTTATCCTCCAATTTACTGCTCTTACTTCCAGGCTGGCCCCGAGAGTCTGGCTCCCTTTGTACCTTTTTTCTATTAGTGGGTTTTATTTGCAGCTGGGAGCTTTGTAGTTGCAGAGCAAAACCCGTCTTTGCTCCTAAACCATCGTGCCTGGGCAGCGCTCCAAGCCCCGGCGCCGAGGCTAGAGAGAGCTGCTGTACCCGGCTGGGTAGTGCTGAACAGTGCTGGCACTGGGGATCTGCCCGGTTACAGTGCCAGGGGCAGGGCCTGACCCATGGGAATCTTTATGTTGCACAGCCATACATAGAACAGGCCAAGGAGAGCAACTGGGTGCAGTGGTGCCTCAGTTTCCCTATCCTGTTTCCCCCCGGGCGCATCGCAGGTTGAGGAGGGGTGAAAGAGGCTTGGAGACCCCATGGTCTGGCACGGCCACCCAGGAGGCACCCCGCCAGCCCAGGGGACCCCGGGGATACCTGGGGCTGCCCATCAGAGCAGGGAGCAGTCCTGGTTTTCAGACAAGCTCAGTTTTCCAAACGATTCTGGTGAGATTTGCTGGAGGTGTCAAACCTTCCTCTAAGCATCGTTTCCAGCCTCTGGCAGCTGGGGTCTTCTGTGGCTTTCTCTGGCCTCATTCCCAGTCCTCCCAGTCCCCAAAGAACAAACCCAGTTGAAGTTGCCTTGTGCTTGGCTGAAGGCATTTAATCACTGTCTTGGATGATGGAAATATGAGCTACTCCTGTGCCAGTCAGGACATGCTCTTCTTGCACAGACGAAGATGAGCAAGGAGCCATCCGAGCATGAAATAGTTGTCAGGCTTCCAGAGGGTCACAAGATATATGGATTATGAAGTAGAGACTCCCACAGATCTCAGATTATCAAATAGAAAGACTGCAGGAGAAGATTGCTTCAACATGTCCTGAATTCAGAGCTGGGCTGAAGCACCAGCCCAAAGGCTGGCTGAGTCCATGGGACTCTTGCTCATAAGTTTTGGGTTCGCCCCTAATTCAGCCATCCCTGCACAAAGCTTTAGAATTATCTTGTGCCTGTTTCTGTCTCCAGTTTACAGGAACGGGCAGGTTTTATGCATGGGTGTGCTACGTGGAGCAGAAGCCATCTAAAGGTTAGAGCATTTGAAGGACTGGAGATCAGGATTAAAGAGGACACTTCAGGGAGGTTGAACAGAAACTAATCGGATTAGCGACATTAGATTTGACATCGGTTGGAGCTGCCTTGTGCGCGCAGATCAAGTGCCTTTAGAAGAACAGGCAGTCACCGGGGGTGGGGTGGGGGGGAGGAAGCCCAGCAGTGTGATGGCAAACCCCGAGGGGCTGTCGGACACTGGGAGCCCCTGCGTGCCTGGGATCCAAAGGGATGTTTTTGCTGGAGGGAGGACACTGCTCTGCTCTTGATCCTCTTTCCTGAGTCCCAGAGATAACAAGTAGCAACATCATGGGTGTCAGTGCTCAGAGGCTGAGGAGGGCTCGCTGGGATTTTGCCTGAGGTGGGTTTTATCACTGCACTTGGCTCTGAGCTGCCATGTGTAATGGCCTCTCACAGGTGATCACTGCACTGTCTCCCTTTTCCAGGTTATAGGACATGAAGTTGAGGGTCACCTCCCTGTTCTCATGCCTCAGTGCCCCATGTGCATCGCCAGTGGCCAGGAGCATGGCCCTGGCCAGGGAAGCCATGGCTCCCTGGACCACTTCCCACCAGGAGGAGATGAGCCACTAACACAGACAATGCCTGTGAGATGCCAGGGCTGCAAGAGCAGGGCATGGGCTTGGTGACCCAGGAAGTCCCTTCCAGCCCTGGATCCCTGCCGGCCAAATCCTGAGGTCACCCTCAGGCAGTCCCTGTTCCAGATTTAGGGGAAATGGAGAAAAGGCTGGGTGTAAGCCGAGGACCCAGCAGAGAGGTGCACGCATGCTTCCCTCTCTGTGCTTCTGCTCTGTCTGTGCTCCCTCTTTTTATTTCTCCACCCCCCCCAGCTGCCCCTAAAACTGAGGAGTTTCACTGATATGTTCTTACACGTCCTGAACAAGACTGTTCATTAAACCCAGCCCTAATAGGGACCACGGCTACACAGCACCCTCCAGCTCGGTACACGACTGCTTATTCTCTGCTTTCACTACCACCCACCAGTTATTCTTCCCCAAAGCCCAGGCTCAGCCCAATCTGAATTAATTGCAAGAGTCAGACGTCAGCTGCTTTTATGTAACACTCCTGTGTAATTCCATCTACTCGTTTCCGCTCCCCCACTAATTTATTCACTCCAGGTTTGTTTAAATCAGCCCAGCCTTTTTTTTTTCTTTTTTTTTTTCCCACAAGGTCTCTTTGTAAACCGTGTTCCTAATCCAAGGACTTGGCATTCCCCAAGTAGCCGGGGTGAGCGGGAGCAAGCCCCAGGGGACCGTAACAGCGGGGCGAGCGCCTTCGCGTGGGTTTCGCTGTGCTGAGCGCTGCTCATGACTTGCCTCCTTCCCTAATTACTTCTATTTCACTGTTTTCTTCTACTGCTTCAGCAAAGGGATAAGCTAGACCTTTGAAACAGACCCCTTTGCAGCATTAGCATTTCTTTTTTTGATTTTTATTTTTTTCAAAGGTATAGTGCGAATTTTTGGAGAACAGCTATTCTTCACAGTAAGATGAAGAATTATCCTATATACTTATTGATCTCCAGGAGATCTTATACTCAGAAAAAAACAATCCTGCCAGAAGAGTGGGAATTGCCCTTCCTCTCCTCTCCCCGGCTCGGCACCACTGTGCGCTGAGAGGTGCCGGGACACGCCAGCAGTGCTGGGCTGTGGCCCGTGGATTCCCCAGCTTGCCAGCAGAGCTGCAATGGCTTCAGAGCACACTGGCCCCGCTAATGAGCTGCCTGGCTCCGCACGCTGAGAAGGGCCTACATCTCTCTTAGAGCACTCCTTCAAATACGAAATGGCTCTTCATTTAGCTCTTGTGTTGACAGGGCTCAAATTAAGAGGCAATTCAGGTGGCTCTTAGAGCAAGAGATGCACGCAAGTCCTTCTGAACAGGCGGCGGGGCTTGTAGGGAATTCCATATCCCAAATTCCTGCAGACCTTAGTGGATAAATTACCTTGGGCTTCATCCTCACATCATGGTTAACCCCATCTCGTACTCATGACTTAATCCAACCTTACCTGCCAGCAAACATCCTGAGCAGAGTTCGACACGGTCTATCCATCACAACACTGAAAGAGTCTCAGAGTGGGTTTTGCAATACCTGGGCCCTGCAAGAAGAGCTATGGAGGTATTAGGATCAAAAAATCATCTTATTTGCGTATCGATTTCCAGTAAAATCTAATAATTAGAAAAATACTCCTGCCGGCCTGTGTGCACCATGCTTACAAAGGAAGGAGGCAAAATCATTCAGAGGATGACAGTGCTTCGATACTCGCCCTGTAATTTCTCTGGGCAGACAGACAAGTCTCCCTGCAGCTGGCATTAGTCTCTGTCTCGAGGGAAAGAGTGGAGAGCACCAGCGCTGGAAGCCTGGGGCATCCCTGGGGCACGTGCAGGGCCAGGAACAGGCTTCTGTGAGGATAGGTCTGCCGTAGATGGGACCATGAGGCCAGCGCTGTGGTGTGGGTACTGGTCCCCTGGGCTAGCTGCAGTGACATTACAAGCCTGTACATGATCTCGCCTCTGTCAGCATCACCCGCATCTCCTTTTTGCATCAGCAGGGAGATGCTGCTGTGAAAATAGCTGGTGCCACGTCTCTAAGCATGTAGGGCAAGGCTGGTCCTGCCATGAAAGGACGGTCCCCGCAGCCAGTGCTGGCACAGCGGTGAAGGGGACGCTGCCGAGGATCAGATGTGCCTCCTAAGTGAACAAACAGAATATTTTGCTTTCCACAGATTCCTAACATAGTGCCTTCTACCATCTGTAAATAGAACACTTAAATAGCAGTTTATCAAAAACAAATCTCAGGGAATTATCTGAAATCAGTCTGTGTGATGAAAGGTGTGTGAGCTGGAGGGCCGCATCCTGAACGGGAGCTGACAGTTGAAGTGTAACAGCGGTGCTGAAGTCAAAACACATTTGCTGCACTTTGCTGTTGTTCTGCTACCCAGACTCTGAGCAAAGCACCCCTGAGCCCCTGACATTACAGTGCCAGGCACAGGAATGGCTGTAACCCACAGCTTTGCACACTTTGCACGTGATAGACAAAGTAATTAGGAGGTTTTTGCAAGCAAGCTGCTATTTTACCTTTGGAAAATCAAACTTTGAAACATTCTCATCCCAAACAGTTTGATGTTTGCTGTCTTTCTGCTTCCCAACCTTGCTTGCCCCTTCCTGCTGAACTGCACTACCTTTCCTCGCAGTGCTTCCTCTGCTGACCTGTTTGCTCCTCCCTGCCTAAGAAAACTAAAGAAATGTTAATCGCTGGAGTGCATTGCACTGGCCAGAGATTTTGGGAATGTCCTGGAGCTGACACCCCAGCACAAGTGTGCAGAAAGCACAGGGCTCCATGCAGCACACGTTAACCCAGGCAGGGCAGGCATCATCTGGGCACCATCCTTGGCCTCCAGAAACCATCCGTCCTGTTTGGTAAGGAGGGAAAAGAGATAAAGCATCATGGCTAAATAACAGACAGATGGGTTCCCAGTCCCCAGCTGCTGACCATTCCCATGGCAGTTTCCCACTGCAAGACAAGGACCACGCCTCGTTCAGCACGTGTGCTGCGCTCAGCCCCAGCCAGCAGTCCCCAGCACCTCAAGGCTCGCCTGGTGTCCTTGGTATTTATCAGGAGGAGCAATAATCAGGGAAGGAACTGGGAGGAGGCTCTGCCTGACGGCCAGGCGTGCTCCAGGGTAGGAGCAGTCAGTTGTGAAGAGACATGCTCTGTGCACAGAGAACACCGAGGAAGGGAGGCTCCTCTCCTTTCGGCTCAAGTTAACTCTTGTGTGGGTCAGGAGCGATAACTTCGTCTTGCCAAGCCTTGCCGATTAGCATTCTGCTCCAGTCTGGGTTTCATAAGCTGGTCTGACTTTGTAAGATAAAAAAGTAATAACACTGCCCTCTATTATTTATTAGCCGCCTTTATGTCTCCCAGCAAAAAAAGTCCTTCCTCCTCCGCGGCTTCCTTGCTGGGCTGCTCCAAACAAGGCACGATGCTGTTGCTCCTCAGCCCCCATCACCCAGGATTTCACAAGGCTCCAGAAAACCCGTCTCATGGCTCAGGAGTTATATTCCACACATGACAGGCACACATTTGGCTCCTGTCCTGCCTTCCTGGGTGCCCAGGGTGGCCTCGTGCTCTGGCTGCAGGCAGCCTGGGACACTTCCCTGAGCCTGGCGGAGGAAAGCACAGCAATCAGGGTACGGCTGGGTGGGGTCCCCATGAAAGCACTTGCCTTTTGCCCTAATTTCAGGGCTATTAAGCTCTTGCATTTAAAGTTATTTCACCTCCAACCTCTAAAATTACTACTCCAAATAAAGCAGGCATTTGTTGTTCAACCTGGGCTGTGTGCGTGTCTCAGATGATTTGTGCTGGATCCTTTGGGGTCCTGTGGATGTTTTTTGAGTAGAAAGGAGTCTCTGGTGTCCTGACCAAGTTTTCCTAGGGTGTTTGCCCTGCCTGGGAGCTGTACACAGTGTCCCCCTCTCTGGGCCCAAGCCCGGGCACAGGGGTCTCGAGTGCCGGGCATGGCACCGGCATCCCTGCGTTGCCCATGGTTTGTGTTGACTGTATTGACGGAATTAATTACAGCTGAGGTTCAATATTGAAATTACTCAGAACTCTGAATAGCCAAGCTGAATCAATTAGTTTATTAGCGAGATCCAAAGCCAGCCGAACAACAAAGGGACGTTGCACCCTCAGAGAGGAGGCAGAGCAGCCACCCTTCATCACAGATCAGCCCCATGATGCACATTTAAAGCAATCTTTGTGGTTTTGCCCCACACCATATCTTTGGTTTAGCCTAATACCCCAAACCTGGCAAGTACATAACGTAACCGTTGCTGTTTGTTGTGGCTGAGCTGGCTCCTTGGACAGCTCTGCGGGAGCACACAGCATCCTCACGCACTGGGGGTGCTGTGTAACACAACCAGAAGGGAGGCCTTGATGTCTGTGACTGATGTATATGATATTTCCAAGCCCCAAATATGGATGTGAATAACAGCAATAAAAATACATCACTAACTAATATAAAGATGTAGGATTTGGGTTAATGTATGGATATGTGCCACTGGCATGCTTCATCAAACATCCTGGGATTTCCATCAAGGAAAGATTCTCTAACATGCAGTCGCTATATTCATCTTGCTTACTGCAGCATACCCTGGCCATGACACTGGGAATTAAACAGCTCTTTGCAGTTCTCTTCAACTGCAGGTATGTCTCTGCCAGGAGGTATCAGGTAGGAGCTTGTCTCTCCGCCAAGTGTGCTTGGTGCACAGCCCATAGGCATTTTAAAACTACAGGCTTTAAAATCCATCGCCTTCTCACCATCCCTGCTGTAGACGTAGAAACAGCAGCGCCTTTGCACATGCAAGCATCCGGCTGGAGATTTACTGGGTTTTTGCTGGAGAAGCACCTGGAGAGCTGTCTTTGCTGGGGCGTAGCTGGCTGCTCGCAGGTGGCAGGGGGTGGCATTGCTATAGCAATCATCACCTGGGAAACGGAGAGGTATAGAAATGCCAGAGCAGCGGTATTCTCTCAAATTTCTTGAGTAGGTTGGCTCAGTTTGGCATCCAGCCCTGGCGTGGAAACCCAGAGTAGAGCCCAGAAGTAGACCCATCTCCACACCCCATTCTTGCAGTTGGCCATGGCACGTGGATGGCACAAGCCAACCTGCGGCAGATGGCCAACATGGCCCATCAGATGTCTCTTGTAGGCGTAGAAGAGGCTCAGAGCCAAATGGGATGGGTTATGCCTGAGGAAAAAGATCCCAAAAAGGAGAAGGCTAAGCCCAGCTGAGGTCAGGACTTCAGCCCCTTTCCTAGCTAAGCCTCCTGCTTTGGACCAAAAAGCCTCTTTCCTCCTCCTGAAACTTCTCAGGGCAGAAATTTCCCAGCCTGCATGGGATCAGCTCCTAAGCTTTCAACGTGTGTCTCGCTTAAATAAGATCTTCACAGGGATGCTCTTTGGATCCTTGCAGTTTTATTTATTTAGTTGGTTTAGTTTAAGATTAATCAGAAGTGGGGAAAGAGCCAGAGACACACAAAAGAGGCTCTAAATAATTCTGAGTGATTGAGAGCACCATGATTAATGGGATCTGCTGATGCCATTCGGGTGGAAGCAGCCTTCCGAAAAATAGATTTATGTTAAATGGAAAAATACAATAATGTCATTCACAACAGGAGAAAACATGTGGTGGAAGAACCTGCCTTGAACAGTCGTCACATATAATTCAGGCTCACAATGAACAAAACTTAACTTCTCTAAGCTCTGTGTGTCCTGATTCTAAATTCATTCATTATACTTGATTATCTTCAGTCCTCCCCAAGTGTAATATATTATTTCTTACAGAATTCACCATGCTTCATATCAGGCATGGTTTAATATTTCATACAGTTCATTAAATAACACATTCCATTCAGCTCACAATGCCTTATTCATAATCCCATATACATCCCTGTGAAACCACAGAGAAACAAAAAAAATTGATGTATGGAGAAACGGAAGAGTGAAGTGAAATTGTTCTGTAAAAGGACCCTTTGCAACTCTGGTAAGTAAAGGAACTTTGCAAAAGGAGCGGGAGAGAGGATGGTCCTGGGTCCCTGTCTGCTGTGCGGGTGGGAGAAGCAGCAATGAAAAGCGTAGCTGCAGGGCAGGACAGCTTGGAAGAGGATGTCTGGATTTTCCTTTTGGTCGAGTCATGTTGAGCAGGCTTATGCTTCCTCCCTCCTTCCACACTCCAGGCATGAAATGGAGAGAGCTGCCTCTTGTCTCGTGCTGACCTCACGGATTGATTAAAGCCGTAAATATGTTTTGCCCTCTCGCTGGAAGCAAGCTAGGAAGATTGTGAACTGATATCCAAGCTTGCTCTGGGGATGTGGACAGAGAAGGCTTTTTACAGGCTCTGGGTGGTTTTAGGTGCCTGATTTTAGTTTGGGGTATCCGACTGAACTGACCTGAGCAAGCCGTACTGCCGCAAGGCACTCTGTCTGCCTTCATCAACACGCCAGTTTGCAACCCGCTTCCATGAACTTCGGCTCAAGGACAGCTCATCCACAGCTTCATACTGGGAGCCTGTTATTGCCCGGCACCCCGTGTGATACGGGATGCACAGGCAGCCCCCACAGAGCAGGCGGGAGCAGGGCCATCGGCTGCGCTGATGCAAGATTTTCCTTGGTGGCTTGCTCTCCAAACCTCACATGTGCACCAATCTGAAACAGCAAAGCAAAATTTAAAGGCTTTCTCACAGGCTTCCACACAGCAACTAGCATCTTCTCCTAAAGGCGGTTTCCTTGATTTCAGGTCAGGACTCTGGCAGGAGGAGACCGAGGGGAAATAATTCACTCCAAGCATAAGAAACTTTTTTTGGCAGGAAGTTAGAAATATCCAGCAGTAAGGGGAAATTCCTTCCCTGCTCCAGAACACAGCAAAATACTGCAGATATCTCCAAGGAGGGTGAATCTAGTCATTGAATCCTCAAGGACACCCGGATGGACGAAGGCTAGTGTGCAGCATAGTCTATTATTTCTTCATGTGATTAAAATTAATAATTTATGCAGGGACAAAGTGACTTCCTCGTAATTTCTTGTGAGCCGCGATTCCTCCTCGGCAGCACCGGGGATGCTGGAGGAGACCTGAGGAAGAACTAATGGGAATGGATGAAGATGCCCCTGTGAAGGGCAGAGTGAGCAGCCCTCATCCTCCTGTTACGCACGGCGTCTGCTGCCCCATGAATGTACGAGCTCCGTGCTGGGAGCAGACAGTCGCCCCAGCAATAAATATCCCTAGCTAAACCATGCATACCAAATGAAGATATACATTATACCCAGTCCTCAAGAGCTGCAAATATCATCCACTGTTCCCTACCAGGATTGTTCTGTCCTTGTCAGGAGGACCCTGTGGAGTGCCTGAGCTTAGAAGGGGGATGCATCATTCAAAGGCCAGGAAACAGCAGCGCGCCAGGCTGGGGCTGTCCACGCCACTGATTGGTGTATGTTCTTGGGCATGTCTCTCCACTCCTGCATCTCTTTTTTTTCCTCCAAGACCTGCTTTCTCTGTTTATACACAAGCTGTCAAGGCAAGAATGGTCTCGTTCGTTGTGTCGCACCCAGCAGCAGGGGAGCCTGACTCTGCGGAGGCCTCTGGTTCCCTCTCCCCTGCAATCCTTCCTGATGGCAACACGCCAACCTGCCAGCAGCAGATAAACTGAATCCTGCAAAAATGCTGGGTTTTGAGCTGTTTGCTTATATACATGTTCATGATCAATTTTTTTCTCCCTTTGCAAAAGGAACCTGTGTTCCCTGATAATGCAGAAATAGTCGGGAGTGGCTGTATTTAGACGTCAGACTCTGTCTGAAAAAAGCTTGCCAGCCCCCCAGGTAGAAGAGCAGAGACAACGTCACACAACGGAGCTAGCCAGTTGCAGATAACTGTTAGCAGAAGCAACAGTTTTGTTAACATCTCACGGGCCCGAATCTGCCCCTTGCTCCCCCCTGGTGCTCCATCTGCCACAACAGCAGCGGTTTTGCTCCGCATTGCCGCGCTCCCACAAGCAGCTGGGTCGCGGCGGCTGGCCGGCGCGCTGGCAGAGCTGTGCAAGGCGCTGCGCACGTACCGCCCGGGCAGCTGCGGTGGCCCCAGCAGCAGGGGTGCAGGTGGTGCTCCTCGCTCATGCCACCCCGGCTGGTTGCAAGTCCCCGGGGTGCATCCTACGTGTCCTTGTCCTCTCTAGTGCTGCTTTGCACAAGTGGTTCCTTTGCACAAGCGTTTCCTTGCTCTCATCTTCCTGTCTTTCTGCATCGCTCCCCCTCTTTTCAGTCCTCCATTGCCCTGATCCCAAATGCCAGATGTTTGGCCTCATCCCCTCCCTTTATAAAGATGAAAACTCCCCCCAGTGTCTGATGTACCCAAGAGTTAGGGCTGGGAAGACAAATTTGGGCTTGAGCATTTCAAATGGTGGTGGATGGGTTTAGCTCCAAAGTCTCTTGCTTTTTTTTTTTTTTTCTTTCCAGCGCAATAATCCTGCCTCCATCAGTGGGCTGGATTTTCTGCCTTTTTTCCTTTTCCTCCTCCCACCAGATTTGCTAGCACAGAAGAATGACAAGAACAGAAGGTGAAGTTAGATCTTCCTCCTTTATTTTTATTTTATTTTTTTTGGCATCTGTCCCTTGCTCTTTTGCCAAGCTGCTCCAATTCCTCTTCCCCAGCGCCCACGCTGCCTGCCCAGCCTGCCCAGCATGGGGACACGCAGCACCCATGGAGCATGGTGCCATGTGTGGTGGCCACCAGCTCCTCCACGGCAAGAGGAGGGGATGGCAGAAACACCAATCTGAAACCCAGGGGAAGCACCTGTGTGGGTCTGAATCATCCTCTGAGGAGGAGCTGCTGAGTCAGGGGCTGAGCTGTGGCCACCAGCTGTCTCCCAGCGAGTGGGAAAGGCTTGTCATCACGGGTGGAAGACCATGGTGGATCTCCAGCCTTGGAGCTCCCCACCTGCATCCTTATTCCCTGCCCAAAAGCCATTCAGCATGTTTAAACATCCTTCCCACCTTTCTTTGAAGCCTTCCCAGTTCTACTCCATCCCTTTTCACCTGTGAGGCATTCAACACGTAGGTGCACGGGGGGATTTATACACAACGGCGTGATTTTTTTCTGTTTTGCTCTCTGTTCTTCTCTGAGTAATCCCTAACATTCAAGATGCTTTTCTTTTTTTTTTTTTTTTCAATCTCTGCTGAGAAATGAGCTGATGTTTTCGGAGAACTATCTATTATAACCCCGAGATCTTGTTCCTGAGAGTTAATAGTCAGCTCAGAGCCCATCATTTTATTTCTGAAGTTGGGAATGGTTTCTCCCACGTGCACTGCTATTTATCCACACTGAATTTCTCCTGTCATTTTCTTGGCCAGTCACTCATCACAAGGTCCTTCTGCAATTCCTCACAGTCAGCCCTTGTCCTTAATATCCTAAATAATTTGGGAGCATCAAGAAAAGCTGTCATTTCACTCTCCACTCCCTTCCTCCCCTGTTCCAGTGAGCCTCCACATAGGGTCTAGGAGAAATTTTGGGGAAACCTGTGGACCCACGGGAAAACTGTGACCCATGGAAAGGGATGGGAGAGAAGAGCCCCTGCAGCTGCCCATTGTGCCCATGGGCATCGAGCATCTGGGAGCAGTGCAGATGGGCTCCAGGCAATCCAAGCAACAGATATATGGAGAGACAACATGTTTTGATATATTGCCCCCACGATTTATTGGGAAATGGGATTGAAGGGCCTTTAATGACCATAAGGAGTGAAAACTTCCAGTGGAGGAATGGCCTTGGTTTTTCTGCACGAGCAGATGCTCAGCAGAATCGATACTCTCCAGGGAATTGTTCCAGAAGGTGGATGGAATAAAGTGATTCAAAGTATTAAAAAAATAAAATAAAAGAGAGACATCAGAGCTCCTGGAAGCTGTTCAGTTGGCATCACGAGGTCTGCGAATAACAGACGCCCAAGGGAACTAACGTTTTAAGCCAAAGCAATTTGGGTAACAGGACAGGCTTAGGGGGAAAAAACCCACAGTGCCAGATTTTGGATTATGCTGCACATCAGTGCTAAAAAAGAAGACACACATGTTGTGAAGGTACAGCCGAGGAACACATTTTATAAGCATATTCCTAATGTGGCACGTGGTCTGCTTGTTCTTACTATTGATAATAACTAACTACAGCTTTTCCTTTAGCTCTTCCTCCTGCTCTTCCCCATTCTACTGTGGGATTTACAGGCCAGTGAAAACATGCGATCCAGGTTCTGTTAAACAGCTTTAAAATTTTCCTGGTAAACATATTGGCTATTTTGAGGGTCTGCCTTGAACTCGCAAGGCTTTACACTGCAGAGCAGTTGTGCCCAGGGTGGGATGAAGCCATTTGTTTCCTATATTGGCATCCAAAAGAGAGGGCTGGAGAAGCACCTTCCATTCAAGTAGCCTAGGCATCAGCTTTATTTGATCAATAAGGCTGTGTGGCAAGAATGGTGGAATTCAAACTGTCCAGAAGTGCTTCTCTTAAAAATGTCAGATGACGCTTCAAGCCCCCGCAGAGCCGAGAGTGTGTGTTTTCCTTCTGCAAACCAAAATCAAACCTCTCCGTTCCTCTTTATTCACACTAATAAGCCCAGAGGCATCACTGGGAACCTGGTGATAAATCACCTTTTCTCTGAGAGGGGAGGAAAAAATGTTCTTCCTCTTCATCCCCTCCAAATCCAGCCTCTGTGCTCTTCACCCTTCTGTCTATGTAAAATGATGAGGGGCACATCACTGCTCCAACAGCCCACTTTGGCAGGGCCAGCAGAGCAACCCTGGACATAAAATTGGGAAGTTTTGTACATCTGGCTGACCCTTAGTGTTGTGTCTCCTGGGAGTGAAGCAGTACGAAATGATTGACACCTGCCAGCGTGTCCTGTGCTCCTTTATGACTGTGTTGGTCTCATTCCAGTGCAACATTTTTTCATGTGGCTAGTAATATCCTTGGTGACCTTTCTGTAACTGACCCCAATTCTATCTGAAACTTTAAAATGTATTTTATTAAAGTTTTCAGGGAGGTTTATCAGGCTGGTGAAACGACTCCATCTGTGTCTGAAATTCATGTCCCAGCCCTGGGGGACCCGGGAGATCACTGCCTGAAAGGCACCGCCAGGAAAGCCCACATTAGTCCTGGTGCCACCAGGCTGTGCCTCCCCTGAGTGCTGCTGTACCACCATTCCCAGGGAGCTCCAGCGTTGGAGCAGGCTGCTGGCCTGCATTGACAAGCCGTCTGCAGCCAGGTCTCGGTGCGAACCACTCCCTGGGGGTTCCCAGCATCGTCACTGCCGGTTGTGTCCTCGGGTTATTGATACAGGTGGTTCTTGTAACTCATATGATGTTTCTCCTGGAGCTTTCACACACGAACATCCCCCTTCTTTCCACATTCACAGCACTCCCCATCTTCTACGGACATCTCCGGCATCACAGACCCAGTGCTCTGTAAGTGTCAGCCTTGAAGGGCAACAAAAAATCAGGTATCTCTCCATCTACTCCTTTCCACTTGGAGCCCAGAAATTTGCTGGGTGACTTGCAGACTAAACCGAAGAGGTTTGATGATTCTGGCCCCTAAGAGTTGATGCATGAGCCATTGGCTAGGGGGGTGGTGAGAGTGCCCCGAGAAGCAGCCCTTGGCTGGCCATAGGCCAGGTTTTGCAGGTAGGACGATGAGTTTCTTGAGGAGACTGTCTTGGCCATGAGCTGTGAGGTTCCCATGTGATGGGGAGGAAAGGCACCCTTGGGGAAATGGAGCAAAGCAACAAGGACAGAACAGCTCCAAGCTGAGTGTCCACGGTGGATAGCAAAAACACCATCAGATTTCAGATTCTGCCCCAGATCTCCAGTTCCTCCATTTTTCAGCACCCTATGGAGGACCGCACACCATCCACTTAATCAGGTGCCACATTGGGCCACCAACCTCCACTGGCCATGGCCAGATGGGGCTGGACACCACCCTCAAGAAGCACAGCTCCTCCCAAGACCGTAGGAAGGCAACCTGGGCAGCCAGCTCATCCCTCTCCCCAGTACACCCCGGGAGGGAGGTGAGAAGCCGGGCTGGAGCCAGGTGCCAAGCTGGGGGCGGCGCGGGGGGACGGAAGCGTGGCTCACCCCCGTCCCCTGACTCATGGTGGGTCCCCGCGATGCCGCGGGGCTCAGCATGACAGCTCGGCTGCCTGCGGTCGTCTATAGCAACTGAACCACCTTGGAAGGCTGCGCTGCCTGTGTGGGCTTGAAATTATGTGGTTGTTTTTGTTCCTTCTCAGAAAAAAAAGACAATCTGATTTGTATGTAACTCTGAATAAATTCCTTGTTAACCTTTACAGCCATCTGGAGGGAGAGTCACTCCTCGCTGCAGAGCGCACCGTGGCTGTAGGAGGGAGCGATGCTTCTGCCGGCAGATTTGCAGGAGCTGGTGTGGAGGGAGCTGGAGACACCACGCCAGGCGGGAGCTGAGAGCCATGACTCAGCTTGGGCAGAGCTGGGAGGTGGAGGATGTTGGGGTTCAGAGTGTCCTGGTGTTGTCAGGAGCCAGCTGGTGTGTTGGTCTGCCCCTTTCACTCCCAGGCCTGGGCACAGGGGAATGGGAATAACTTCTCACTGCTTGTCTTCGGTAGGAAAAGAGATGGAAAATCCGTTTCTGAGAAGCCCTGGGCTGACGGCATGCTGGGGGTCTCCATTTGTTTGGGTCATGCTTCCCCAAAACCATGCTCCCTGTATGCTCCTAGCCTTGCTGAAGACCTGATCTTTGGGGTTTGCATTTGAGGGTTGAGGGTTCAGGTCTGCTCCAGTACTCAGAGAGTCTCTCATTTCACATGGGAAGAGCTGGATCAGACCTGAAGGTCCATCTGAGCCATCCATGGTCCCCAGGAGCACGGTTCAGCTTGCCAAAGACACCTCCCTCCTTAGACTTCTCTGCCTTGGAGCAGTCCCCTGGTAAGGCTGCTTTGACCCCGCAGGGCATTTGTTTGCCTCCAAGTGCTTCTTGCAGAGTCTCATCTCCACTGACACTGTGTCTGGCAGTCGTTACCTGTCATCCTTCCTATTCTGTTGACTCTCTGGACTGACAAGACTGGAAAGTTTATCACCTCTCAGCTGCAACTGCAGCACCCAGCTGGGTAGTGATTTTCTGTGTGAGCCTGGTGCATCCCTTGCTAAGCATGTTTGGTTCCATCTCCTCCTGCTGTCGTCTCAGCACCCATGTTTTCCCCCCACGTAGGTGACAGCTCTTGAAATCCTTCATGCAGATTCCTCCTGGCTGGGCTTGCATCCTGGGTGCAGTGTTGTCCAGGGACAACAGGGCAAACCAGCAGCTCCTCACCATGAGGCTATGGCAGAAGTCCCACAGGACTCACCAGTGTCTGGATGCAGACACTTTCTGGGCATGTCTATAGCTCCTAAAGTTTTCTTGGCTATTCACATCCAACTATGTCAGGCAAGAGGAAAAGACTTCTCCTCCCTGGCGTTTTGGGGTAGTGAGGGGCTGGGAGGGGAGCAGAGGACCTTACAGAGGAAAGCTGCCCATGCCATCGCTATGGAGGATTCTCCTGTATGGAGATTTCCAGCAGCTCCTCTGCCCAAAGACCTAAAAGCACTTCCCAAAGCAACACAGTCACAATAACCCCCTTTAAAGAAGACCCCTGAGATGCAAGTCAGGGGGCAGACATGCCTTTGATCCTTGGTGTGGTGGCTCTTACCCTCAGACGGGCTCCCTTACCCCAGTATAGCACCTCACGTTTGGCTGCATCCCTGCCCAGTCCTCCCAGGGCTGGCCCAGTCCCCCAGCTGCTCAGTCAGGAGGGATGAGCAGAGGGGAGAGGGGATGCTGGGCATCCATCCGCCTGCCGGCGGCAGCCCCGTGGCAGCCTGGACAATAGGATGAATTACAATTCCCGCAGATGAGAAAGAGAAGGGGGAGTGCTAGCCAAATAAACACAATGCAACTTTATTTTCTTTCTTTCTCTGGTCCTTTTAAAATGTATAAATATTTTGAAAACTTTCCAAAGGGAGGGAAAAACGAGCAAGTTGCACATCAGTGACTCAATGCAGTGTCACTCTGTTCATTAAGAAAGAAGGAAATCAAATCATTACTGGAATTAATAAAGAAGAAACTCTTGGTTGACTAGGAGAGGGGGAGGGGGATGCACTTTAAACGGGTCGGATATAACAACAGCATGGCTGGTTTCCAGCCATGCTGAGCTCTGTCTGAAGGTCTTAATTATAAGCAGCTCAAAAAAAGCCAACGAGAAAAGGAATTTACAACACAAAAGAAATAAATTAGATCTCAGATGCCTCTATACATATTTAATCGTTGGGATGCTGATGAAGAGGAATCTTTAATATTAGCTGCCACGATCCAGCTTTGCTAGCGGAGGGCTCTGGGGCAGGCGCTGTGCCCAGCCACCAGCAGATTTGGCCGGTGGAGAGGATGCCGCTGTGGTGCATGGCTCTCAAGGCACTGCTGCCAGCCGGCAGTGACAGAGAAAATCCCAACCTTTGGGCCTGGGAACTCGGCTGGAACAACAGTGGGATCAGGCGCCTCCTTGGAGCGTGCTCCAAGCACGATGCATTGGCCTTCAGAGATGCTGAAGGTCAGTGAGATGCTCGCTAAGTCCAAGAGCATCTAAGGCCATGCAGGCAGGGCACCTGAACATGCTGGCCAAACCCTCAGCTGCCGTGGAGCACAATGGATGATTGCAAACCTCTTTCACTTTCAGGCCAGTCTCACTAAGTCCTCTCTGAACTCATTTAATTCATTTTGCCATCTTAGTTCTGATACCCTCAAAGATTACTTGCCTTTACCCCACAGCAAATTTTGACTCTCTTGAACCTTCTCCTCATTTATCCATCTCCCGCAACCTCCTGGGTAACCGTTTACACTGTATCTTTTTAAGGCTCAGCTTAGATATTATCTCTCACTGCTTATGTTTGTGTTTGCATAGCGCATCCTCATTAATTAGGATGTCTTGTCGGACAGAGTGTAGTCTTTGGGGAGTTCCTTTAGTGATTTGTTTACAGATGTCAGGTTAGCAATAAATTGGGAGAAATAATTGACCTTTCCTGTAAGACTTTGCTAATCCTGTTTCTTCTAACTGTTTCCAATTTTCAGTGTACTCCGGTGTTTTTCTTAATCAATTGTTCAGACTGTGAGAACATTAAGGGAGATGCGATCAGGAACACGTCGCGGTGATGCAATTTTAATGATTCATTCTCTGTTTCTCATTAATTCATTGCATTTCATGTTTCTTCAAGTGCTGACTTTGGAAGTTTTTAAGACTTCAAATAGTTTGGATTTTTTAAACAGTTACAGTAGCCTTCTTGGTGTGAGTTGTGCTGCTGCAGCAGGCTGTGGGCAGGATCTGCTTGGTGGGCATGAGGTGGGTATGGAGCAAGGAGCTTGTCCCAGCCTCTAGGACCTGATGTTGTGCCAAAACAGATTCCAGCTAACGTGCAAGGAGAACAGTCAGCAGAACATTTCTATTAAAAACTGTTACTTTTAAACAAGTTAAGTTCCCCCATGAATCAAGCCACTGTAAAGAGAAAACCCACGTGACAGGCTAAGTATAATTGTGATAGTCTTGTTAGAAGTGCTCAGACTGAATTTTTTATTTTTCTTTTTTTTAACTGAAGAATTCAAACTTTTGGAAGTTAAATGACTTGGAAGAGATCCAGTTTTGGTTTTAAAGGAAATTGTTCCTTTTGTTATATTGCATTTCAGAAAATATAAAAATGTTTCAGATTTTGAAAACACAACCTGGGGAAACGGAACATTGCATTTCATGAAAAATGAAAATATTGGGGCTTTTCCATGTCAATTATTTTAAGAGTGATAACCTCCTTGTTAAACCAGCTGCAGTAGCATCTAATGCAGCCAATAATATGCAACTGCAGGTCCTTACTCCTGATCCTTGACAATTAACAAAACAATGATTAAGTGTTCTGCAAGGAAATCCTTTCTTCAGATAATCTCCTAATTAGAAATTCAGAGATTGACTTAAATTTGTCAGATACAGTCAATTCAATGCAAAACTGTCTCTCCTACCAATGGCGATAACCCGCAGCCAAGCAGTTTCTGCTGCGGCGGGGACAGGCATGATATAATCTGCCTTTACACAGGCTCTTATGTCACGTTAAAAACACTGTTAGACCCATCAGTTTGTAAATCTCATGTTCATTAGCACAAGCTCTTATCTTGTTTCACATGAAGCTGTCAATTTAAGGCAACATTGCAAATTACGTGTTATCTCCGGGCTGTAATAGCCTTAGGGATGCTCTGCGTTATCATTTCGCGGGGTGGGAGACACCAGCAGTGTCCTCTGCCAGAGGCACCGGGATGAGGAGGTGTGATGAATTTTCTCGTCCCACCACTTAAATCACCACCAGTGACTTTGGGCATCCTAGGTGCAGCTCACCCAGAAGCAGGAAGACGCACGTGCATCTAAATTATTTAGTCTTTTTAACCCAAGTATGTCCTCCATGAGAAATATTTAAATGAAAAGCCAAGCCAGTGGAGGAAGATGCAGCATCTGCCATTCATCAGGTATAAGGAGACTCTGGATGTTTAGTTTAGAATTAAAAAGTCATGTTTATAATTTTTTAAAAACCACAAACCTCCACACATTTCAGGCAGTCTCTCGCCAAAGGCACTCCTGTTCCCTTGGGTTTTCAAGCAAGCCTTAGGAAGCTGAGCTGGTGGCTGAGCCTGTGTAGCCAGGAGGTAAATCTAGTTTTCTTGCTCTCATTCAGGAGTTTTGGGCTTATGTTGCGCAATTTTTTGAGCACCACTTCCCAGAGCATAGCAGCATCACCCGGCCAGGGACCAGGCTGACCATGTCCAGCGTGCAAACTCACTTCCAAAAGTACTTCCTTAACTGGACAGCAGTACAGGTCTGTGGGTCTGTTTGCAAACTCCCAGTCCAGAGAAAACCAGTCTTAAAGGGGCTGAGCGCCAGACTGCTCCCGTGCCGGGCAGAGGCTGCTCACCATGCTGCACCTGCAGGCAGCAATCCCTCCAGCTTTAGTTAGGTACTCAGGGGGAGACAGACGCTAATCAGCTAATCCTGCTTTGCTGGATTTTATTTTATTTTATTTTATTTTATTTTATTTTATTTTATTTTATTTTATTTTATTTTATTTTATTTTATTTTATTTTATTTTATTTTATTTTATTTTCCCTTCTCCCTTCTCCCTTCTCCCTTCTCCCTTCCCCCTGCCGGGGTCCCTACTTCTCCGTGCGGGAACAGGAATGACACAACACCAATATGATGATCAGCTCGTCTGTTTATTTCCCAATCCTGGTTACATTTATACTCTACTAAGTTCCGTACACGCACTCATCTATCTTCTAATGGGCTACAGGTTATCTGCACGCGCTGTTCGTGCGCCTCTACAAGCATTTGCATTGGTTAATTGCAATTAGTACGTAAAGCCCAAAACTTGCCAAAAACTCCCTTATCTCATACCCTGTTTTGCTCAGACTTGTGTGCTTTTGCTGACCACAGGTGTTTCTCACTTATCTGCTATCTTGTGTGTTTTTGCCAGCCTTATTTTGCTGGCCTTGTCTTCGTCCTTGCATTCTTCTGCCTGCACTAACTTCCCTCCAGCGCGGCCCAGACTCCTACATCTCCCTTCTTTTTCCCTTTTCCCTTTTATTTAGAGACATGCCTCCATCCCCGGTAGCAAGGGCTTTCCATGCAGTGTGCACGCAAAGGCAGAGCTCTGATGGCAGCTCCACGGTGACTGTGCCCCATCCCCAAGGGTAAGGCAGCCTCCTGGGAGATGGCAGCACAGCTCTTCCAGGGGGCCTTGTGCACCTTACTCTGTCCTGGGAAAACCTTCTGATCCGGGAATACTTCTTGTCTGTTCAGGTCTGCTGTCACCATGTACATTTGTGATAGCACTCTCCCCCTCTGCCCAAAATCACCGTGGGGAGGAGAGGCAGAGAGGCACATCGCTGCATATGTACTCACAGGGACAGATGGCACCATCGACACAGAGATTTATGCTCCTTAGGACAAAAAAATGCTAACCAGGTTTAAAATTAGGCCATTTACAGCTGTCAGGATAACAGAGCGTGCCGGGAGGTGGATTGCGAATGCCTCTGCCCTTCTTCAGTTGCTCATGGCTTTGTCATTCTGCTCCCTATCAGCAAGAACAAAACCCCTCCTTGCCGGCAAACAGCCTGGAAAGGATCTCCTGCTCCCTCCCCAGTTAAAAAGTGTGTTCTCACTCCCATCTGAGAGGGTGAGTTCAATTATGAACTAAAACCAGACCCATCTGGCTGGGTGGGTGGGGAGGGGGTCCCAAACTAATGGGTTGTGCTCATTTTTCTCTTAATTTTAGGCTCAAAGAAATAAAAATTATTAAACTCTGGCACCAGTGAAGCCTCCTGCGAAAGAGCAAAAGAAAAGGGTAATGAAATCCCAGCCCCACATCTTCACCCCTTTTCCCAGTGTTAATTCTCACCCTTCCAATGCAGCGTCATGGTGAGCTGTCAGGTGCCCACAGGCTTTGCCTGGAGGAGCACAGTGGGGGCTGTCCCCCTTCCGTTTTGGGTTCATTCAGGGTTATTTTTATATATTTCTAGCTCATGTCTGTTTATGAGTTACACTCTCCCCTCTTCTATTGGTCTCTGCAGTTGTGCCACGATTATCAAGGTTTGTTTGAACTTCTCTCTGTATGATATGAGTTCTTTAATGGAGGGGAAAATCATGCAATTGCACAAAGCTAACCAAAACCTAAGCTAAAAGAAGTCAGTAATAGTATAACTAAAATAAACCCAAAACGACAGGATAGACAAGAGACATCTGACTGCTTTACAGCTCTGACAAGCTGAGCGAGTCATCTGATCCTAGAGAAAGTAGCAGTTATAGCTAAAATTTCTTAAATAATTTTTGCAAAAATTATTAAAGCTAAAATAAGTGTATTTTAAGCTACAATATGTTCAAAACTAGACAAGGCCTGAAATCTCCTGAAGCTGGTGTGGCTAATTGCTGAGGATGCTGGGCCACACCAAACTGGCTGGGGCACAGAGCTGCACTTCTCGGGAGGTACAGTGAGATATTTGCCATCACCATGCAAGAGCAAAGAGCTCCAAACAGGAGCGTGGCATAGAAGCAAAGGGTTCAGGCCCAAACAGTGCATATAGAAATGAGAATATTTAATGGCAAAAGCCTTTATTCACAGGGCTGCACGCATCTTCCCCACATGTGCAGCAATGCATCTGAGGCCTCAGCTGTGCCCAGCTGTTTTCATTGCTGCATGATCTCGCAGTCCCCACTTCTGTGGGATTATTCTCGTGTGAGGACCTTAGTGACTACTTGCCAGCCAAAAAAAGTTTCCAGGAGGATTTTGACTGAGGAAGGCCATTAAGCACTGCAGGTGGAGGGGTTACTCCATCCCTCCGTAGCTCCGCGTAAGGATTGACTGCACTGTTACATGGCGGAGGACTGCGGTCTCTGTGTAGATTTAACCATCTGACAAATGGAAGACCCGAGTTGAGGTATCTAAGTTTAGCACTTGTTTTATGAGATTGACCATATAATAAATCTAATAGTGCTGAGCTCAGCAGCCTTCCCCAAGCAACTGCAACTAATGGCTACCTCCATAACTGATACAAGTGCAGCACAGTGTGATGTCTGCGAGGCTGTAAAAACAGAAATCTGCAGATGTAAAAACTGCATCAAGCTGGTTGTGGGAGCCAGCTCTTTGCCAAGAACCATTAGCAGACCTGGGAAAAGTGCCTGATACTTTGAGGCATGCATGGTCAAATACAGAGAGAGGTGGATGGGCCATCCTGGGTGACATTCAACTGAAATTCAGACCTGCATCCCCCAGCTCTCCCTGGCCATCTCCATCAGAGAGGATGGTGTGTGGAACTGGGGCCCTTCCCAGCAGCGGTGATACTGTGACGTCTTCACGCAGTGTTTAAAACCAGGGCACTTCCAGCGCCTTGGGCTGCAGCCTCCCTTTAGGGTGACCATAGCCTGAGCGCAGAGCCCTCAGAGGGGGGCTCTTTTGTGTTGGGTTGACTTGATGCACCTACAACAGGTAGGAGAGGACAGAGGAAAGGATTGCCCTGCTGCGTTGCCATTGCCTTGGGAGGAGCCAAGAAACACCAGCCCCAAGTCATGGCTCCTCCAACCCCCCTTCCAACCCTATTGCATGGTAAAGGCTGTGTGCCCCACTCAAACAGCTCTGCTGACCCAAGGATGGACCTGAGGGGACCACAACATCTGTGCTGGCTAGGCTCCTACCTGTCATGGGTGAAAGTCAAGGCTAGGCACATCGTAGCTTGTTTTTTTCTGCTTTCTCAGATCCCAGCAAAGTCTTGAGTTGACTCAGTAGTGTTTGGGGTAGATGTGGGGGGGACAGCTCTGTCCTCATGATACCTGTGCTCCACAGCTCCTGTTCCCTAGCATCTGAGAGATAATCTGAGCTTGACCTGCTTGTGAATCTTCTGCTGATTGGAAATAAGTTTGTCTGCTGGTAGTGGTGGTGGTAGGAAATGTACTGGACCCCTCCCATCTCAAAACATCAACAGGCCTTTGGTGGGATGTGTGTTTGTGTTGGGGCTGTTGGGGGGCACTGAGTCCTGTGAGCAGTGTCTGGTATGCACATGGCAATGGGCACTGTCTGCATCCTGTAATTGGCTTTCAGTTGTTTTCCTCTTCCCCTGTCACTATTAGCATTTGTAGGATAACAGAATGAGAAAAAAATCAGGGAGCTTTCTGCTCTAATCCTGTCTCTGATGCTGATCCTGTGTGAGGGTTTGGACACCTCTCCATCACTTTTGTTCCCACAAGCTTGCACACCCCCCCCAGCAACCTGTAACATCTGCGGTTTTGCAGACTAATGACATTACAGAAGCAATCAAACACCATGCTCCAGGGCCCAGGTTAATCTCCTCTTCCCTCTCTGAGGAAAGCCTTGCACAGCTGCCACGTGCACCAATGGAGACCTGCACTTCTCAGGAGCCAGGGTGGACCATTGCCCAAGACCAGACACTCACTTGGTAGACCAATGCCCTCACCCAGCATGGCAACGACCTCCTGAGCTGTAACATCATGGTCATTGAGGCCTGGCCAAAGAAACAGAGAATCCCTAGGGCAGAAACAAATTACAAAAACCCAGCTACCCTCCATGCACGAGCGCAGGACATGGCAGGGCTCCTCCCTGGCTCAGGCACAGCTGCTTCATTAAGGAAAAGCAGTTAAAACTCACATCGTATCTACCAAGATACTATGATATCTATATTCAAGATCTAACAGGCTTTCCTTTCCTTTTCCAATCTAAATTTGCTCATTTGTTCAGCTTCTGAGTGCTGACAATCCCTTGTGCCAGTTACTCACGATGGAGAAGAACAAGTCCGTCCAGCACTGCTAGTCCTCAGCCAGAAGCTCTGACCCTGCAGAAATAAGAGAATTTGTGCTTCTTTGATTTGTGCTGTGCCTGGCTGGGAGATGCTCTCGCCATCCCTCTGTGTCACGGGCAGAAATAGTAATTGGACGGTTGGCAGGCAATCATCATGCATTTCACATTTTTAATAAGCACTTGCAAGAGAAACGATCCATTCATCTTCTCAAGCTTTCCATGAGGACGCATAAAGCTGTAGAAAGCCTGCAAGCCCCTTCAGTCAAATGCCTGAGCACTAACGCTGCACAGAGCGGGCCTCCTTCACTGGTGGGTCAGAGGGACCAAACCGGCACAGAGATCAGTTTAGTGCAGCATCCAGAAGCAAATATTGGGGTGAGCTCATCAACTCTTGCCCACGTGTTACTGAAGGGATGATTTGGGCAATTGTGTCTTAAAGCAAGGTAATACTGGGTCTGTTTTCTTAAAAACAGTCAGCAATAATTGTATTAACAGAATAGGTGTGACAATTCCCTAGAAGACATGAATATCCCCATTTTAGGGTCATCACATATTGGGTCTTCAGTGCTGAGCATGTAGCAAGTTCACTTTCTGTGGGCATGATAGGACCGCTCCAGGGATGTTTTGATTTAGCGATCAGAGGAGCACTGTGATTTCAGAAGGTCCTTGATTAACATCCACCTTGAAGCCAAGACTCTTTCCAGCTCCTCGTTCTCATGTGCTTTGCTACCTTTGCAGGGCATTCCTGGCTGATCGATGATCACAATGCTGGCTCCATGGCACAAGTTGAACTCTAAACTATCATGACACTAAATAAAAAGACTTTTTTTCCTAAAAGAGTCATGTGTAACCTTTGAGAGGTGTCCTGGCTTTTGGACTATATCTGACCCTCCATTCCCTGGTGTAACAGTGTGTGAAAATTAGAAGTTGAAGACATAAGCAAAGTTAAAGTACAGAAGCAAAGCTGAACTCTGAATCGTGCAGAGTGATTCAGAGACAGCTCTTCTCTGTGCCCTCTGCATAGTACTACCTTCTCATCTTGCTTAGCCTCACAGCAAAAATGAAAATCAAGGCACATTTTTACTATCCTGTCTCATCTCATGCACTGCACAGAGCTTTGGTAGAAGTGGCAAATGGCTTTTGTTTTTCTCATACAAGGCTGGATCTGAGATTGCCGGAGCATCACTGTGCACAGCTTGCTTTCCTCAACCCATTCTCCCAGCTTTTGTTTTTCTCTTCAGACTCACCCCAGCCCTTTGGCGAGCTTGTCCTGTTTGCCCAGGAGAGGACCAGAGAAGTGGGGTGGAATTTGTGGTTCCAAACAACATGACCTGGAGAGGGAAACCCACCTGCCTCTGCCCCTGCCCCCACCCCTTTCCTTTTCCTGCTGAGCTTACCTGTGAGCTGCTGAAGATCTGGCCACAAGTCCCTGGTATACCACAAGACCTCAAAAACAGCCTGGAAAACCACTGAAAAACAGTATTACAGCCATACACAGATATGCACACTGCTGAGCAAGCAAGCAAGGGACTTCCAGACTCAAGCCTAGTTTTATTTGCTTATAAGTGGAGAGAGTCATGGCCACGCTGCTTGAGGTGCTTCATGGCTTTTCATTCAAAAACATGAAAAAGCACTTGAAGAAGGGATGTGACACAGCAACTGAAGGCGGGGCATGTGGTCTAGGAAACAAAAGCCAGTTACAAATAATTTGGGTCTTGCCACCCATTTGGCCATGGTTCCCTGGGGAAGGGAAGGCACCTTTCTCCAGCAAAAAATGCACAGGATGACAGTTAAGCACCGGTGTTTTCAGAAATCCTTAGGCAGGAGTGATGGCATGTAAAGCTGGTGGACCAGGGAGCATCTCTGCAGCGGAGCATTGCTTTGAGAGCAGAGCGGGCTACGGTGCTGCTCACGCTGATGAAAATTAGCTTGCAAGGAAGCAACTGTAGCAACGATGTGGCCGCATGGACTTTGCAGTGCTCTGGTAAGAACAGCACATCTCCAGGGTACTTGGAAGAGTTTCCATCTGATGTGCTAATGCTCGGCGAAGCCTCTGTGCTCCTCTTCCTTGCTGGTGGCATTCTCCTAGCATAGCTCAGCAAGCACAGGGATCTAGCGTGCCTTGTCATCAGATCTTTACTTACTGTGTAGATATGGCCAGGTACCTAATGACACACTTAAATTGGCACAAAACAGAAGTGAAGAGCAGTGGCAAGTAGCACTTCAAAGGTTAGGTGGCCAGTTTTGTTTGCTTGTGAAGTCTTGGTATCTATTTACCCCTTTTTGTTGGAATACAAAAATCCTACATCTGCAGGAATAATACATTGGCACAAAGGGACCCAAAACCAATTTTGTTTATTCATTGCACAAATCAAGAGTGACATAGAAAATGCAAAAGGAGACAAAACACTGGGCAGTTCCTAAGATTTTGGGGCCGATATTTTCGGAGGAGCCTCATGGAGCAGCAATGCCATGCACTACTGGCACGTATCCCCCCAGGCACGCTTTAAAATCCTGGCCTTAAAACTCAGCTTGAACAAAGTGCTGCTGTTAGTACTTTTAGTAACAGCAATAAAGATTTTTTTTATTGTTGTTTCATATAGGAATTTCACAGCATGTCCCTATTGTTATTTTGAGGTCACTCCTCAGATTCAGCTGCTACAGCTGCAATAATTGAAGAGGCCAACGCCGAGCATGTTCTGCACGGCGTCAAGATAGGCTGTAGCCATCTATAAAAAGCTCTGCTGGAGCAGAGAAGGATGCTCATATCCCCTTGATGTGGAAGCCTTGGGAGCGCCTGTGGCTGCTTCCAGAGAAGGAGTGAGCTCTTGGAAAAGAGCTACGAGGCTTCACGCAGTGATTTCTCTAGCAGAGAGCCAGGACTGTAGAGACGCGTGGCAACACCTGTGCTCCCAGTTGGCTCCCAGTCCCCTTGTGCCCCTCACCTGCCCCGTGGTGGCACAGGGAGCTGACGGTGGCTTCTCAACGTTCATCCCGTCCGGGCATTCAGCAGCTCAGCTCCTTAGTCAGAGGGGTTGGGGCACTGCATGAGCTGCTGTTTTAACATTCCTGAACATAAATCCTCCCTCTAATACACCGACAATTGATGTGCACGCTGTTTCTCTTGTAGCTCTGCAACGATGCCCATCTGCGAGGGTGGCACCGTGCCCACGAGGGTGTAACGCCAGTAACACGGCTGAGGTGCCAGCTAAACAAGCGTGGAGGGGAACAGCCTGCGCAGCACGGAGAGCCAACAGATCCTCCTGTTTGCAAACAGTGCCAACTTTGGGCAACTCGCTTCACTGCAGAGCGTGCATCTGGAGCGGCTCGCGGGCACGACACCCCTGGCATGCGCCTCGGAGCTGCCGCTCTTCTGTCCGGTTGCCTCTGCGTCTGTATTTCTGCACGTGGGCGGCGAGCTGGGAAGGGAAAAATATGTTGTTCACTTTTCAGACCAAGGGCAAATGATAACTCATTGGAGCAGAGCTTCTCAGGCAGTTTTTGCCAAGAGCTGGCTCATCAGATGTTCCCAGTGCTTTTCCTCCCTCGTTTCCAGCTGCTAAGCTGTCCATTCTTAGTATTCACTTTCACTGTGAGTTTTTCACACCTGAGAAAGGGGAAAGGTAGTCCCTGTGGTTGCAAAAGGTGAATTCATTGCCTATCGCACAGGCTTTGCACTAAAGTGTGGTCTTCACCAGGAAGAAAGTATGGAAACCACTACCTTTAAAATGTAAGCCTTGATGGAAAGTTGCTTGGGTCTTCGCGCCGAGAACAGCCACCTGCCCTTGGCTAGGGCAGTTTCGAGATCTGAAGGGATGGCAGAGATGGCTGATGCTCTTTTGGGGGAGACTTGAGTTTCCCAGTGCACAGATACACTCTGCCAGGCCTTTTAAGTTCCAGATAATTGGAAGGGAGCATCATGCTGATGGTACTCATTCATGGCCTGGTGCTCCTCACTGGCAACCAGAGATGGTAGGAGTCAGAGTGAGTATTTGTTTGATATTAGGTATCTGTCCCAAATCATTATTTTCTGCATTTGCACTAATCGTGACTTCTCAGAAAGAGTTAACACTGTGCAGACATAACGATGTTCAGATCATAGCTGGACTTAGGGAAATACTTGTCATTAGTTAGCCTGGTCTTGCAGCTGAAAGGCATGAAGGATGAGTAGGAAAGCAACTGTGACTAATGGAAGCTTTTCTCAAATGTATGTAGTCATAGGAGTTAATGAAAAGAGGAAAAAGAGCTGGCTCTTGAACTCTCCATCAGGAGAAGTGAAGTGTAACACTATGCGGGAAAAAAAAGGAGCTATCATTTTCAGATTCCTTCCCAGCAATTATTTTGCAGTTTCAAGTCTCTCTGAGCTCCCAGATCAGCTTAGGAAACTGTATTTTCCGAATATTTCCGGGAAAGACCCAACACTGCAACAAGAAATCTTGCTCTCGCCACATTCCTACTCTTCCTTGCAGAAGCAGCAAGTGCAGGGGAGGATTAGCTGAACTCCTGTCCTGCCGGATGCTTATCCCAAATGAACTATTTTATCACCCTAAACCTGGCTCTCCCACTCTCCCAGTGATATCTGCCTGCCACTCATGCAATAAGCAGCTCAGCTACCAATTCAAGCCACCCTTATTTATTGCATTCAGGAGCGTAAGTCCAAGCAGCTTAACTTTATTGCACTAGGAAAGTTTGTAGGAAGGGCTCCTCTATGAAAGCAAACAGGGGAAAGCAAGCAGCACCACAACAGCACCAAAAAACCCTCTTGGTTTATGTGAAAAGTTAGAGCTGGATTAATTATTTGTGATTCTTTATAAGAGATGACTACATGTTGCATAGCAGATTTTGAGGTCTTGCAAAGAAAAGCTCCCTTCCTGCTCTTCAGTCTGGGCAGCAAGTTTGGACAATTACTTTTTCTACATCCATGGATTAATCAGGACTTAATCGAGGCTCTGTCCTCAGCAGGTCGCTTGGCACATGGACCAAGCACACAACTTGCAGCCTGGGAGCCTCTCCACTGCCTCCCACATCCTCTAGACCCAGATCATGTTGCTCATGTCATACTGATCATTTAGTTAGCATCTGTTTCAGACATTTAAATGGAGAATGCCTCACATGATGCATTTATTTGATTAATGCAAAATATGTCCTCCAAATTCTGAATTCAAGCATCGCAACTGGAGCTTTGCAGCAACCCCCCGTGCCAACATAAGCCTTGGGAGCTTGTGTGTTCCCAGGCTAGAGGCAAAGCATGGTTTTCTCTGGTCTGGAGGGAGAGAAGCACTCAACCCTCTCAGCACCCGAGGTGGGCTGTGTACCCCACAAGTCTGAAACCCCAGGGCTGCTGCCAGCTGGGGAACTGCAGCGCAAGTGGAGCTCTTGGCACATCCAAAGCCTCCAGTCTGTGGCAGAGCAAGGATAAAAGGAGCTTTCTTGAATTTGGCTCTTTTATTCCAGTTACATAAAGTAATTACCCAGCTTCAAGAGAGCTGGCCTATACCCTGCTGGCTTCGGTTTGCGTCTACCCTGACAGATAAGAGTGAAGCTGCCTGCTTCCATCAGACAGCAAACAATCTGGGTACAGCAGGTGCTTAAAATATCCGCAGGAGGAAAAATCAATTAAAGAAATGAAGGGCTGCTGGGGCAGGCCAGGTGGTTAAGGGCTGGAGGAGAGTGAGGACAGGAGCTGGAAGGGCTTTTATGGGTGGGGGATGCTTGGGTAGGGTAGAGAGCAGTAGGTTGGGTGGGGGGTATGGGTTAGGGAGGAGGTGTGGGATGATGCTGTGCCTTGAGGTCACTGGCTCTGCATGAGAGAACCATCTCCCTGCTCCTATGTGTAAGCTGAGCCCCTGGGCTCTCTCTGTCCCTTTTATCTCCCCTTGATCCCTGTTTCAGGTCTGTAAGGCAGTGTGTTTGTAACCTGACTGCCTGGGTCACTGGCGTGGGAGTAGGGAGACCTACAAGGACTTTCTACCTGCTTTAATTAAGCTGGTTTTTAACAGGAAATCTCCTTGGGTAAAATCTAGCCCTGGTAATAGTTAATAGCAAAACTTTACTGACTATAGAGGAGCTAGGATTGTCCCTAATTAGTCTTTGATAAACCTGTTATTTTTTTTTTCCTGGTTCTCTGGATGCAAGGGCTCTGTCTGCAGGGCAGGGCTCACGCTGATCCTCAGTACAAAATTTGCCCTAACTTTGCTAGGGATGCACGGTGCTTGGGCTGCACAGCCTGGTGTCCTGTCCCCATGCCACAGCAAGGCCACAGTGCAATCCCTTGGGAGGCTGGGTCTCTGCTGCCCTCCTGGAATTGCCACAGGTGCCTGGGAAACCCCTGCAGATGTGCCGGGGCGGTGCATGCTGGGGAGCGCCGTGTGCCGTTAGCTCTGCCACGAAGGCACATCCAAGCTGGGTGAGATCTCTGTAACAGCTGCTTGAACCCATTCCTTGTGTTTCTACCTTCTTTGCCAATATGGTTTTTAACTGGCCTCCTTGTTTGGGATTTTAGCTTTAAAATCAAGATTACTGCTGGCTGGGAGGCAAGTGGCAGCAGGAGCCATGGGAAAGTGATGGGTGAAGTGGTTTTGGGGATGGGCAGGGCTCCCACAGTGCTCTGGCTTTATATTACCTTCCTTTGCTGCCCCTTTTAGAGTGCTGGTGAAAGAGCCAGGCTGAACAAGGCTAGGGGGTTACTGTTGAGGGTTTTTTAATGCTTCTGCTTTTTTTCCTCCTTTATCAATAAGCCAACTTTGAAACAGAGGGAGTGAGTTTCCCAGCTGGTTTCTTTGGGGGTTCTCAGTGACCACGATAGCTGTCAGACAATACACTCCTGCATTTTGTACATCCCAGTGTATTTACCATAAAGTGTGTTAGATTCTGGCTGTATATGTTATATTCTGGCTTTTCCTCATTTTTTAGCTTTCAAACATGTTGGAGATGCCCACTGAAATCAATAGCAGCATCAACAATGGTTTTGCTGTGGATTTCACAGTTCTGGTATTTCAGTAAAGCTCAGGGTGTATTTGTGGACACACTGAGCAGCAGTGTCGGACATGCACCCTGGGGTGTGTAGCTGGCTGTTGGGGGGACACAGGGCACCCCACAAGCACAGGGGGCTCCTCCATGTCTGCGAGACCTTCAGGCAAATGAGTCAGACTCTAAAGGTGCTGTGGGCTTGGTGCTTTCCACATGCATCTCCTGTAAATTATGGTCTGGAAAGCAGCAATGTACCTTTGTGGATCTTGATGTGAAAATCTGTTGGCACTGGAGGAAAAACAACTCTGCAAAGTGTTGCTAGCCCCTAAAATTAAGGGGGGAAATCCTGGCAGTGTGACCTTCCTGGGGTTCAGAGCTGGTGAACTAGACTTGGCATTTGTTTAGGTTTAAACAGTCTGATATTTAAGACCCTCATTTTTGTGGGGAGCTGGACATTCCTTGCGGAGTGCTTGGAGTCAGATGCTGCCACCAAAAGTGTTGGTCTCCCTGGACCACTGGCGGAGATGGGTTGGCCAGGGCTGCACTTGCTGCCTGCCCTCTCCCACAGGCAGATATTTACACCAAGGCGAAGTGGGGATAAATTACAGCCCATGTGAGCTGTGTTGCTTTAAATGAGTCTGCAGAGATGCAAAGTGGTCACTGGTCCATGGGCCCTCTCCATCAATAGCTGTGTCCATCCCTGTGCCTGTCTGGGGCTCTGAGTGGTTGCAGAACTGGGGTATCAATCCTGCGGTTCGGGTGGTGGCAGTCCTGGGGAGCCATGCAGCACAGCAGGATGAGTTTGAAGAGCTTGCCATTGCATGGAGCTGCTGGTTGTTCAGAACGATGCTGATGACCTGCTACAGCCTGCCCAGCAGCACAACCAGCAGATTTATAATGACCAGGAATAAATGTTTTGGTAAAATGCTGGGGTGAGCCTTAAGGCCATTCCAGCCCTTTCCCCTCAGGACATATTGAGCACACTGTTTGCTCAGGCAGCAGTTGATGCCGTGTTGGCCTGGCTAAACAAACAGCTGAATCCAGTCCAGATCTCCTTCACAAAAACATCCATCTCTCTTTTTTTTTTTTTTTTTTTTCCCTTTCTTTAAAATCTCTGCACTTTCTCCATGCTCTGCAGCAATGTTTGTACATCTCAGGGCAGGCAGGACACCCGAGCTGCAGCCAGACTCCAGACTGCATGGTGGGAGACATCTGAAGCAAGACCCTGCCTGCTGACTTCATGCAGACCCAAAATTCAGCCCACCAAGTACCAGGTGAGATTTGTTGCCTTTTTTTTCCCAGCAATGCAGACCAGTCCAAGCAGTGCCCAACAGGGTTTCCTGCCCTGAGTCCTGGCAGGGTGTTTTGCTGAGGGCTTTCCCCTGTCACAGAGGACTTACTGCTCATCGTGGCATCACCTGCGTTAGGTCGTGCCCTCACTGGGACCTTGTGTGCCCAGGACAATGCCCAGAGCTCACCAGTCAGCCCATTTGTTTCGGGAGCAATCCCTGCACAGTCCTGTCCCTGCCAGGCAGGCCCCCCAGCACACTCATCAGCTCTCTGGAGTTGATTAATAAATTCATGCCAGCAAACATTTATCTAACTTTCACATCTGCATGTTCTTGCCAAAATAACTATTTCTTGCAGTCAGTCTGGGATATCTTGCCGAAGGCTGAGGTGGGCTGGAGGGGCTGAGCCTGGCTGACCTGAACCCCTTGCTCTGGGGTTCTGCCTTCAGCTGCTCGGTGCAGGGGAGGCAGGTGCTGGAGAGAGCAGTGAAACAGCAGCACCCTCCACCTAACAATGGGGTTAATCCACAATCTCACTGCCCAGGTGCTATGTTGCACTCCCTGCTGGGTGTCCTCCAGCTGTTTTGCTGCCGATTTCAGACTGATCTCAAAGCCAGAGACCCCCAGGTTGGTCTGAGCCTCTGCTGTGGTGCAGGGCAGCACAGGGGACCCTCCAGAGCTGTCTGCTGGAACGGGGACGCTCCAGGGTGCGGTGCTGCGAGGGTGAAGGCTGCACAGCAGGACTTCAGTGGGATATCCCTCGTGAGCCACTGAAGTATCTTCTGACTGTTCTCAGGACCTCTTTGGTCTGGAAGAATAAGGACTCTCAAACCCTCCACTGTCATCAGGTGCCTCTGAAGCACATGAAGATGTGTTCTTCATTGACAGACCTATGGCAAACTGGCTGGGAGACTGAGACCAGGACATCCCTGTGCAACCTCCTCTGCAGCATGGCCAGCATGGGTAGGTGCTGGACACCCTCTTGTTTTGCTCTGCTCAGTCTCCAGGCTTTCCTTGCAAGTCACCTTTAGACTTCTCCATCCAGATATGTTCCTGACAGCCTCATCCAACATGCTGTCACTGGAATACAATGTTTTTGCCATCAGCCATGGATCTGCCGATACCTGATGTCTACTGTGTCTCCTACCCATCAGAGGCAGATGCTTTGGCATCTGGCTTTTGGGGCTGCTGGTGGCTCTGAGCTGCAATGAGCTGTGCTATTTGGGCTCTAGGTGTAGGTAAAGCAGATCACAGCAATTGTGATGGATTTTTGTGGCCTGGAGAGCAGAGCAGCCTCCCATCCTGTCCTCACTCCCTGTGTTGGTAGGACAAGGGAGCAAGCAAAGGGGTTGGTCACTTTGGGAGAGTAATGAAGTAAGAAAAGTCTCCTTTCCAGTGTCTTGTTGAATTTTCAGAGTTTCCTTAAGGGCTCTCCCTGAAGCAGGTAGGGACATCAGAGCCATCTTTAAAAGGGGAAAAATAGATGTTACCTGCTGTTATGCTTAACAGAAAAGATGATGGATCCCAAAGACTCCTAATGCTCACTCTGGCCACTTTAAAGCCTCTGAGATGGCAATGTCATTAGCTGCACAGTAGGACAAGCATTATCACTGCTTTCCAGTTTCCCCAGTCAGTCATCCAAAACTGCAGAAGCACAAGGAGATGAGCCCAGGCAGGCATTTCTGTCACTGATCCAAGTAGTGAGAGACAGTGGGCACAACCAGCCGAGATGTGGGCTTTCCTTGTCCTGCTCTCATTGCCAGCTCAGAGCATGAAGGACACCAATGCTCTGTAGTCACAAGAACTATTTCTGTTTTTTCCCAAATACAAAAAGCATTTCAGTTTTTCAACCGCAAATCACAATCATATTAAGGTTTGGTTTTCCTCAGCACCTGCACAGACTGTTTTGGAGGCTTGCAGCACCTAAACCAACTGGCTGCCTGGGAGAACGTACCCTGAAGTTTTGGGATCTGCCATGCAGGAGTACAGTAAATATTTAAAGCCATCAGACTGAGGTTTCCAAAGGACTCTAAAGAGATTGATTTCCCCAAACCCCTGCTACTGCAAATGGAAATTTCATGCCAGCTTCCTTTCAGCCAGCGTTTCCCAGAGAGTCTAAATGCAGATCTCAGATGTACTTGATGAAGTCGGGACTCGCAGTTCCCCCGTTAGCCGCTGTGCCGAGATCCCTCTCCTTAGCGGTAGCTGAAGTACATGGGCTGCTAGCAATGACATGCTGTTCTGCTCAGACATGCCATGCTGTAGTTTTTCCTGTGATTCAGGATGTCTGATCATGTTTTTCCTGTTGGCTCCCTCCGTGCATCCTCCATCTCCTTTTTTTTTTTTTTTTTTGACTGAGGGTAAAATCTGGCATCTCCAGCCAAGCTCAGAAGTGCCGGGATCTGAGGTAGGGCGAGGCTCCAGCTCCGTTTGGCGTGCTTGTGGGAGGCTCAGGCTGGGAGGACGCGCTTGGCAGTCGGGATTGCACAGCATGGTGGTAGAGTTCTTCTTGAGAGCCTCCACCTCCGGGCACAGCACCAAGTTGTGCACAACACCACAACCAGCACAACGCCAAGGCTCAGCCTGCTCCCAGCCGGTGGGCATCTGGCCCTGGAGCAAAGCCCAGCACAGGGATATGTGGCCGCGGTCCTTCCCCGCAGACAGCAGCGGCCACACAACCCCCATGACACCCCATCAATCCACACGCACTGGAGTGATGTGGTGGGGGGTCTTGCTGCTGAATTTTGGGACCTCTTGCAGGGCTGCACCTTGGGTGTTGACACCAGAAGTTTGTGCTCTTGCTGCTGAGGATCCCTCTCCCCTCACCTTGGGACATTCCCAGGCTTGAAGTGATGGCTGGTACATCCCAGGCAGTGGTTGGTCTGTCTGTCCAGCTCCCACCAGTCCCCTCCCCAGCAGGTCTCCAGCAAGGGGATGGTCTGTGATAAGAATTGGTAACTGGGCAGATGATGCACCAGGCAGGGATTTGGAGAGCCTAGGTGCTTTTCCCCACTTGAGCACTGACCTGGTACCTGTGTTACTGCTGGTATCTCCCTCCCGCTCTGGTTTGTCACATTCCTGCATGTCCCTACCCAGACACTTTGTGCTGTGTATAACTATGGTGTTTTTCCAGGTCTGGATATTAACATTAGTGAGGAAGGACCTGATGTCAGGGAGCTCATCGGGCTTGCTGAGTGCATGCAGCAGGTGAAGACCAGAAGGACAGACACCCTGGAGCCTTCAGGTGGCATCCCTGGCCACCCACCTTCGTCTCACCAGTCCTGGTACCCACCCAGAGGCAAGCAGCCAGGTCACACCAGAGGATCACAGCGCATGAACCACCACATGGCCAGTGGTGTGGGGCAGGGGAGAGCACTGCATGGGGCAGCCTGACCAACTCGGCCTTAAGCCAAAGAAGTATCGCGTGGGAACTCGGATCTCTGCTTGTGATGATATCAATTGTTCCTGTTTCATGGCAGTGAACTTCAATAATATAATCCTTTACCTCCTTGGATGCCAGAGCAGACAGGCGCTGTTATCTTGGCATTGGCCGTAAGGAAATGGGGGCAGAGAGAAGGTGCTGACTCGGTGGGGGCTGGTGCAAGACTACAAGCAGCTCTCCTGTTTCTGGCCGGGGCGTGGCCCCTGCAGCCACTCATGTTACAGACTTGGGAACGTTTCTCCAGCTCAGCCCAGAAATGCTAAAACAAGCTCTGCCTGTGCTTGCCTGAGGCCAAGCGTGTGCTTGTGAGCAATCGCACACTGTGAAAGGCAAACTCTCTAGATTAAGGCCAGAGAGCACCGTCCCCAAACCGTGTCAGGGAGCACTGAAGCAGCACTGGCTCCAAAGAAATATCGGGCAGGATGAAAAGAAGAAACATAATGATGTCAATGCAAATTCGGGCTGAAATGATGTGAGTGAAATCCCCAAAGATGCGATGCCAAGAAAAATAAAACCCAACAGAACATCAGAAAACCAAATTGCAACAACTAACATAAGGGGGATGCAGGGGGGGGACAAGAAGAAAAGGACTAATAATGTGGAACAGGCAGAAGAAAACGCAGGCGATTGGCAGAGGCGAGTGGCATCAAACCGGGTGGTACAAATCCCAACGCCAGCCAGTCACCAGGAAAAAACCCAGAGGAGATGATGAGTGATGCAAGGCAGAACCGGGGCAGAGCGATGCTGCACAGAGCAGAGACAGGGCCACGTGGAGTCACAACGGGCTGGGAGTGACTTGCAAACCAAACAGCGATTCAAGGGCAGGAATAAACTCGTCTGAAGAGCAGAAGGTAAACTGCAAAGCGGAGTGATGTCATGCCGAGCGTAAACAGCCAGGGCTCCTGGAAACACAGCTGTTTGGATTGACACTTGGTGACTAAGAAAGCCGAGCTGGGATGAGTGCTGAGGCCAGGGACCTGGCTCTGTGCACGCTGGGGCATTGTGACTCCCAGGACAGGGCTGCCAACCACTGCAGCCACCCGAGGGAGCTCAGCTGCTCTGTTCTGCAGATGAAGAAACTGAGGCACAGGGAGGGCAGGCAGCATGACTTTCAGGTGCCTCCTTGATGTTCTCCCAACCCTGCTGTCATTCTGGGGCCAGGATGGGAGTGGGAGCATCACCCAGACGCAGCCCTGATGTCATGTCCCATCCCTGCCACCCAGCTCTCTCAACTCTCCTCGAAACCTGCACTTGTCTCTTACTACAACCGAAAAGCAAATTATAGAGCAAACCTTGATTTCTGCATTTGCCCCAATACAAAGCACCAGTGAGTGCCTGGCCCGAGGTCAGGCAGCGCTGGGAAGGTGGGAAGGGCAGCAAGGATGCCAGAACCGGCTCCAACCACTCCTTCCCGCAGTGCCCATGTGTTCAGGCAGCCCTCCCCAGCACAAAGCCCTCGATGTTAAATTCATGCTGCATGCCTTACAATAAATGGAGCTGCAGAGACAATAGCAACCCTGGTACATTTAGTACATAAATAACTTTAAAATATCAGTATTGTGGAAGGGAAATCTCTGTCATTTTACTGCAGTACTTTTCCATCAACACCACGTGCTGCCTGTCCCACGTTTTGTGGCCGGGCAGGGAGGGATGTGAGGGCAGGAGTGAGGCAGGACTTGCACAGGTAGGGCCAGGCTGTTTGTGTGAAACTGGGGCAGCCAGGAAGGACATGGCTTCATCTCCCAACAGCTTCATCCAGCCTTTTGTACTTGCGTCTATGTTGGGTTACTTTTGCTCTATCACCCTGTAATAAGATGGGGAGAAACTCTCACCCCACCAGTGAGAGGGAATTTGGACTTTAATGAGGCCCTGGCTCAAAGCAGAAAATATACCAGTTTGCCTTTTAATTTCATCAGGAAATCTTTGTTTTTGAAGGCTGAGTGGCAGTGTGAAAGCTAAGAAGTCACTTGGGAGGGATCTGACCCAATACAAAGCCCGAAGGAAGCTTCTCTTCCCTGTTTTCCTCCTACTCTCTCACCAGCTCATTCCTGGGGGCTCAGGTTCAAGGACACCCCAAAACCACCCTGTCCCCATCCCATCCCCTGCCTCTTGACCTCCTTTCACTGGGGACAGACTTAAAACAGGGCTACCAAAGCCATTAGTTACATGGGGAACGTCACCCTGCAGTGGGATTCATCCCTCCTCTGTAAGTAACTCCCTCCTGTAACCTCAGCTGGAGGATTATTTATATCTGGCATGAATTGTCCCCAGCAGGAGAGTGAGGGGAGGCCACCATGCTCTGGAGAACACCTCAGCGTGGGGGACGTTGCCTTCCATGGGGACATGTGATGGGGTGGCTTGGGACTGGAAACCCCCTGGGCCAGCCCTTAGGTCAGGGGTCTTGGGCACCATGACTGAGCCTGCTGAGGTTCAGTGCTCCACAGGGAAACCCCTTCATGCTGTCAGGCCTCCCAGAGCCCGAAACCTGGGTTAAAGGTGGGTTTGGTGACTGGTAGCTCTCAGCCCTGCCCAGGCTCGTGGGCGCATGAACATGCTGAAGGATCTCTCCACCATTGGCACTGCCAGGTCCCCCCCACCACATGCTGTTTGGGGGCTGCTGCTGGGGTCTCTGATGGGGTTTGGAGTCAGTGCTGCCTCTCAGTGCTGGGAGTTTCATCCCCACGAGTCCCTCAGCACCCAAATGTGTTGCTCTTTAGGGCACCATAGGAGATGTAGCTGTTACACCAGCCAGGGAGGGGTCCGGTGGGGCAGCATTTAACAGCTAGAAATTACTTCCCTTCCTTTTAAATGTTGTGCATTGAAGCTTTTATACACCAGTGACTTCTGCAAATTAAAAAAAATAAGCGCAAGAAAAGGAATAAATATTTAAACGGTAAGAAGGCCATTTAGCCTCTCACAAACATCTATATCCTGGAGCAGTTTCTCAGTGAGCAATTTGCGTTTCATTACGAGGAAAGTGGACATGTGCTAGCAAAATCCATCCTTTGTTTATACCTCCAGTGACCGAGGCGCTAAGCAGCCTTCCTATCTTTTTACAGCAGCCTCCCAGCAAATCAACCCGCTTCATGTCCCATTAAAGCCTTTAATCAGCCACCTCGGTGACTTGCAGCAGCTGAAACACAAACAAACCCTGCCAAGGCATTAAGAGGACCCAGCACTGGGCTTTTTGGGAGCGAATCCTGCATTCAATGGGGTTTGGTGTGATGGGGGTCCCAGCAGTGTCTCGGGACTCTCGGGTGCCACCTCGCCTCTGCGTGTGGGGATGAAGAAGCTCCCCTGAGCTCTCGCCCGGCAAGATTGGAGGGCAAGTCCTCTGCGGAGCTGCACTGGGACCAGGTATGGAAGGGGCTGTGGACAGGCTTCCACCCCAGGAGCAAACCCTGCAGCACAGGGCTTGAGCACGTCCTGCTGGTGCCAACTTGTAGGGATGGAGGTCGGGCAGGAGTGGGCAGTTTCATGGGGCCGCATCCCACAGTGTTTTGGATCTGCCCTTCTCCTGGCTTTTTGGCTCCCCGATGGGGAAGTTCAGGCAGGCAGGGATGGGACCCAGCCCAAATCCTGCCCAAGCCCCAGCCACTACAGGGGAAGCAGGAGCTTGACCCCATTTATCTTCTCCAGTGGGAACAGGAGAGGTGGGAGCAGCAGCGTGGCTGGTCCCCAACCCAACTGTGGCTGGATTTGTCCCCAGTCAGCAGCCCGCGCCCCACAGACCAGCAGGTAAGCAAGTAAAAGGCAGCTCACACCGATGCTTTACGCCGTGATGTTTCCCAGAGCCCGGATCCTCAGCCCCAGCCGAGTGGTCTGGCTAGAGCCTGCGATACAGGGACTGCCCACGTGCAGACACAGACCCTACGTGCAGCTACGGACTGGCGGAGGGGACAGCTGGGTTTAATCAGCCCTCCATGCTGAAGGATTAACAGCAGCAATCTTGTTTCCAGCCAACTTCCAGATGATACAACATAACAAGACATATAACAGCCTCTTAGAAAAAAGAAAGTTATAGTTCCCACAGCAACCGTAACTCAGCCATATTACACATATATATATATTAAGGCATAAATTTAACAACATATATTTTAATGCAAAATACCAGCAATGCACACAGGGACAAATAACAGTGGTTGAGGGATCCATAACATTTGGCTCTCCCCGCTTCCCGCTGCTTGAATCTCTGGCAGCAGCACAGCAAGGAAGATGAAGCTGTGCTTGTTGTGGACCCTCTTCCTCTCACTCCCACATTTTGGCACAGGGAGCAGCACAGGGACACACACACGGACCTATAGGTGCTCACCCGTGTGCGCAGACATGGCATGATGTATGGAAAAGCTATATAGTGTAACAGCGCATCTCACGGGGCGCCAACAAACGCACTCGGATGCGGCAAAGATTTCTCCTGTTGCTCATCAGGCTGAATGCAGAATGAGATCCTTTCAACAGATTTCTGGGTTTTTTTCAACTATCTGGTGGAACTGCACAACGGGGATATAATTCTCTATTACATTTTATGAAATGGCTCAAACCCATGTCGTTTTAGCTCATTTTGCCAGCCGTCTTCTGGACGCCAGTAGCAAAGCATGCGCGGTGCTTTCCCTGCTAATGCCACACAGGTTGCTCCTGACCACTTGCAGGGGATAATTGCAGCTGCAGGAACAGAAAACATTGCGTGGGCAAGTACCGACCTGGTCGCTGCCTCTCCAGGTCCCTTGCAAACGGAGATTCCCTGCTCTGCTCCCCTGCAAATGGAGTAGTGTGGCCAGCGGGACTCCTCCTGCCCCCACCATCACTGCTTTCCCTCCCAGCCACCCAAAACCCATCCTGGAGGAAACAATTCCTGCTGGGGAAAGGCTGGGGATTATTGTAGGAGATAAAAGTGCCTGAGAGGCTCTGAGCATCAGGGTTCTGCTGTGGCACAGCTGTGCCCAGGGCTCCTGCTGCTGGGGCAGCGGGTGCTGAGGAGGCGGGAGCAGCCTCACTGGGCACCTTCCCCCTTTGCTTGGGAGACACATTCAAGCTGAGGCCTTTGCTCGTCACTTGAGCCACGGGGTGGCTTTGCCTTGTGCCTCACCAGCCCTGCTTTGTGGGCATGGTTCCCAGGCTCATCCTCCGTTCTGATCCGTCACTGTGGCCTGGCCATCCC
This sequence comes from Strix uralensis, assembly GCF_047716275.1. NCBI lineage: Eukaryota > Metazoa > Chordata > Aves > Strigiformes > Strigidae > Strix > Strix uralensis. The sequence goes on from NC_133985.1 coordinate 4,774,057, forward strand.
TGGGCTGTGGTCGGTGCCAGCAGCAGGCTGCCTCTGCTCACCTCCCTCAGGCACCACGGATCTGCCCCCCGTGGGGGGTCCCTGAAGCAGGGAGATGACTGCTTCCTCTGCCTGTAGCATTTTATGCCTATGTCTTAACTCTACATGGCTTTATATCATCCTGATATTGCAATAACAGGAGCTGAACTAGTGGCTGCAGTTATGGCTGATGTTGCCTGAGTGTCTGTGGTATAAGCACCTACATTTGCACTTAAATTAGTTTGCTTAATTGCATCATCCCCTATATGGCTGCATTATGGGGAGAGCTGGGCTGTGCTACCATGCTTTGCTGCACTGCCATGTTCCCTCTCTTCAGATCCCGCAGGGAAGCAGAGCTGGGACCTCTGCAAGTCTGAATCTTACACTGCCTGATTTAAAATAAAATAAAATAAACATATATATATATGTATGTGCACTGTTTACAAAGCAATCCCAGCTAATCTCTCTATCTAGCTGGGGCTTTAGGATGTCCTTTCAGCAGGGATTTGCAGAGTTTGCTACAGTTATTTCCTAAGAATGCATTACCCGGCTTTTCGGATGAATAATGTAGGTCCTTGTTCAGCAAGTTACTTACAAATGTTGAACCTTAAACCACTGAAGTCAATGGATCTACTTGTGTACTTAAAGTTAGGCACAGACTTAAGTGCTCCAGTAAATCAGGGCCTTATAGCCTAATCTGGCACTCCTAATAAGGTCTGCTGATATAAATAGCAAACGGTATTGACCCAGGGGTACGTTTGCCTTGGTCAGTGCTGCATCCTGCAAGACAAACACTGATGGTCACGGCAACGAAACCGAAATGTCTGTGTGGCTCCGCTCCAGGTGTCCTCGGCGGATACATGGCACAGCCCCCCTTCCAACAAACACCAGGTGAACGCAAAAGTACCGATGCTTCTGGCCAAGGGTCTGTGCTTTGCAGTCCTGGAGGGCTTTTCATTTTAAACCCCCACTCTGAGGAGAGGGAGGTAGTCCTCTCCGTCCCTGGAGGTGATGGATACGTGCGCTGAGTGCCCTCTCAGGAGCAGCTTAGTTGACCTAAGGTTTGCTGCTGCTGGGAAGGGGATGGGAAAGCCTGAGCACAAATGCTTGAGCTGGGGCTGCCAGCTGCCCAGGGCCAGGAGCTGGCTGTCCCCGGGGTCCCCTGGGAGGTCCCTCTGTGCTGTGCACTGCTGTTCCTCTGCCACGGAGGAGGACGGGATTCTCTGGGAAGAGTTTCAGTGCTGGAGCTGGGCAGACATGCTGCAGAGCCCTTTGGCAAAGCTTGCAGGAGTTAAATCCCAGCTCTGTTACCTGAAAAACCCCAGAGCGAGGGTGCCCTGGCAGGAGGGTCCCCCCAGTCACCTCTGGCCCCGCTTTGGCTGCTGCTGGAGAAGTGGATCACGGGGCTCGCTGTAGCGTGTGCGGAGCCATCCCAACCACACGCGCAGCTTCACCCCGAAGGCTGAGCTGAATAAATGGGAAGCGCAATAGATCTCCCTTGGATGTTCCTGGCTCAGTGCCCTCGGTGGAGCCGGGGCTGCAGCTCTGCCCAAGTCAGCAGGAGCACGACGTGAAATACTTTGGTCTTGTCAAAAGTGATTTTTGATTATTTATTTATTTGTTTTGGCTTGTGTGTGTGCAGCACGTGTGCTGCCAATGGGGTGGGATGGGCAGAGGGACCCCTCGGAGCAGGAGGGACCCGTCTCAGAGCAGAGCCCACGAGCACAGAACAGAGGCCGTGTTTCAGCAGAGATCTAATTACTGGGTCTAATTAGTCCTGATTTTCTTGTCACCTGCAGGTCTCAGCTACTGCTCAGGCTGCATTGCAGAGCTAAAACATCAAGGGGTACACGTGGGTGGGGGATCCCTCACAGCAAAAGCACCATGGGATGGCACAACCCTCCTCACCTCCCCATTTCCACGTGCCCTGCTCGTCCTGCCCAACTGCAGGGACACCAGCGGGTGCAGGGGAGCAGGCAGAGAGGCAGAGGAGTGCTAATTAAACTCTTCCCCGACCTTCACCATGCTTTGGCTGGCAGGGAGCTACTCCAAGGAGAATAAAGAGTCATCGTAGAGTAGAAAAATGAGGGCATGGGGTAGAGGGGCAATAAGGCATGAAATCACAGCTGGGCAAAAGAGGATGGAAAACACTTGCAAGCTGTGAGCTTTGCTCTCTATTTTTTTCTTCTCTGAGCAGCCCTGGGAAGTGATGCTCCCAGGTCACAGCCAGCCCATCCTTCCTGGCACAGCTTGTCCCATACAAGAAGCAAGAGCCAAAGTCACATCTTTATCTGAGACCTGTTGGGAAGTGGCTGGGACTAGCAGCATGGTGGTTGGGATGCCCTTTGGACAACATAGAGCAGGAGAAAGCAAAGCCAAACTTAAAGCATATAAAACCATGGTTATCCTGGTGAAGAGGGAGTCACAGGCATGGTGCAAAGCAAAGGGAGAGTCTGTGCCCCCTTGGAGAGGTGGGTGGGCTCTGGCCATGGCACGGGGAGTCTGCAAGCAAAAATCTTTATTCCCCATCACGTTCCCTCTCCTGCTCTCCGGAGAGGCTCGTGCTTCCCATGATTGCTTGGACAAATTCTTGTGAGCGAGCCAGCAGCTCTCCCCTTGTCTCTTGTAATTACTGTCCCAGTATTCTCCTTGAGAGAGTCCATCTGCTACTCCTCCATCACCAGTCATCTTCCCATCTCCCTGGCTTAGCCCTTTCCCCAGAGAATGTGGCTAATTGTGCTGATGGTGCATCTCCCGAGGTCCTGCACTGCTCGTTATGCTCAATCAGATCAAAGGCGGCTGCTCCATCGGCTGCTCCATCGGCTGATGCACCACCCATAGGCTTGGGGGGCTCTGCTGGTCCCCCACCCCCAGCCTTGGACAGGACCCACTGGCCAAGAAATGAAAAGCCAGCCTGGCGTCCCTTGCTCTCAGCAAGGGGAGCTGGTGACCCCACAAACCCTCACCCCCATCTCTCCGTGCCTTGTATGGCTGCCGAGAGGACCAAGGCTGCGTCTGTAGGGGAACCCCAGGACCTTTTCAGAAGTCATCTGGGGAGTGGGATGTCTGCAGAGAGGCAGGGGCTGGGTGAGGATGAGCAGCCTGTGGTGGACGTATGGGGACCAGCCCAGCATGGGGCATCTGGGAGCACTGGAGTGACATTGGGTACTGTTTAGAGGTGAAGCAGCTGAAACAAGCAGTTTTGGGGTCAGAAACAAGATGCATTTTGGAGCTTTTTGGGGCTCCCAGGAACAGCAGGGCCAGGCTTTGAGTCAATGCACCGGCAGCGGTGCGGGCGGGAAGCGGCACAGCACTCAGCTGCACCACAGTGCCCACTGCTATTAGTCTCTTGCTTTTAATCAACAGCAAATGAGACTCTGGGGGCCTATTCTCTCACTGCAGGATACCAGAAACTTTCATTGAAGTCAATAGAAGTTACTTGTACCCTTAGGCAGAAGACTGTGGTCCTGGGAAGTTGCTAGGGAGCCGTGATTTATGCTGCGTGTCACAGACTCAACCAAAGCTAGCGCCTGCCTCTTGGTATAATTCAAAACTAAATGTACATTTATATAAAAAATACAGTAAAACCATCACTTTTTATTAAGGGAGGGCGTGCGATAAATTTTTACGTCGAAGCTTCCAGCAGCCAAAGATGAAAAGCGTCTTCAGGAAAATCACTGCCATGGAAATAGGCTTTCATCCCACTGCATCAGGTGGCTCGTTTGTATTTTTAAGGAATCTCATTAGAGCATTAAATGATCTGTAAAGGGTAAAACATCTTTTTTTTCAGTGGTTCTGGTGCTGGCCAAGCTTTGAGCCACCACGGAGCAGGGGGTGGGGGGCATATAGTCCCAGGCACAGACTGAGCCCGTTGAGGCTTGCTCTGCCCTGCAGCCCCATTCCCAGCCTGTCCTCAGAGCCAGGCAAGGCCGCTCTTTGTTTATTCACACACTCTTAACATCCTCCTAAAAGCCCCTATAAAACTGATTTTTCTGTCTGTTAATCAAAATTATTGTCTACAAAAATATACATACAGCTCCTCAAGAATTTATCCCAAAGCTTTAGCTGTGTATTTATAGCCCCACACCTGCGGATGAGCCAGGTGCCGCCTGCGAGTCTCCTCCATCCAGCTTGCCCGTGGCTTTACTGGCATGTAAGTGGTCCCACATGCCGAGCACCGCGTGCCGACTCCTTGCAGGCAGCCTCCAACCCTCTGGGCTGGGAAACCCGGCTCCTGGCTTTTGCTCCTGCACTCTCCTCCCAGTCCTGCTGTCCCTGCTTCATTCACCTGCATCCAGGAGCTCGTGCCACTCTCCCCTCATGAAAGCATCTGCTGGCCCATCTGTGAGGCTTTGAGAAGGGTTTTGTGGGCTCCAAGAGGCCCTTCTGCTCCAGCTCCTGCCCTCCCCTCCCAAATCCCACACCATGACTTCATAAGATGAGTGTATGCTGCAAATGAACAGTTTTTAAAGACAACTAAACATGTAACGTCAGAAATTCTTAAATTGTTCCAAGGCCAGAAATAAAATCTACACCTGAACTCATGGAATTATTTCAGTGCAGCATTTCAGGTTTGAAACTGCTTGAGAGTTGGCAAGGATGGTTTAAGGGTTTACAAGCTGCAAGGCTCACTGTATGAAGGAAGAAATAAAATGGTCAGGACAAAAAGAGATGAGCCATTTTGCAGACATTTGTCCCTTCTTTTAGCAGCGTTTCAAGGACATCTGGCACCACCTGGGCTTGATCAGCTCAGTGAGTGCAGCAGCTCTGCAGAGGAGCTGCGGGACCTTCTGTAGCAAGACGATGCACCGAGAGGACACATCTGCAGCAGGGATCAGCCCCGGTGCTGGGAAACCATTTGCAATGAGCCCCAAACGCTCCTGTTCATCCCAGCCTGGAGTGTGCAGTGGCTGCATCTCCAGCAACCGGGGCCACCCGCCAGAACCAGCCCAGCTGGGCCAGGAGAGGCGTGGGGAGGGAGCCGATCTGCAAACCTCTGTGATATCTCTGTTATCCTCTGTGTAGTGGTTCCCAGCAACATGCGGTTAATTCCCACGAAAGCTTCCAATTCATTATTTTATAAGAAGATTGGTTTTCACAAATGAGCAGGTTTTAAAAACGTCTGAGTGTACATAATCAGAGCCTTCTGAACTTAGCCAAGGTTGGACATAAAATAAATAAAGGTGTGTGGTTGCTTTGCTTGCACACATACTATATTTTAAAAAATGAATAATTCACAGAAAATTATCCCTGTTCCTGCACAAGAAGGACTTGCAAAATTTGTGAAGTGCTCAATATTTTTTATGAAGTGTTTCTAACCCTCTCTTTTTTGTGAAGAAAAGCTTGGCAAGGGAGAAGCTTACCTGTTCATAAATTAGCAGGCAAATTAAAGAGCATGTACAGTCTTATTTTTTTTCTCGCTATGTTTAACCCAGCTCATGCTTTTAAAATATCTGGGGGTGGTAGTGCTGCAATGGTGCTCCAGGAGGGAGATTTGGCTGCCAGGTGTGAGGCTGGGACCAGGCAAGCAGCAAACCCGGCTGTGCCCAACACGCCTTCATTGCATCGCTTGCGTCCCTGCCCTGCATTTATAATAGCAAAAGGAGAAGCGTTGCTGTGTCATTAGCTGCTGAAGTGCTGACTGATGGAGCCTGGGAGCATGTACCGAGGGCAGGATCATTTTATACGTGGCCTGGATCCTATATTTTTCCTCTGGCTTTTGCTCCCAGGCTCCATGACACTTGGCCGGGCCATGAGTAGCCCGGCTTTGGCAGGCCTTGCCCTCCAAATGTGCTCCTGGGTTTCACACCATGTGGCCGCCAGCGCTGCCTGTTGCAAAGCTCTGTTAACCGAGATCTTCGCCTCTCATTAAAATGGGGGAGGAGGCTGGAAAAAGGAACCTCAATTAAGAGAGGTGAAAGTTAAAACATCAGGAAAAGCTTTTAATTGAAGAGCAGCCCTGTGGGGAAATGCAAAGGTGAGTCGCTTGTTTGGCAGTTTTACGGATGGTGATAATGTCACACTTTTTGGAGAAAGGAGAGGAAAAAAACGCTAGCTGGGGTGGTCAGGAGCTTTGAAGAAGTAGGATGCATACAAAAAGAATGAGAGGGAAGGGAGAAAGCACCGCTGCATGTTGGCTGCTGGCTCCCCATCACAGCCTGCCTCCCGTCCCTGGGACCCAGCACCTCCATCCCTCCGGCCAGCACCCAGCTCCTGGGGTGCAGCAGTGCTCCCCAGAGCCGCCCAGCTCAGCCAGCACATACAGAAGCCCCGTTTGCTCCGCTGAGTGTGTGAGACTCCCCAGGCTATGGAAAAGTATCCCCTATTTAACTCAAAATGTTAAGGAAAAATACAGTTTCCTATTAATCATATCGTGCAGTATTGGCGCGGCAGCCCCAGCCAGTTTGCCGTGCCTGCCTGGATGCCGCCTGTGCAGCAGGGACCCGAGGGAGCAGGACCACTGCTACAGCCCTGCAGTTCTTCTTTCCTTCTTCTCCTCTTTCCACTCTTCCCTCTTTTATAATTCTAGCTGCGTTTTTCTGTTGCCCCCAAGTGAGGAGAGGCATCCAGCAGCAGCATTTTGCACAGAAATATTTTCCACGTCTCTGCAGTTTATGATCTGGAGGAACAATTAAAGGAAGGTTTGAATCCCCCTTCTACATCCTTAGAGAAACCACCTGAAAATCTCCTTCCCTTTGCAAACAGGGTGGGAATAACTCAGACAATTCAGTATTTTGCCATTGCAGGATTTTGGTGAGCTCAAATTTTTGCTTACAAGGTTTGACTGCTAATAATTCCTGGAGGGCTCTCAGCATTCGTGCTTTGACATCCCGGATCCCTGATTACTGCTCCCAGAAGATGTTGCCCTCCGCAGGACAGGGTTGCAATGGCTCTTAGTCACAAACTCAGAGCTCCCAGGAAGATCAACATTTTATTTTCTTTTTTTACGATACAGTCAGCAGGGTTGAATTTCTCTGGTTACGAGCACACTGGCACTACCCCGTCCCTGCACTCGCTCGCTCGCAGAGCACAAAGCCAGCATGGGCTCGCTGGTGGAAAGCACCTCAAGGAGTACAAGGTATGGCTCAACCCCAGCTTAATCAGTCTTGAGAACATAAATACTCCCAGAGGAGGGAGTTACGGCCGTGAAGGTCCTGTAGCTCTTGAGATTCACCTATGTTTTATCTCGGCTCTGAGTTAGTGGGAAGCATCAGCTGCCGTTCTCGTTAGAAAGATGCTTCTCTGAAGGGCACCTCGCAATGAGGAGGTGGAAACCTTGGAGCTGCTGAAATGGAGGGGGTGCTCCCTTTGGCAGCGACTATGCCTGGGACTGAGTTTTCATTAACATCCTAGAGAACTGGTTTGCAGGCAGGAGCGTTAATAAAAACATGACATTTTACCAATTTGATCCTGTATTGAGAACCACAAGACTGGTGGAGGATTGTGAAGAATAACAGTGAAATCACAGAAATCTCAGGGCAGGATGGGAGCCAAATTGAATGCCGGATTTGTGGCAAGTCAAATTTTAAGTCACCTTTTCCCTAAAAGCCTTTTCTAGGTTTCATGCTCATTAAATCAAGGGAGGAGACCTCCACATCTGACCAAAACTAACCCATCCAGTTTCAGTTCTCAAATTCTGGCTGGAACACGCTTACAATGATATGCTGAGGAACAACCTGCAGCTGGGGAGTTATTAGCAAAAATTATTTGTTGAGTAGTTTGGAACAGCAAATAAACTTGAGAAACTTCAGCACTTGGCTGATCACAGGGAAAAAGAAGAGAGAGAACTTGGTGCCTGAATTATTTGTGATGAGTTAATTACACCAGCAAAGGATGATGGAAGATGGGAACAGCAGTCAAAATTTTCTGCCTTTCCACCTATGCAGTTTTCTTAGATCTACTCAAAATTAATGTGGTGTTCAATACAGACCCTCTCAAGTGCCGTGTGACTCTGAGCCTAAACATTTTTTGATTTACTATTCTGTTCAGTAGTACTGTGCCTTATTTTTTTTTGATCTCTCCAAGATGTAAATCAGGTGGGAAGCAAAAGGCTTTGATAATCCAAGGTCCTGCTTCTGCAAGGGAGGTGACAGTCCTCCCTAGATGACCCTAAACACTTCAAGATGGGACAGAGCTTTCACCTTGTAAGACCAGCCTAGAAATAATGCAGTCATATGAAACCAAAAGCAAAATGCAAAGCTCAGGAGGTGGTAGGAGAGGAAGATGAAGCACAAAGACCATGAGCTGAGAGCTCCTGGGGACATTTGGGGTTGGGAGACGTGAAGCCAGGGGGAACATTTCCCATCAGGGTTGAACTTGGTGATCCGAACCTCCCCACAGCCCTGAGCAGGTTTGTCCATGCCCAGCCCCTCGGGACTGGCACTGGGGGCGTCTCTTCCCGGGTAATTGCAGGATTTACACAGTTCTAATTTTCCATCCCACTAAAAACTGCTGAACTCCCGGGAAAGCCTCTTTCCCATGAGACTTCCCACTGAATCTTGCACATCCCAGAGGGCTGCAGAGCACCCAGCAAGCTCCGGTATGTGTAGGCTAAGCTAAATCCAGAAGCACACAGGGTATTCCCCATGGGGGTGCATTACCTGCTCTTGTGCACACAGCAGCTACCATTTGAGAAGAGATGAAAACCCTGCTGGGATCAGCGCACCTTTAATTAATGGCAATTTTGCAGAAAATGCTGTATGTCCAATGACCCTATGAAGCATTGAGGCATGCTCTCTTGCTCTGTTTTTTTTTAATCAGATGCACTGGGATTTATTGAGACATGCAGGCTGTGTTTTCTGAGCTTTAGGAGACTCTTTCTATTACAAATCCATGGATTTTTATGCATTTGGTAATGGATTGCTGATGGAATTTTGAAACTGGAAAGAAGCCACTAGCGGGGACTCTTCAGGGCATCGCTCTTGGCACCTAAAGAAGAAAAAAAATGGAGAGGGAAAAACTTAATGAAAATATATATTTGTATAAACAATCAATGAAGATCGCGTTTGTGTGTTAAACAACCACCTTGAAATTGGTCTGTCTCAAAGGACTGAGCAATTGCAGACTACCTTAGCATGAATGATTTATGACATTCATGAACTTGGCAACTGCATCAGTTTTCCTAAACCTGGCAGCAAACACCACCTGCATATTAAGTGAAGATTTATGATTTATAAAACTCACCTCATTATGCAGAGGAACATGAATTGTCTTATGTGTGCAGTCTATAACTCTCGGGACAGATGAAAAGGCAGCTATGACACACAATTTATGTGTTCTTGCTGCTGAAGCTGGTGAAGGAAAAACAGGGAGAATAACTAGGTCTTTGAGTCGGGTATCTTCAAAGCTGTCCACATCCCTCTCCCTCCCCCCAGAATGATGCTGTGGCTGAAATTGCCTGCTCTCCCGGAGAAAAGAAAAAAAAAAGCCTTGCAAAGATTAATGGTGGAGGTCATTTGAATCAATGTGCTAAATGATGCCCTCCCGCCAAAAAACAGAGGGATAGAAAGCATCTGAGATGATTCCATGGAAATAACACGCTTGGTGTTGAGCTCATCACTCATATTTTTCCCCACCCCGTCCTTTTCTGACGCAGGTTCTTGGCTTCAATGAGTGAAGAGTTTTGGTCTTGAAAAGACCAAAACATGGCCTGTGGTTAGGTGTGGAGCTCACGTCCCCCAGAAAGGAGTGAAGCAGAAAGCACGTGAGCCCAGGGTACAGCTGGTTTCCCTCATTTTGGGTCGGGGGAGCATTTGAGGGGCCTGAAAACAGACAGGGTTGATGGACTGAAAAATGAGTGATATGACCCAAGAGAAAACATGCCAGGGCACAATTTACCCCTGATCTACCATGTGAGTTTGAGTGAATCATGGTTCATATGTCTCGTTTCCTCATTTGCTTAAGAAAAAACAATGCCTGGAGAGCAGATGCTGGTACAGTTGGATAGGTAGTGCTGTTGGGGGCTGTCGGGGGGGGCTGGAGCTCTCTGGTTACTGCTGAGAGCAGGAGAAATCCCAGCCCAGGGCTTCCCCTGCGTGCCCAGGGCTTCAGAGGACAGAGACATCCTCTCCTTCGCCGCCCTGGCTCGGGCAGGGCTCCCACAGACTGGACAGGGGCATCTGGGCTGTCCCCAGGCTCCCGGATGCGTGTGTCCGTGGAGCCATTGCCTGCAGCAGAGCCGGGACCCCCACGGGGACAGCAGCGCAGGGACGTCACTGCTGGGGGCCGAGGCGCGATGCCTGCTTGTCCTACCAACCCCAGGCTGCCCCTGGATCTGGCCGGAGGGTCACAGGCAGGACACAGGGGTCCAACGGGGGCATCAGGCTCCCTCTGAGGCTCCTGGTATGCAGCAGAGCAGCCGTGGGCAGGTACATCTGATCCAGGCAGGCAGCACCTCCCCTGCGTCCTCGCCAGAGCTGTCTCCTTTTGACGGAAAGGATGTGACCTGCGAGCAGCAGTTTAGAGCTCAGTCGTCTGAGCTGGCCCCTCAGCCGTGCAGCGTGTTGCTAATTACACCCAAGGGTTTTGGCTTCTCTTGCAGGAGAAAAACATGTGCGAAGACTTTGGGTTTGTAATTAGCTGCAGTGCTACTTAAATCAATTTAAGCCGCCTCCATGTCTGGCCTGGCTGCTTGTGCTCAACTTGTGCTGCAGTTGTCTGTGTGGGGAATTGGCTTGGGGAAGTGAGCTGGGGAAAGCCAGCCAGGCGAAGGGGCAGAGAGCCCTCCGGCAACCTGGGCCCCCGCAGCCCACCAGCTGAGCACCCCCAGGTAAGTGGGGGCTGTGGGAGCTCCCAGAGATCAAGATGAAGAGATTTTGGATGTGTCCTCCTTCAGCGATGAAGGGGTTGGCTTGTGCCAAAAATGTCTGTACCCTGGCATGATGGTGAGGCTTGGCTGAGCGGGAAGGCTCAGCAGGAGGTGAGGAGCCGAGACTGGAGGCAGTCAGGATGTGCTCTCCTGCTGCTGCTTGGGAGGGACACAATTCACTGTTTATTTTCTGCAGTAAAAACCTGCATTGAAGCTCTTCAAAATATATATTTTGGTGCTACTGGAAAGGAGGGAGTCAGGAATGTGAATGATTTTATGTTTTCCTCCCTCATTGTCTTACTGCCAAGGTAGCAGAGAACAGCATTTCTTCTGTCTAAGCACAAATCGGGAATTTTTCTCCTCCAAATGTTACCCTTTTGTTTCATGCCTGTCTCATGAGGCTGATTTCAGAATGAAATTGTTGGAACTGTACGTATTAAATAAATTGCAGCCTCTACCTGGGCCGGGTGTGTTGGCAGCAGCTGATCCAACAGAAGCTTCCTGGCACAGGCCCTGCCAGGCAAGGAAGAGTCTTTCTCTCCTGGCTCTGCATTCAGACAGTCAGCACAAAGCAAAGTGTGTTTGCACAGAGGAGCTGCACGAGGTTCACAGCATTGTAACTTACAAAGGAAAGGACATGTATCTAGAAAATAACAAAGGAAATAGCAAGTATGTATCAATGGAGTGATTTGTATTGTTTTCAGCACAAAAAGCTGTATTCTTTCTCAAAAGACAAAGATGCTGCCTTGGGACTTATGTGCTGGCTGGGGAATTTTGCATCCTCCAAGCTGCATCGGGAATGGGAAGCGATGGTTCTCGGCTGGGTGGGTACAAATCCAGAGAGCAGGTTAAACTAGAACAGGTAAAAGGACAGCAGGCAATGGGCACTGCGAGGAACTAGCTCAGAGGGAACAATGCGGTAACACAGACTCGTGATGGCCTGGAGGAGGGAGTACAGAGCACTCTAAGTTCCTCCGGCTGTAAATTTGGTGACTCTGCAAATACCAGAGAGGGCAAAAAGAGCAGAGAGGCTGGGGAGGACAGGAGGCTAGCAGTGAGGGAGAGACTCATGCCAGCAGAGACTTGTGTGTCGCAGGGCAGTGATCCTGCCAAAGCCATTTAATGAGGGAGATATTAGGGAAGTAGAAATGGAGAAACAGGCTTGGGTCTCATGTTGGCATGCTGGAGGGTATGTGGGAGAGCAGATGAGCCTATTTCGAGACACCAGGCAGAGCAGAGGACCGACGTGTGCTGGAAAGCCCCACCGTGAGCCAGGGGGAGAGGGTGAATCCAGCCCTGCTCAGCAAAGGGCAGAGGGGAGATTCGTGTCAATGCACATACATGAACCCATAACGGAGGGTCCCCAGTGGCTTCCCCTGCCTCGAGGTCGGCTGGCTGAGCCCCGTCAGCCTTCCCACCCTGGCACAGCTTGGCTACGGGTGACCTTCAAGCCAGCCTGTCCTCTCAGCAGGGCTGAGACCAGCCTTCAGAGCCACAGCATCCTTCCCGAAACCACTCTCTCTTTGTACCTCAGTCGCTTCAGATCAGGGTCAAAAAATCTACAGAGTAGAGCATTTGGAAGTTTTCATTTATAACACACTAATTGCCCTCATTATTATGGTTCCTGGAGGCACCTCAGATCCTTATTACGGCAGCTGCAATTGTATAGGGGTGAGATGTGGTTTGCTGCTCCCTCCGGTCGCCTGCTTCCTCGGCTGAGTGACAGGTCTCTGCCACATGCACTGTAGGAAGAAGGTCTGGTGGGCTGCTGGCAGACTCACGGGCAGCCGTCACAACTGTCTTGTTGCTGGTTTGTTGCTTCTATGTTGCTTTCTGATTTATTTTGTGATGCTCTACAGGCTGATGCTTGTTGCCAGCCCCACTGGAATCATGGGGGTGAAACCAGGGAAGCCTGGAAGGCTGCTGTGGGGTTGACCAGCTCTGTGTTGAATGCCCACCCCAAACCCTCGTGTCCCTGCTGCGATCCCCCCGAGATGATTACCTAGCCAAGCATCAGACTAGTGATTCATTATAACACTGGTGCATATGAGCTATTAAACACCCGAGCCAAAGAGAAATGCCTGCATCTCTTCCTCCCCTGCAAATGGGAGGGCTTATTTTTGCCCTCTTCTCATCGCTCCAGCCCGCCTTTCCCCCAGCCAGCCCTTCACTAAGCATGTGGGGATAACCCTGCATTCAAATACAAGTTTCTCCTCCTGCGCACTGAGCGTGGGGTAGACTTGGTTTGTGATTCACCCTGACTCGGGGTGCAGCCTGATGCCACGCTGTGTTTGATCCATCACTGCTTTTTCTATTAGACTCTGTTTCGGTGAGCAGCAAAGCGACTGAAGTGCAGCTGTTTTGGCAGCTGCCTCAGCAAGCCTTTTCACACCGGGTCACCTAAAGTCATGCTGTCATTGCTCAGGGTAACTCCAATGCACCTAGGAGCCAAAGATCAGGAGCTGCCCTTAAATCTGTGCCGGTGGGAAATAATGAAGGTGGAGAAGCTAATGCAGAGATCCCCGCAGGCCTTGTCATGCTGCCAGCAGCCCCGGCCTGCCTCAGCACGAGCAGATGCCTTCGATGTGCTTCTTCCACTGAAAACTGTGTGTAACCTCCTTGCATTTTTGCCATTTACAGTGACACCCTTCAGAGACAGATGCCTATGGAGATGACAAATGCAGCCAAGTGGCTTGAGGCTTTGTAGGAAAGGAGTTACGGTCCCACTCTGCTCCTGCAGGCATCAAGCAAATGCTCTGCTGCTGATCTCTGTGGGAGTGGGGACGGGACATCCACGTGGAGCCCTACGTTTGCAGCTGCCAAAGGGCTGCCCCGCTGCGAGACCAGTCTCTGCGGTGCTTCAAAGCAGCCTTGTGTCTGGCAACAGTTAACAGGGAGAAAATTAATTGGGTCCCCACAGGGCAGCTCCTTCACACTGTTTCTGTGTCACTGTGTTGTGGGCAGCTGGTGCCTGGTCCTTGCTGCAGATTGTCCGAGAGGAATCGTATCGCCCTCCCTGCCAGTCCCTCGCAGTTTTTTGCCTTTCCTTAGGGACGCTCAGGGGCAAGGAAGGGCAGGCTCAGGGGCCAATCCTGCTTGATGCAGAGCATCCTCTGGTCACTTGAAGCCAGCAGGCTGGAAGCTGTGGATCTCTTGCAGGGGGTGCTCAGTATGTCAACCCACTGCCTAAGCACCAAGGGGTATGGCTTTTGTCAGCACTACCGGCTGCGTAGCATGGTTTAGGTAGCAGAGGGGAACGTGAGGCAGATTGTTTCTGAGGGATCAATGTGTGTGGGAGGAGGGGGAGAGCAGAAGGTACAAAGGACACTGCAAGTGGTGCAGCTGAGGGCAACACCTAAGGGCAATTTGAAGCCCAAAGCTGTGACTCTTAGTGAGCATCTCTCATCTCAGGAGGGGAGACTGAACTTGCCTGCTGGCCTTTCACCGGGGAGTTCTGGGGGTTCTGAGGGCCCTCGCGGCCCGGCGTTTGCTGTGCCTGGAAGGCGGACACGCAGGCACTGATACCTAAAGTCAGCCAGACCCTGAGGTGCCGTGCCCACAGCTGCTGCACATCACATCTGTCTCCTTACAAGCAGCCGGAGGGGGGATTTTGCGAGCAGCAGAATTTCCTCTTTTCACCACCTCTGCAGAGACTGCTGAAACAGATTCGCCTGTTGCTTTGTCAGCAGCTGTCTGAGCGGCTCCTGTCAGGGCCCAGGGTGAAGGGCTTGTTTGCTGCGGGATGGCACAGCCTGGCTTTCTCGCCTTGGAGATGAGAGGAGAGCAGGAGGAGTGGCACAGACAGAGCTCCCGGAGAGCCGCTTCTAAGTGCGTTAGTGTTTTAATTGCAGCCTTGCCAAAACTTGGGAGTTGTTAGTGATGGGAATTAAGCTGTCATTCTCCAAAGCTTATGATTCACAGGAGCAGCCTGGGAGCAGCGCTAGCACGGCTGGCTGCTGCCCCTTTCTGGCGATGGGAGAGGGTGACACTCGTACGTACCCTCCTACCTTGCTGGATTACAGAATCACAGAATCATCTCGGTTGGAAGTGACCTTGAAGACCATCTAGTCCAACCGTTAACCTAGCACTGACAGATCCCAACTACACCATATCCCTAAGTGCTATGTCAACCCGCCTCTTGAACACCTCCATCCCAGGACTCCGTATTTACATAAGCAAAGATGCCCTAGCGATGAAGTCAGGCTTTTCTGAGCCACGCAGAAACACTCTGACTGAGCGGTTATCCTGGGTGCACACTAATCCTGGCTCAGTTATATGGGCTGGTATT
The DNA here is from genome assembly GCF_047716275.1 of Strix uralensis. Classification (NCBI taxonomy): domain Eukaryota; kingdom Metazoa; phylum Chordata; class Aves; order Strigiformes; family Strigidae; genus Strix; species Strix uralensis. The sequence goes on from NC_133985.1 coordinate 4,789,170, forward strand.
TCCTGGGCCCCAGCCATGGTTCCGGACCCCACGGAATGAACCCACTCAGGCAGCCGAGCCCTGCCCTGCCTTCCCCTCCGCCGAACCCGCAGTGCTGGCGGGGAAGAGCAGCCACGGCCCGTGCTGCCTCCTCTGGAGAGCCGCTGCTGGGGAAACGATGAGCTTCCCCGGGCAATCCAGGCATCCCCGGCGGGCTGAAGGCGGCTTCCGTGAAGTGGAGAGCGCGTTTGAGCCCACGTTGGTGGAGCACCGGTGCTGGGCTCCACACTTCTGGTTTCTAGAGGGGTTTAGCTGAACGTGCCTTTGGGGAAAGGGCATTGACTTGCAGGAAACAGACTCTACAACTCGAATAGAGTTATAAAGCAGGTACGTTTACTCCGGCGCCGGGGTACAAGGGGATTTCTCCACAAAGCTTGCACCCCCCCAGCACATTTTACCAAAAACTTATAGAGTGTGGATACACATATTCATTGATTACATAACACAAACATCCACATGCATGAGTGAGGCTGGGTTAGCTCTAGAGGCTGGTGTCAGCAGTTTATGTTCTCTTTGCACCTGCACGTTGCCTCCTGGGGGGCGTCTTCGGGGGTCTGTTGGAGGAAGGCTCACAGTCCTCCTCACCTTGTACTTTTCCTCGGAGCATGCGCAGATTCTCTTGGCCAATTTCTTGAATAACAAGAGTGTTTCAGCCGGTTTACTCATTCTATCTTATCTAAAAGTACCAGTGTATCCATTTCTACCATCCGTATATGGCTATCTTATTCATTACCAAGACCCAACTAGTTAGAGCACATCCATTTCCCAAGGATAAAAACATGATATTTTGCTGAACACTACAGTTCTTGGTAGATTTTCACAGTAAACTGCTTTGTTTTGATGGACACGGTAGGCCTTGGTAAAATTCCACAGAACAGTCTGGGCAAGCAGGATTCTTAGCAATATTCAAAAATACTATAAGTTGCTATAAGTAAGTAAATAAGTTGTAAGCAGTTTGCTATAAGTAAATAAGTCTCAAAACAAGTAATCATTTCTCTGTATCAGCATAAAACTGGCATAATTGGGGGAAGAAAGGAGGATGCACCGCAAAACAGAGGCCTATTACGTGCCAGACGGGTACAGCCTTGCCTTTGGCCGAGCCCCCGCCATTCCCGGGAGCCGTGCGGAGGCTCGGGCCCTGCACTGGCAGGCCCGGGGCCCACCCCGCCAGCAGGGGGAGGCCTCCGGGTGGATCGTGTCCCACGTTCCCGAGCCCCCAGGCTCGGCTCAACCCCAGAACAGAGCCCAGCCCGCCTACAGACCCGTCAGCCCGGGGCTGACCGCGGCCTGCCCCGCCCTGCCCCTGACGCACACGCCCCAACCCGCCCCCCGCCCCCGCGCGCGCACTACCGCGCATGCGCTCACGCCCCGGCGCGGCCCGCGCAGCCGCACTAGGCCGGCCCTTCTCGCCCCCTCCCCGCGCATGCGGCGCAGCCCCAGCGCACGCCGCGCACGCGCCGCCTACCCTGACGCAAGGCCGCTGCAATCGCCCTGCGCTTTATCCTGTCCGACCTTGAGTGCGCGGCCGCCCGCAGGACCCGGGCTGTCCTAGGCTGTGCCGGTGTGCACCGGGCCACTTTGGCGCCCGTTTCTCGCCCTAGTCCCCGTCGGCCGAGGTGGCGTGCTCTCTCACGGTCTCAGAAAGTCAGCGCGCAGCCGCTCCCCGGTGTTGGTGTCCGAGCGGAGCGCCGAAAGCGAGGGGAAGGATCAGGCGATCGCCGCGACAGCCCGCGCCGGGGGTCCTGCGGCGCCATCTCACCCCCCCCGCGGCCCACGTGGGTGGAGGTTTCCAGAAGAGCCGCGGCACCGCGCGCACCCTCGTTCCCCGCCGGCCCGGTCCGCCGCCGCCTCGCCATGCTCAGTGCCAGCCGCGCCGCCGCGCGCCTCCCTCTGCTCCTGCCGCGCGCCGCCCCCGCCCCCGCGCCTCCCGGGCTGGCGCAGGTGCGCGGGGGGCGACCGGGGCCGCTGAGGGAGGGGGGGGATGGCGGGGGGGGGGGCCGCTCTCAGCCTCCGAGTGCCGGGCCCGGGCCGCTGGCCCTTGGGATGTCTCGGTCCTGAGGAGATTTTATTGAGAAAACCGTTAATCGGGGCGCAGGGCGTAGCAGCAGCCGGTGGGTGAGGTGGGGAAGGCGCCCCGGGAGCGTGCTCCGCGTGCCGGGGTCTGTGTTCAAGGAAGTTTATAGTAAGATTGCACAATTCCTCACCCACCGTCTGAAAATGATAGCGGAGATGGGGCGGGACGGGACGTGGAGGCGGTTTGTGAACGGGCACGGGCGCCAGGCCCGGCAGCCCCGAGCAGGCCTCTGCTCCGGCCGCGGGGCTGGCCCGCTCCCTCCCGGCCCTTCCCCGCGCACGGGGCGCGGCTAGGCCAGGTGTCTCAAAGAATTAGCAAAATATTCGTGTCTTGCTGTGGTCCTGCTTGTCTTAAGGTGTTTTGTTAAAATCTCACTCTCAAAACAGAAAAAGGGGTAATGCTTTTGGGCTTCTCCAAGATACTGACTTGCACGTGCAAAGTTACGGCCACTGCAAAAAGCTTAAAAGAGTAGCTGCAAAATCTCGACTGCAGATTCTTCAAGGGATGTAGTAGATCATTTGCTGCTGACCACGCATAAAGCTTGGAGAAATGGGGTTAATGTTTATCTGCTGCTGTTCATTCAAAGCTGAAGGTTCAGAGTCAATTACTGAAATGTTTTTTGCCTGGTGGTGTATTTGTAGACTGTTTTGTTTGAGGGAAACAGCTTATTTCTGGTAATAGAGATCAAGGTTATGCCAGATGAGGAAGTGTAGTAATTAGTTTTTTATGGTAATCTGAGTCTTTCTCAAATTCTTCCTTAGTTTGCAATTAAATTTTTGAAAACTTGTAGAAGGGCTATGTTGCTTCCGAAGTTGTTTACCTTTGAAAGTCTTGGCTTGAAGATCCCTTAATGTTTAAAACTGAATTTTCATTAGAACGTCTTCATTTTGTAGACATTCTGGAATGGCCTCAGTCAAAATGTTCTCAGAGCAGCATCCAGCAGAAAATACGCGTAAGTATTTCCTTGTTTTTTCATGTTTGGCCGTTTGAGATTTACGTCTACTCTCCTCCTGATACCAGAACCGATTGTGGAGTCAGAGGTGGGCTGACAGAGTAAAACCAGCAAGATAAAACCAGAACCTATGCATGTAACTTTTCTAAGACTGTTTCTTTCTCTCTTGTGTTTTTTTCAGGGGAACTTTAAGAACTGTTCTTCCCCTGTTCTCCCACCAACAGTAGCGTCAACAAAATGTGGATCATTGAGATTTGTTTGATTTAAAACAAACAAAAGAAACCCAAACCAAAATACAAAACAAACAAAAAAATACCCCAAACATTGATGGAACAAATTGTTTTACACTGGCATGAAACAAGAGTGATGCAGGGCTCCATTTCACTATGGATAAAGTTTATTTCAAACAGCTCATGCATTTTAATCACTTGTTTTTCTTGTTGGAAGATAATGGGTAAAGAGTAGCAGTTAGTTGTGTAACTTAGTCAGATGTTTTGTGGCTGATGCTGATTCAGGACACAGAATGGGAAATGTGTTTGTGTTAGGAAAACTGCCCAGTTCTGGTTAGCACAGAGAAACTGAGCAGTTGCACATTTCCAAGATCACCACTTTATGGTATTTGAAGTGGAGGTAGAGCAACTTAGCACCTTGGGGAGCGAGAGGCTGAGAGCCTGGCAATAAACATGGTCCTGCTCTGCCTTCAGGATGCTTTCTCCATCCCAGAACATGGCTTTGTTTATAAGGCAAAGGTGTGATACAGGAGTTCGCTCTAGCCTTGAAAGGGGTAATACACCCTTCCTAGAAAGGAGGAGGTTCAAATTTGTCTTTTGTAAGAACCACTTCCATTTTCCAGAATTAATTTGTTGCTCCTCAGGATCAAAAAGTTATCTCTGGCTCAGAGAACCCTGCATGGGTTGAATAATTTTTTATCTTTGTGTATTCTTTGTGCTAAGCAATGATAAATAAACCAATACAATTTATTATTAGCATTTTGACTCTGGGTGGATGTTTTCAAACAAGTGTGAAGGTCAAAGGTAACCCAAAACAAGGCCTGTCTGTGTAGGGACAGAATTAGTTATGACATTGTTTTATGTCAAAATCTTAAGGGATGTTGAGAATATATGTAGTACAGATTATTCTGGGGAAGAATAATACTTTATATGGTTACTTAAACAAGTGAGGATTTACCTATAAGTGATGTGATTGAACACAGAGGCATAAGGTTAAGTTCCTGTGTAAGAGTCGGAGAACACCTGAGGTCAGAATACAATGTGTATTTGCTTCAGCATCTAGTGAAAAACCACTTTGTCCTGTCATCAGGGTAGAAAGTTATTTTGCTATTTAGTTATTTTCCTTTAGTGGTAATTTTATTTTTCTCGTAATATGCTTTACAGCTCAGAAGCAATTAAAGGTGCCGTTATTGGAATTGATTTGGGTACAACAAACTCCTGCGTGGCAGTCATGGAAGGAAAACAAGCGAAAGTAAGTAAAAAATGAATACCAGCTTGCAGTAACGTTATTAGAAGTGGAACGTCCAAACTAGCATTCTTGAAGGCAATGCTTTTTGATGGCACCCTGTTACATTTTTTACACAGGTGCTGGAAAACTCTGAAGGCGCCAGGACAACACCTTCAGTTGTTGCGTTTACGGCGGATGGGGAGCGCTTGGTGGGAATGCCAGCAAAGCGGCAGGCGGTCACCAACCCACACAACACCTTCTACGCCACCAAGCGCCTCATCGGGCGGCGCTTTGACGACTCTGAAGTGAAGAAGGATATGTAAGTGAGGGTGGAAAGCAATTCTACTACCAGCAGGAATGCAGAAAATACAATGCTGTATAGCATGACGGGTGGTGTTTTAAAATATAACCCTCTTCTGGGTGAAGTAGCTACGCCCTGATGTCTCAGAGTGTCATTGCTTATGTTCTGAGGGCCAGGCTGTATTTTGCTACGTTAGTTGCTGGTCATCCTAAGGTTTTTGGTGAAGAATTAAAAAGCCTTGCTGGTGCTGTGCAGAATGGTCAGCATCTACCAGTGAAGGCTTTTCTCATTCTTGAGGGTGTTCACAATCAAAGCTGTATGATTACAATTAAATGATATAGCTGATTAAAAGCAGTAGTGTATTTGAAATTCTGGGACTCCCTGGTTCTGAGGCTGATGTTGGCAAGTTCAGTATTTTTTGTCTAGAACTTGCGTGTGTTCATCTGCTGATGCTAACTGTAGGGTTTTGTGATGTATGCTGATACAGAAATTGAGTGTGGAATACTTCTGTTTTTTAGTAAGAACGTTCCATTTAAAATTGTCCGTGCCTCCAATGGTGACGCCTGGGTAGAGGCTCATGGGAAACTCTATTCTCCAAGCCAGATTGGTGCCTTCGTACTAATGAAGATGAAGGAAACCGCAGGTTGGTATGGTTTGTGCAGTCTGTGCCCACAAGTGTGACCTTGGTGCTGGGCCATGACGAGGGGAAGGAGGGGAATCCTTGTATAGCAGGCTGTGGAAGGGTACAGTGGTGGGCTGTTAGGAAGATCAGTGCTTCCCTCAATCTTGGAGCTTTGGTAAGATATTAGTGCTTTATTTCAAACATACTCTTACCAAAATTGAATACCGATTGAGTTGATACTCAGTTTGAATTGAATTGAATGCACACTTACTCAGAAGGGGGAGCCCCTTTCCTTGTAAGCTGCAGTCCCTGTGCCTCCCTGGCTGCAGCTGAGCAGGGGCTGTGGCAGCCAGGCTTTTGAGGGGCTTTGTTCTTACCTGCTAGATACATAGCAAGAAAGGGAGTGTTGAAGGGACCTGGTTTTTGGGCTGAATTAATAGCTTCTTAGCCGGTGGTGACTTTAAATCTCCACTAGGGGATAATATCCATTGGCCTGGAGAAATACTTGTTTCTTTTCAATTTCTAATGTGGTTTTTGAGTATAATACATAGAGCTAATAGTCAGTAGTTGCCTCCCACAGCCTTGTTTGGTAAAGGTTGTGCATCCAGTGATAAGTGTTTGGAGGCCAGGACTAAAGGTTGTTACTGAAGCTTCATCCAAAGCTATTTTTTTTTGACACTTACTAAAGCTCCACCCAAGAGTAAAATATGAGTATGTGGTACGTGAGCATCTAGGTGTGATGAATCTGACTTCCTCGTGAGGATGGTGTTCCTGTGCCTTGAGCAGGGGTCTGCTTCCTGTAGGTCTGCTGGCTTTTGGCCTGGATGCTACATGAATTCAACTATGGAATGGTCTGGCTTTGCAGGCAGCACAGAATAACACAGTGTGTAAGGTCTGTGCACTGCTAAGGCATAGGCATAAGTCCTGTCTGTGCATTCTCGCTGCATCATGCGCATTCTTATTTTTAGCAGTTCTGAATCTGCATTTGATAACATCCTTCTCTCTTTTTCAGAGCAGTTTAGGGTGCAATACATATTTTTCTTGACTTGCTGTCTCAAATGCTTATAAAGTTATATACACTATTCGTACTGTATAAATGTTACCATCAGCAGGCTCTATAAACAGGATGAAAATGAGTAAGTTTTAAGTGCATCACATGTTGCACACTCCAAAGAAATGGAAAACAACTTCAGTCTCACACACTAAAATGACAAATTAAGCTCTCGGATTAATTCTCACTCACTAGTGGCATCCAGTCAGTGGTTGAATCGTGGAGGTGCTTTGCTGTTCTGTCAGAAGTCCACAAACTATTCCGTGAAGGGCTTGATTTCTGCACAGCCCCCTCTGCATCTTCCCAGAAAGCAGCAAGTTCTTAGGCAGCGAGACTCTTCTGTTCTTAGTTCAGGAAAATTATTTCAAACTACATAATAATAACTTCGTGCTATTCTTATCTTATAAGCATAATTTTCTGTTTTGTCTTCTCTTCTAGAAAATTACCTGGGACATTCAGCAAAGAATGCTGTGATCACAGTCCCTGCTTACTTCAATGATTCTCAGAGACAGGTATTCAAGCTGTAAGATTTTTTTTTGGCTTATAAATTGCATTTAGTTTCAGTAGTCAGCACTCTTCCTCTTTTTTCCTCAGGCTACAAAAGATGCTGGGCAGATTGCTGGCTTGAATGTTTTGAGGGTGATTAATGAGCCAACCGCAGCTGCACTTGCCTATGGTCTGGACAAGTCTGAAGACAAAGTGTAAGTGCCTGTTCATAACACCTACCCTCTCTTAAAGAAGCATACTGTAATTTGCTTTGTAAATGCCTCTTCTGCTTTCTGTTTTTTAAAATCATTGGTTGGAATTCTGCCAAAATAGATTTACAGCTGTGAGTCAGTGCTGTGTAATGTCACCTCTGTTCTGTGCCAACCATACTTGTTAAAGAAAGTGAGTTCATAACTTGCAGCTACAACTTCATTATCAAAGCTGAGTGTCAATGTAATTACCTTCCTGGTAGCAGTGATGGGTGTGGCGAAGGACAGCTGGGTGAGAGGCTGTGGCAGCTGGTGCTGAACTGTAGCCCAAGAGATACGCTGAGGTTTGGTGCCTCGTATCCACAGCCTGCGTCTTCTTCCCTGACTGCATTCAGCCTTCTGTCAACGTCAAGGGTGGTTATATAAATGCAGGGGGTTTGTTACAGGTTTTGTATTTCTGATGTGGATTATAGTGCTATGAAAGTCACATGTTTTGAAAAACATGTCTCATAATGGTTCTGGTGTCCCTGCCCTTGTCATTGGATGTGAGTGGGGGTTTTTTTTGAAGAAAGAAAAACTGCCCTCTGAAATAATGGGCAAGGTTAAGCATCGTGTAGCACGTTTTTCAGAGAAGACTTCCACGTGGACTCAGAGTGCTCAAGGAATGTGCACACTGTGCAATTTGTTTACTGTCTTTAGAGAGAAGCTTTTAACTTTTGTGAACAGCGACATGAACTTCTTCACACTTCATCTCCTGAGGAGAATGATTTTTGAGCCACACAACTTTATCTAGGAAGTAATGTTTTTCTGTATCTGTCCTTGTAGTATTGCAGTCTACGATTTGGGTGGTGGCACTTTCGATATTTCCATTTTGGAAATCCAGAAGGGAGTCTTTGAGGTGAAGTCCACCAATGGTGACACTTTCTTAGGTGGAGAAGATTTCGACCAGGCTTTGCTACAGTATATTGTTAAAGAGTTCAAGAGAGAGGTAAGGTATCTCATCAGAATTCAATCTTGTGTGACACTGTATTTCAACCTCTCTTAACTTATATAGAAGAATGGGAGTTTTCTTAAATTGTTAGGACTTGGTTTGTAATCTATGGCACAGCCGAAATTTAAGAGTATTAAACACGTGTTAGCCTGTCTTCCAGTTCTTACACTTGTTTTCTTGAGGTGGACTGTACCTCTCCTGGAAGACATAGACTGGCAGGACTTCTTTTTCCCTCTAGCGTAACAGGACTACCCTACACCTAGTCTGCTTACTTTTAGTACTAAAAATCTGTGGTCTGACTGAATGTGTCAGCACAGATGCATACAGTACAGGGTTGGCTGTAGGAAACTGCACTGTAATTCCATCTCCTTGGCTAATTCAGTCTTGCCTTTATATTCTGTGATGCAGCAGCTTTTCCAAGCTTTGATCTGTAACTTACTGTATAATCACTGCCAGAGCAGAGAGGGCTAGCAAATGTTTTTGAAATGCTAAATACATTTGCCAGAAGTGAGAGAGAGGAGCAGAAGTGTACATATCAGCCTGTATCTCTACAAGCATTTTGCAGTCAGGAGTGATAGGAAGGTGAACTGCGGTGCAGAAGAGCTCTCCATGACTCCTGTGCAAAAGCTGAGTCTGTTAACCCATATTGTTTGTCGCTTAGATGGGCGTTGACCTGACTAAAGACAACATGGCCCTTCAAAGGGTGAGAGAAGCATCAGAGAAAGCGAAGTGTGAGCTTTCATCATCTGTGCAGGTAGGTGGCTGGGTTCAAAGCAGTCCAGTAAAACATTGTAATACGCTGAGGTTTGCATTACTTTTGTTAACAAAGCTCTATGAAATTGCTACTTTTTTCTTGTGGTAGAACAAGCTTCTGTAAAACCAAATGGCATCACTTCAACAGAAAGTCCTTTAGCAGGGTAGACTGTTTAGGAGCACAGTTAGTTGTCAGAAGCCAGGAATGTTAGCGGGTGCTGGGTTTTGCCTGCCTTCTGGCACCATGTTTTCTCATCTTGCAGAGAATGTGACCTTGTTCCCAACTTACCATGTATTTCAGAAGTATGATGGACATCAGGGAATTTAGCTGCAGCTAGTACTGCTGCGTTACTACAAGTACTTGCAGCTTTGTGCAAGCAGTTACAAAATCTTGGTGCTGTTCATTCCACTGAAACGGCTAATTTGTCTAATAAATCATTTTTCTAAAGGATCTTTATTTATTCGCCTATAGAAGAGTTGTCTAGACAATGGGCAACGTATACCCCTTTTTTCCATCTGCTTTGTATATTAATGCATTCAAGCATGTTCTTTATTCCCTACTGAATAAGGAGCTGGAGAAGCAGCAAGTTGGGGGTGTAATAGTCTTGCCTAAGTGAAATTAAGGTCAATTATATAGTAATTGAAATGGGGACTCTGCCAGTTTCTAGGTTCTGAATAAACATATTTTTTTTGATGGTGGTCTTTTTGTTGGCCAGTGGGGAGCTCATAGCAAGGAGTTTAGGCCAGTCACAATGGATGCATAGTTCTGCCAGAGACATAGCAGGCTCTGTTTTACTAGCTCAAGAGTTGGCAAATACAGTCTGTTCATACCAGAAGAAACTGAATTCCTTAACTCTTTAGCAGTGAAAGGAAGACAGCTTGATTTTGGCCCTATTTTCCCATATTTTTGACTATGCTATTTATAAAGTGAATGCACACCTCTAGCCACATGGGTTTAGTTCTTGTGTAAACTTAAATCTCTAGAGCTTAAAGCATTCATGGTTTTTATTGCTTTGATTTGTAGTATCTTTTTGATGTCAGCATGACTCAGCACTTGAACAAGATGGTTTCAGTATAAGATTTGCTTTAAAAATCCAGCATGCAAATTTGTAAGATCATTCACAAATAGCCATGAAAAGTGGGGATTATGATTCCTGGCACAGATGAACTTTGTGTTAAATGGTAGTGGACTGGCTGTTTAATATGAATCGTTTGCATTTAGAAAACAGTCATGAGTTATTTCCTTCAAGTAGCTTACTTTGTATGAAATGTTAATCATATGACAGAATCTTTCAGAACTCTGGGCTTTCTTCTCTGTTGTGCTAAAGCAAGAGGATTAAGGTTGTCACTTCTAATGTTTCAGCTCTTATCTCCTGGCTATGATAGAAATTAAATTGTTTTTCTTAACAAGAAAAGACCTCAAAATGACACAATATTAAAATTGGAACTTAACAGTTACCACCATGAGGTGTGTAACAAAATAATTTTCCTCTCTCTCGTCTGAAATGTCAAACGTAGCAGTATGCCTGCTGCCACTTAAAGACTGGGCTGCAGAGTGAACGGGCACGTAGATGCTTCAGTACAGGCAGAACAGAACCTGTAACTTGATCTGAAACCTGTATGTAGCTGCCTTATTTTCCATTCCCATTTTTCACTCTGTGTCTGTTTCTGTGCTGCAGACTGATATTAACTTGCCATACCTTACTATGGATGCCTCTGGACCAAAGCACTTGAACATGAAGCTGAGTCGCTCGCAGTTTGAGGGGATTGTGGCTGATCTGATCAAAAGGACGGTAGCGCCGTGCCAGAAGGCCATGCAGGATGCTGAAGTCAGCAAGAGCGACATCGGTGAAGTCATCCTTGTCGGTGGCATGACCAGAATGCCAAAGGTATGAGATAAGTCCCTGTTACAGGCAAAGCTGGCCCAGCTACCCAGGGCTTTCTGTTAGGGTGATCTGTAACAGAAAAGTTGGGAGTCTGGTCAGAGCTCCAGCAGCTGAAGGCCCTGGGAGTGGAGCAGATGTGCTCAGTAGTCACATGAAAGCAGTGGCCAGGGACTCTTACCCTGTTCAGTTAGCTCAGCTTGGATCTGGGGCCTGTAGCTGGGTTGCACTTCACAAAGACAAGTGGGAGGTATCAGGAGTTGAAAACTCAACTTGACTTTCCAATGTGGACTGAACATAAGCAGCGTTGTTGAGATACACAGGGTGGTTTCTCTTGTTGTGGACTTCAGTGTGTGATAAAGGCACACTTCAATAACCTATCAGTAATCTTTGCCTTCCAGTGGATTTCCTCCCCTCTGTAGCACGCTTACAGCAAGCTGTGAAGAAACTGCACAAGCAGAATGGCTCTGTTACCTGCTGGTTGTGTGTATTCGGCATGTTTGAGGCTGGGTGTTGTCAAGGATATTTAACGGGCTGTTCCAAACACTTGTTACCTAATACCTGGCCCTTGTGTTCTGTGGTGATAAGCACCAGCAGGTAACTTAGAAGCTTGCTCTGCTGACATGCACAGTCTTGCAGATAAGGCGCTGTCTGCTGGTGACTTACTATTCTTGCTTGTAGCAGGGCAGACTCCTGCTTAGCTCCCCTGAAGTCAGAGCTGAACATGTATGTACTCTGCTCCCTTCAAGGGTACAGCTTGTCCTTTTCTACAGAGATCATCAGAATCTCATTCCATAGGAATCAGTCAGGCTTGGACTGTTCATTTGCTGTTAAGATTTGTGATTTGCAGGTCCTTTCTAAAATAGTACATGGTCTTGTTTGGGATTGATTAGGGGTTTGGTGGGGGTTTTTTTCCTCCCTGTGTTAGATGAGCCTGGTGGTTGGAGGTGATAGTGGTGTGTGCAGAAGGTCACCCAGGCAGGGGAACCAGAGCAACAAGATAAACAGAAGCTGCTGCTCTGGCCAAAGCTCAAGTGGAGTAACTGTGCTGTACCTTCCCGAAGGCCCTGCTGTTCCAGCTGGGTAAACGGTGTGGTTAGCTACCTATGAAGTGATGAAAAACGCTTTTAGAAGTGGGGAAGCCCTTCCTGAAACATTACGTGTCCTTTAGGGGTGGAAGATGGTACTTATACTGATTTTTTTTTTTATTTTTTTATTTACTTTTTTACCCCTATTTATAACGCCCAGCATCTGGGGCTTTGAGCTTACACAATGCTTTCCTGCGTGCCTGTATTTACAGCTCTGGCTCCAAGGTCGGTGCTGGTACGTTGCACGCAGCACAGAGCCTTCTCTCGTGTACGTCGCTGTGTTCGCTTCACCCTGCTAGGAGGGAACGTGCAGCCTTTGGAGCGCTCACGTGGCCAGTGTTCCAGGAAACGTACAGTGGGTGGTTAGAAGTAATGTTCCTTTTGTACTGTAAAATATGCCTCCAGAGGTAAAGACTTGCACTTAATTATATGCTCACACATAAAGTGTCTTCCTCTGTAATGAACACTCCCAGCAGACATCTCTTGGCTTAAGTGCAGAGCAGTTGGACATTGCTTACAGCAGTTTTCCAGGCGCATCACACCCACCTGGGCTGATGTGTGCCGAGCTAGTGTACTCGGAGAGGAGGAACCAAGTCCCACACCCTTCTCTTGCAAGGCAGAGGGGCGGACTCTGGGCTGTGCTCTGGTGCAGACACCTTATTGCATTCTAGTCTGGATACTTCAGCAGTAAATCCGTTGCCATCATGAGCACATCCTTCTGAAAGGGCAGAGCAGTGAAAAGCTAGTAAGGCAGCTCAGACTGTCAGCTGACATAGCAAATCTACTTCTGGGGTAAAACTGCCTGTTAAACAAAGAGTTTGAAAATACTTCAAACAATTCAGACAATTTTGGTTTTTTTCCTTATTACACACAAATAAAATGAACTGTCCTTCTGCTCTGGATTTTTTTTTTACCTTCCTTGTGCTCTGCATCCACAGTTGTACCGTCCTTGACAGCTGTGTTGTGCCCAGTGTTGGCTTGTAGAGCTTCCCAGGGAGCAGTCCTTGACTCCTGCTTGATAAGCATGGAGCTTTCCCTTCTGAATATGGCTGGGCTACATGAAAGGACTGATGTAGGTTGACTTGGAGCTGGCAAACTTAATTGAAAGAAAGCCTTTAGAGAAGGGGTTGTTTAGACTGAAGCAAGGGCACTGGAGAGGGTGCGTGGAAGATGGGGAATTAGAGAGCAGTTACAAGCCTGAAACTTAGTATTTCTGTCATGCCACAGGGTTACACGGCAGCAGGAGCATGAAGATACAAACCTGTAGCCACGGCTGGTGTGTTCTTGTGGCCGCAGCACTGGGTGGTAACGGTTCACTCTGCATATGAGCTGTGCTTTCTCTCCATTCAGGTGCAGCAGACTGTACAGGATTTGTTTGGCCGTGCTCCTAGCAAAGCAGTTAATCCTGACGAAGCCGTTGCTATTGGTGCAGCTATTCAAGGTGGCGTGTTAGCTGGTGATGTTACTGATGTGCTGCTGCTGGATGTAACTCCCCTCTCCTTGGGGATTGAGACACTGGGAGGTGTCTTCACAAAGCTCATCAACAGGAATACTACCATACCGACTAAGAAGAGCCAGGTACGAATTGACTCTAGATGGGTGGGTCTTTTGTGTGTTCTCACCCAGTGAAGGCTACCCAAAGCATCCCAGTAAATAGTCTTGTCTCCTCCTCATCTGGCAAGGAAAAGCAGCATAGAAATCAGGTTTAATATCAGCCACTGAGCATCTCCGTTGATTATTAGTGTGCCCAAGAGGGGAGGTAAGTTGAGTTAATGCGTGCCAAGATACCCCAGGATGTTTGTGGCCTGATCAGGACTGCAGTGCGTGTGCTGTGATGTTAACTGTCAACACATCATTCTGAAGAAGAATTGTGTGGAGACTTTCTGTAACTGAGCACCACACCCGTTTGAGACCACCTTTCTCGGTTTGCATGCCTTGAAAGGGATTATTTTTTTTCCTGTGTAAGGCCTTAGACTTGGGTGTGCTCCTTTCTTTCACTTTGCCTTGTCTGGGTTTGCTACTGTGTGCTCTTACTGATAACGCTTGTTCTGTCTGGGGCATGGGGTTGGGGCAGGAGCTGTGCTGCTTCAGGAGATGTTTTGGTCATGTGGCTGGCAGCCTGCTGCTGGCATGGCATTACCAGTTCTAGTGTGCATTTAGGACAAGATGCTGGTGAGCTTGGCTGTTGCTAGTCTTGGTGCCTTAGTGTTTTGTTAGAGGAAAAGGGGAACAACCAGCATTTAATGATTCTTTATCTCTTCCAAGTAGCTTCTCTTTATTCTTGTTTAGTCAGCTTGTAACTGCATCAGTTCACGTGATGCAGTTTACTGGCTATCCAGTAACCTTCTGTTCCTTTTCCACAGGTGTTTTCTACAGCTGCTGATGGGCAAACTCAGGTGGAGATTAAAGTATGTCAGGGAGAGAGAGAGATGGCTAGTGACAACAAACTTCTCGGCCAGTTCACATTGGTATGTTGGCTACTCAGTATTCACGACCTTAGACTTGACCTTCTTTGAGAAGTTTAAAACCTTCTCCATTTCAGTTGACCCCTGAAGGTAGTGTTGAGGGGGATTCATCTTACAGAAGACATTTGACCCTATTTGTAGTAAAAGAGCAGTTTCTAAAGGCACAGCCTGATTCTGGGACAGCCTTTCAGTGGCAGGGGAGCAACCAGCATTTAAGAAGGAGCTCGAAGTTTCTAAGCAGCCTTCTGTGGCACAGGGGCTGCTGCAGCTTTAGGGCCTGGTCACCTAAAAGAGCTGTCTTTGCTTCTGGGCACAGAGAGCTAAAAGAGCTCAGTAGTACCAGGTCTGTGCAGCAGATAACCTGAATGCTGGCCTTTCCTCTGGTGTTGCAAAGACAAGCCTTGAAGCAGGCTCCATGATGCCTGTAGTCCCTAGGGCGACCCATTTCCAGCCTTTTCTGTGAGCGCCCATGGAACTGCCCTGCTTACTGGAGCACAGATGAGCTCCAGGGGTTCATGTGCGCAGCATGTGGCTGCCTAACCAGCTCCCTGCACATAATTGACTTGGTCCGTGCTGTCAAAGTCTGACACTGTTACAATTCTTTGTCCAAACTTGCTGTTCCTAGGAAGAGTCCCACTGAAAGGAAGGGCTTTGCCTTTCTTTTGTACTTTTGAAGGAAGTTGTACTGCCTGCCACACTCTTAAAATGGTAGCCTCTGAGGTAGTCAGTGCAGTCTAGTTACATCCAGAACTGAGGAAATCGAGCATCCTGCCATGTCCACGTCCATGGTGGCTTGTTTAGCAATAAAGCAGAAACCAAACTTGGGCGCGACCTCTTGTAGTTTCTGTGCGCTTGTCCTGGATAAAAATCTGTATCCTGTTAAATCTGTCAAGATACTACTAATTCACCTCATGATACCAACAGGTATTTCAAGGACTTGGCTGTGAGGCTTAGGTAAGGGTTGGGGGTTAGTTAAGGGTTGATTCAACTGACAGATCACCAAGATAACATGCCCAACACTGTACCCCGAGCTGATGGCTAAGCACTTCTCGTTCTCAGGTTGGGATTCCTCCAGCGCCGCGAGGAGTGCCCCAGATTGAGGTCACTTTTGACATTGATGCGAACGGCATCGTTCACGTGTCAGCCAAGGATAAAGGCACCGGGCGTGAACAGCAAAGTAAGTGCTCTGGGATGCTGCCCTGGGACGAGGGGGAAAGGTGTGGAGCAGTGGTGGTGCCATAGCACGTGGGGCACTGAGGGGACTCCAGTGCTGCCTTGATGAGCCTCCCCACAGCCCAGGCGTGGGGACTGTGCAGCATCTTCCTTGATTAAGAGTGAGGATGACACAAGCAATCTGTTGCCAGTGCAGCATAGATGCAGTTGAAGTCATCAGCCTAAGTGCCTCCTCTGGAAAGGAGGGCAAACAGTTACTGCCAAATGAAGTAGGGAGAGGGAGAAGGAGAAGTGACAACTGACCTGTAGCGTCATTTTAAGGACGTAAAGTTTGTGTAAACACATAGCACTCCACCCTCTCTGTTAGCCTGATGACAGACATTGCCAACAACGGATGCTCCCTCCTTGCCCATCAGGCAGAGATAAAGCATCTGCCTATGCCCAGGTCAAGGAAGCCCTCACTGGCAGGGTTTTACCATGTTCCAAGTAATTTTGCACTGTATGACAGTCCTTTCCTGGTCTTGCAGTCTGCTGTGATGGCCACAGCAGCATGTTAGCAGAGTGCAGCTGTTTCCTGGGGTTCCCTGTATGTATCAGCCAGCCATGCCTCAGTCCCCAGAGAGCTGTTGGACGTATAGGTTGGCTAACAGAGGGCTCACCAGGTTTGTGGAGCAGTGCTCCTGCTACTTTATAGGAGTGTCCTGTGTCACTGAGGAGCTCAGAGCAGTGACGTTGTGCCCTATGTTACCCTGAAGGGACAGAAATCGGGGTTTGGGAATCCAGCATCTTGTACGAGTTGTTCTTGAGCTGTGCTCCTGGGCGTGCTACTCCTTTGGGAGTGCCCTCTGCTAACACACGAAGAGATTAGCGTCTGTTTGAGGCTGCCTGCGTGAAGGTGCCAACTTCTAAGGGAGAAATCAAATTAGGAAGATCTCTGTGGAATCCCAGGCATGTCACGTACAGCTGAACAGATCAGCCCTGTGCCAAGACCCTGTTTCGTTTCTAATTACTCTGTAACAAAGGTCTTGAAATTCAAGTATTCTGAAGCAGCAGGTATTTTTGTGAAACTGCCTTGTTCATTTTCATCCATTTAGGCTGGAAACATCTCTAAATAGCAGGAGGCTTGGGGACTTCAAGCTGTCAGTGTATTTTGCTCTGTAATGCAATGAAATGTTAGGCCCGGTGTTCTGGGGTAATTAACAACACAGTTGACATTTTCTGAAGCTCTGTTGTGGGCTCAGAAAATTAATTTGAAGCATTTATAGATTCCCCTGATACAAAATAGATCTCTTTTGTGCTGCTAACTGGGAAGCCTCTATACTGCCCTTCGGTTGTTTCTTGGAGACTTGAGCAATCAAATGCGTGCTCCAGTTAAGAAAAATACTGTTAACTCTACTAGCAACTTGAAGGTATATGCTGCTCTTCACCGTACTGCTTGCCTTTTAGCGTAGATTTGTTTCCAAAAACACACTGCTTGTTCCTTTGATTTTCTTGTAGATTTTCCCTGTGTGGCAGCCTTCTAGCTCTGAGTAAATGTCTCCTGATAATAGGCAACCAGAATTTTTTAGCTGCCTATCTGTATGCAAGCATGTTCCTAACTGGAAAGCTGAGCTCCTCATACCACGTCTGCATCCAAAGGACACGTGTGTGTCTCTGTTTAGAGTTCTGTATTGTGCTATGGACAAATACTACGTACAAAATTTACTTCTAATGAGGATCCTAATGTACTTTTTTTTTTTTGAACTTCGCAAAATCCAGGATATTGGTCCTCTCTTTCCCAATGAAATTATGCTTTACTGCAGAACTAGCTTATGTCTGGGCTATATTTTTTGGCTTTTATGCACAATTGGAGAAAAACAGAGGACCTTCAGGACCCCACCTGTAGAATCATGTCATATTGTCTTATCCTGCAGCCTGGGCTGCTTTCCAACAGTGAAAGGAATCTCTGCCTTGGTAAAATGAATCCTTCTGTTTGGATTTTTTTTTTTTTTGGTTGGGTTTTTGCTGGTTTTTTCATTTTGTGTTTTTAACCTGCTGGAATGCCTCTTTGGTTTGGGGCCTTTGTGTCCTCCTGTTTCCAGGAGGAGTAACTGAAGAACAGTCAAAGTGACTTGTAGACCAGTGGACAGGAAGTGTCTGCAGGGCTGGGGAGCTCATAGATCTAAGATGTCAGGCTTTTATCTTGCCAGCAGCATCACTGCCTCTTCAAAGACTGGCTGTCTTTGTACTGCCCACGGGGTCTTCACAGGTGCAGAGTCCCTGACCAAGGCTGCTGCTGTTGAGAGGGTTTGGGAAATAATACTCTCCTTTCCTCAAGGATGAGAGCATGTTCGTTATTAATGCTTCTTCTCTAATGCAGTTGTTATCCAGTCTTCTGGTGGCCTTAGCAAAGATGAAATTGAGAACATGGTGAAGAATGCAGAGAAATATGCAGAGGAAGACAGGCGAAGAAAGGTAATGTGATCATGATGGTGTCCTAGCTAGTCGCATACCTGCTGGTTATTGCTGTTCTGTGCTCTTAACTGTGCCCACCTTTGAAGGAGCTGTCGGTTCTGGTCTGCGTGGTCTTGAGCTGTTTGTGCTGTTACCCGGAACATCTGCTTGCTTCCTTATATTCAGTTTACACTCCAGAGTTGCAAGAAGGTGTGTGCAGAGGCATTTGGATTTTGGGTTTGGGTTGGGTAACTTGCCCTGTGTGACTAGCATTTTAATTCCTCCCTGAAGAATTCCTGGGACACGGAGGCAACAGTGAGCAAACTCACCTACCTATTACTCATGATAAACAACTTTGCAACTCTGGTTATGCTTTTTGTCATCAGTGCTCTTTACTGTTCACCTGCCTGTTATCCAGGCTGTTTATTTGAAGCTAGCCTGCTGCAGCTGGGTTCTCACAGTGATGTTCCATTTAAACGGAGGCAGTATGGGGGTATTTAACCTACTTTCTCTGAGTTTATTCTAAAGCTTAATTTATAGAACCTGCCAAGCAAAGCTGCATCTCAGCTTCTTCCTTCGTAAGTGGGAAGTTGCTTTCCATAGTGCTTAAAGTCTCACTGTGGCATCTAGAATGCTACATGTATCTGAGCACAGTATTTGCCCTCAGCGCAGGTGAAGCCATCAGGAGGCGTTTGGAAACCTCACTGACTTTGCCAGGAAAAGACTGACATTTGCCATGGTTGAGTGACTGAACCTGTGATATAAATAGGATCAATGGTTGAAACTAATTGGTTTAATGAGGGTAGTACTAATGAATTATGCTACTAAATATAGAGTGTTGATTTTCAAGCAGACACAGCACAGGCCTGCTCTGAGATACGGGACCAGCATATGTTTAGTGATTCGCTGAGACTGGCACACTGAATTGATCCACTTGGTGTTCTCTAGTCTGTAGAAACCTGTCTTGGGTGTTCAGGCAGTGCTGTAAACCTCACCCTCAGTAGTGAAGGGATCAGAAGAGGGCTGAAGGGGGGGAATGCATGGAATAAATTCATGTGAAGCAGCATTGCCTTGGCTCAGAACTTCTAAAGCCACAAAGTGTTGGCTTATTAGCATTTGTAGGTTAGGTGGAGAACCTTTAAAGACCTTGGTCTGAGTCCCACTGTTTAAATAACCATGTCATTGCCATGAAGCGTAGGTGGTGGCCTAGTGTTTGAAGAGGCTGCACTGAAAACTTTTTCCTGTTGCCTTACTTTGACTTTGTATCTTAAATTGCTGAATAAGTTCCTCCCTGTTGTAATCCTGAAGTGGGATTCATCTCTGTCCAGTGACCTATCAGATTAGGTTACTTTCTTAAGTAACGCTCCTCTTTACTTGACCTACATAACTGTAATTGTCAAAATTCCCTCATTACACCTTTCTGATCATGGTTTTACTACCATGGAAGTATCATGCGTGTGTAAACAGTTATCACTCTGCTGGACTCAGCATCCTGCTGTGAACTTGGACAGCCCACAACGAGTGAAGGCATAGTGTAGAAACAAAATTATTTTTCATCAGCTTTCCACTGTAAGCGGTTAGTCTCCTGAGAATATTATCACACCCTTGTTCAGGTAGATTGTTCTTTCAAATGAAGAGGGCTGGATGTCCCAGAGACTGTTGCTGATGAAATGGTTCATGGTGACACTGGGACTGAATTACGTCTCAGCAAGAGTACTGCTCCTCTGTACTTGCAGCCTACCCTGTCCCCTCTTGGTTGTCTTTACAACAGTAATCTTAGGAAGGGGCATTTCTTACCTAGCACAGAAGGGTTTTTCCACTGCTGAGATGTTACAAGCATTTGTAATAAGGGGACATGAGTAAAAGAAGCCAGCATTTTAGTTGTCTCTAGTGCCCTTGTTGCTGAAGAGGCTTAAGAATACTTTCCAAAAGCTCTGTTGCTTTCCCAAGGCGCAGAGCAGAGAGCTGTGCTGTCTCTGCAGTTGCTGGCTTTTTCAGTGGGCCAGCATTAGTTGCTTCTACTTGCAGGGAAGTGAGTTTGAGCGTGAAAGTGTGAGGAGTGACTTGCATAGACTGCCTAGTGGGCTTTCTGGTGTCAGAACACATCTGGAAATGCTTTGCTTGCATTTCTTCTTGGCCCTTGCCATTAAGGAAGGACCCTGGGTGGGAACTAGAATGGAGTTTGGCAGTTTGGGGGAAGAGGTGTCAGCTGCTAGTTCATAGGTGCGCAGCTGGTGTCACCAGGGATGTGTGCTGTAAGCCCTTACGAGCTCTCTTACCCAGGAACGCGTGGAGGCTGTAAACATGGCCGAAGGCATCATCCATGATACAGAGTCTAAGATGGAGGAGTTCAAGGATCAGCTGCCAGCAGATGAGGTAGGTAGTTTCTGATCCCCTAACAGTAAAGGAGGGTAAGATTTCTTACTAAATCTTTGCTCAGTTTCTCACTTAACTTGTAGCTGGCTCTGGCCAGCGGCACCAACTCTGTGTGTGTTTCCATGCTGTGGAAAGATGGCACAGTCATCGACTCTTCTGGTTTTTGCACTTGATGAGTGGGATGATGGGAGGATGTAAGGATATACTTAGAAGAACATGGCTTGGATAATAGCAAATATCCTATTTCAAAGTGTGAGTTCAGTGTCACTGAAGATCTGAGAGACTGGGAAGCTCTTAATGAAAGGCTTCTGCATGAATTATGCCCTTGACTTGGCCTTGCAGTGATTTGATAAGAACTGTACTGCGGCCTGTGTGAGAGCAGAGTTTTGCTCAGAAGTGAGAGATTATGAACAGTGCCTACCAGTGTATTAGCAGAGAGACAAAGACAAAGCTGCTGTGCAGTCCCGCAGTACATACACGGCACCCAAGAACTTGGAAGTAATGAAAATTACTATATCCACTGAACTCCCGTTTTTCTTCCGTATTTGGAGTGAAGTGGATATTTAGTATCAAAAGAGTGCTTTTCATACCACTCTAAGTGATGGCTTAATTTCTGCATTATGGCTTTCAAAAGCCAAGTTTAAAATGGATTCAACAGTCTTCCGTTTAACAACTCTCGGAAGCAGAATAAAAGAGCTCCTAGGGGCTCTGTGAGATGTTTGAGGGAACAAGATTATAGTTGATTGGTAAGTAGCCTCTGATCAGTTTAAATGCTGGTTTTCAGCCCAGCTCCTCTCTCTAGGATGAATATTGCCTGACTCTGTGTTTGGGATTATGACCACTGGAGTTTTCTCTCACAGGAGCAGAGCGCCTAAATCCCTGTTGCCTGCAGGGACTGTTCCCTGTAGCTTTTTCGGGGTGGGGGGTAATACCAAAGGAAAGTGGGTAGTAGTGCTTGGAAGAAGCTCTTTGGGTGGAGATGTGGCCCGACACGGGCGTTGTCGGTCACCTTCCCTTCCTGCGGGTCTGAATGAGAACTCTGCCCGCGAACGCTGCTGAGCCCGCGCTGCCGGCGCAGCTGTCCCCCAGCGACCTCGCTTTGCCAGGCCTGCCTCTCCACAGGCTGCCAGTCTGACAGAGAAATGCCAGACTGTGTGGAGGGTTTGACAGATGGCTACAGGGGCTGCGATGAGACCGCATTGCTTTGGTTTGCCTCTCTGCTCCTTCTCCCACGTGCAACAAAAGGATTAAACAGGGTGGTGAACAGCCTTACTTGTTGGCTTTCTGACAGTGCTTTAAATATAGATGAAAACCAGCTTTCTTTTCCCTTTACCCTGGCTCCTGGGGTGACAGAGTCAGCGGTGAGGTGTGCCAGGGAGAGCAGCTCTCGTCCTTGGCGGGCTGTTCAGTCTCTGCAGGGCTTTCTGTCCTTGGCGCCTCTGCTGAGACTGCAAACAAGGGGACCGATTAATGCCAATTGTGGCACGTTTAGTGAAGTGGACAGGTGCCCATTGGGAACGGAGCATAGTCCTGGTCCCTGCAGACTGTGTGGCTCAGTTTGAGACTTAACTTCATGGCTTCTGGCAAAAAAGCAGTAGTTTTGCTGCGGCCAATATGTGGGTTAAATGACAGCAATGAGATTTAGTGAACAAATTGCAGGATTTCATCATGTTTGTTTGTGACTTATTTGCAGTGCAACAAATTGAAGGAAGAAATTGCTAAAATGAGGGAACTTCTGGCTCGTAAAGATACTGAAACAGGAGAAAACATCAGACAGGCAGCAACCAGCCTGCAGCAAGCTTCCCTGAAACTCTTTGAAATGGCATACAAGAAGGTAGGTTCACAGTCATTTCCATTTGACAGCCCTCAGATGGGAAGGGCTGAGTCAGGACACCAGATGGGTAGGTAAGAGCTGTGCTCGGAGGTAGCACTGAGTCTCAGTGCAGCTCCCTCTGAGTGACACTTGCTGAAGGAGCAGCTGTAGAAAGTCGGGTACAGTTGAAGACCTGGAATCTTGGCCATCCTGCCGTGGGTAGCCTGCCTCCTAGGCCGTGTGTTACGTTACTGTACGGCACCGCGTGGGAAAGTGCTGGAAGCTCTTACTAAAGAGCATCAAGAGCACGAACAGAGCTTTCCCCTAGGTGTGTAGAGTGCCTAAAGAAGTGAAGTAATGTCTGGACTTACTTTAAGGATGATTTTAAAACAGACTTCCTGTTCAGTCTGCCTAAAATTACAGTAGTAGGGCCGTTGGGACTTTCTTCTCAGTCTCCTTCTCAGTGAAAGGCCCACCCATTTGAGCCCTCCAGGGAAGCCTCCCAGGATGGAAGTGGCACTCTCTGCCCAGGTGACCTTGGTGGTGCTAAGCTCTCCTTGCTGTGGAAAGCTGCTTTTCCGTTGTCAGGCTGAAAACGTTCAGTGCTGCAATGTAAGCTTGTTACATCCACTGGGAAAGTGTAAATATTGGGAAGATTCCTCCCTCTTAGTAGCAGTCATGCAGAGATGAAGATTGTTTCCATTCTCCAGTGGACAATTACCCTGTTCACTGAGGGAGGGGTTTCTTCAGTCTACAACTCACCTAAGCAGCTAGCTAGGAAAAAAATGTAACAACAAAATGCTTCTAGACTACAACTAATAAGCCAACTCTTTCACAGATGGCCTCTGAGCGAGAGGGTTCTGGAAGTCCAGGGGATCAGAAGGAAGAGAAGCAATAAGAAGTCTCTGTCTTGCCTTGACTAGAGTATGAAGAAGAGGTCGATTTTCTTGACGCTTGGGAGAGAAAGGACCTTCCTGAGCAGCAGTGGGCAGAATTCAGACTTACTGTGTTTTTGCAGTATTCTATATATAAAATTCTTTAATGTATAAACTTAGTGATGTGTCTGCTAGATAAATTGTCACTTGATGAAAGTTAATTCATGCCAGATGAAGTCCTAAGTGTTTGGCCCCGTGTTATTCGACTGAGGCACCTGGGGACTCGCTGATCATTTATTTCTGATACTTGACACAATGGTGTACTAAATCTGATATCAAAGTTTGGAAACCACGTCGCTGAATCGCAGAGTGGAGATGGAAGTCCTGCTGGAACTGGGAGGAGAATAACATCTGTATGGGCCCTCCTTGCGGATCTGAGTGCTCGTGAGCAGGCAGTGAGGCTGGTCACATTGCTGGAGAGCATCCTGATCTGCAGCTGCGTTAGTACCCTTGTTCTGAAGGAGAGGGGTTACTTCAAATTTAGGTGTAACATTATTTCTCACAAAAGAGGCTATGTGGAAGTTAAATACTTTGCTCGCCTGAGCCTTCTGCTCCATCCTGTGTCTGTTCTCTGCTTATGGTAAAACAATTTCCTTAGTAATAAAACTGTTATTGGATCCATTCTGGATTTTTTTAAAATAAAAGCTGAAAAGTGTCCAACATGGAGTTCTTGGTCTCCTGGCCTTTGATGGAGAACATGAGCATGTTAACTGCCTGTGAGAGCTCCTGGCAGGGGAACAGTCAGCCAGCTGTGGTGGCAGCAGCTTTCTGGAATTTGTGCTTCATTCACACGCAAAAAGAAGGTGTCGGTATCCAGAAGGCATCTGTCCCTTTGGAGAGTCACTGCTGCGCTCACACAAGGTGCCGGGAAGTCCTGCTGTGATCTGCAGCAGCGGTGGGACTTCACCTTCAGGCACTCTGCTGGGGCCCAACCTTCACAAGCAGGCTGCTGCTTCGAGCAACCATGTCTTCCAAGGTGGTGCAATCTCCTTGCTACAATACATTTCCTTTTATTCTGTCTATTTAGTTTCCTAAATAAGAGAAGCTATTAGGGAAGGCTACAGGTCCTGACGCTGTGAATTTTTAAGTTACGGACTGGAAGGGACAGCAACACTGCTTCAGACACTGAGCTCTGCAGCAGTCTCAGCAAGGAGGCCTGGAAGCAGCTTCCACTCCAGAGTAAATCAGATTAGCCCCTTGAAGGGGACAGAGGAGGGGGAAAAAAGCTTTACAGAGAGTAGCGAGTGATCTGTCAAGTGAGAGGGAGCTTGAAACGTTTTGGCCTGGGCATAGAAGGTGTGAGGAAGGGCCCTGGTGCAGCCATAGGTGCCCAGCCAGCAGCATGCTGGGTGTGCCACGGTGGGGGAGGCAAGCGTGCAGGGGGGTCTTAACAGCAATTTGGAGTGTTAAGCTGCCTTAGTTCAGGTGGGCTGGGGATTTCCAACCCAAAATTCAGTGCCTTTCTTCAGCAGGGGAGTTAGTGGGGTCTCGGGCTCCTAACTGCTGTGGCTGAGGTGGCTAGCAGAGTGCAGTGTGGCGTGCCAGCCTCTGGGGCTTTCATCTGCCTGGTTGTGTGGATGTGGGGCTTCAGCAAGTGGCCAGGTGGTTACAAATCCACTGTCTGTGGGTTCAGGTCCTGTTGCGTTGGCATTTTTTTAAGTGGCAGAGTTTTTATTTGTCCCAGGCAGATCATGGCAAGCTGACACATACTTTGCTCGTGTGACCACTGTGCTTCCCTGGAAGTTTTGAGGAACACACAGGGCTAAGGACATGCATGTCTGCAGCAACTCCTGCTCCCAAGGGCTGTTTGTGCCATCCAGGTGTTAAACTGTGTGCTTTGTTCCATCACAGCGTAACCCTGCTCAGTGCTGTACGTGGGGTTTGGTAATGGCAGGGAGCACTTGCTGTGCATCTCCTGAGAATGTTCTCCTTTACAAAACCTGATTACAGGTGACTTCTGTCCTGAAATTCCCTCTGCAACTGCTCCTAACACAAGCGATCCACTGTATAAAATAGTCTCAAAAAAGAGAGAGTTCTCTGGCAAAGTGAGTTGGGTATTGCAGGTACTGAAAGGAAGTGTCCTGAGGTGAAAAGAGTTCAAAAAGCATCCTCCGTGGAAGCTTTTCCTGCTGCCTCCCTGAAACTGCAGCCAGGCATTCCCGCAGCAGAGCCGGGGCAGCCCGGGGCTGGGCTGCTGCCCGCGGGGGCTGCGTCTGCCCGCTCTTACCTCTGCTCTGGGCTTGTAGTGCTGTCAGGTGCATCGGCTCATGGCCTCCAGGGTCCTGAATCATTGATCAGGGTTGGCCTTTACTTCTTCAATGAATTATTTTCCCTGTCACGGTTTAAATACATCTTTCATAGATGTTCTTTATTTTTTAATGTGCTGTTCCTTTATGAGCTAAATTATTGAATTGAGGAGGGAAAAGTGAAACTGGGTGATGTGTGTCGTGCTGAGAACAGTTTCTTGCTGTGAAAAACTGACCAGAAAGGCAGGAGATGCAGCAACTGGGCTGTTATTTCTTGTGAAAAGGAGCAAATCCTGTCCTGAAGAGTTTGCTGCTGTCCTGCTGCTGGGAGGGTATTTGTCAGCACCGAGAGAAAGGGCGTTTGGGGTTCATGGCCTCTGTAGAAAATGACAGTGGGCAGATACTCATCTTAGGAACCCTGTAGCCCCAGCAGTGCTGCAGCTCTGGAATGAATTACTGGTCTATATATGATAGTAATTAAGAAAAGTTTTGCACATATTCTGTGGGGGAAAAAGGTGACTGAGCGATGTTTGTGCTGCGTGCTTCCCCCTGCATGCATCCTCTCGCAGTGCTGGCTGCAGGTGGGAGCAGGTCCATGCAAAGCACAGCCTCCTTGGGCTCTGCAGTCAGACTGTCTTAAAATAATAACAGTCAGCAACACCAACAGAACTGGGATAGTAGATTCCAGCAGCACAGCTCCTGCCTGTCTTTAATAGGGGAGAGAAGGCTGAGATTTCAGTCAGGTGCAGGGTATCTCCACTTCCCTGCAGTGGCTTCTTTTCCTTTCCCAAAAGCGTTTTCCCCCCGCTCAGGACAGCCACAGTGTGCCATGTTTGGGGAGCATGCCTGGTGAGGAGGGGGACCTGCTGTGGTGCCTGTATGGGCAGGAGATGCTCGGCTTCCTTGGGGATTGCAGTACTGCGCAGGAGGAAAGTGAGACAGAGTCTCTCCCCTTTCTCCGCAAGACAGTGACTGCCAGCACGCTGTGAAGGCACAGCTCCTTTTTAAACTGCCTCTCCAAAGAGTGTAGCAGTATAGTGAAAAAGTTCTCTCAACTCAGTGTCTCTGCCCTCATTGCTGCTCTCGGCTCCCTCCTCGTTGCTGCGGAGCTGTGCCGGCTGCCGGAGACAGGCGCTGCTCGGCATCTGTGTCGGCCAGCCGGCGGGAGAGCTGCGGGGGGACTGACGGCAGCGTCTGGCGCGTTGGGAAGCCTGGAGGAGAAAGTGCCACGGCAAAGTGGGCGCATCAGGCTGGGAGGTGGTAACTGGGACGATCAGCAGGTGCTTTTTGGAGTAGAGTCCTGGATTGAATGGGAAGGGCAGGTTTGCCAAGGCAAGCACAGGCTAAATTGTCGTCCACCTGCCCATCTGTGTACACTGTCCCTGTCGTATCAAGCACAGAAATTTCCATCTCAGCAGATCGTCTCCTAAAGCCAGGCATAATCCACCATCTTACTGTTCTGAGGAGGATTATAAAGGGCTGTGTGGGACCAGATGCACATGGAAAAAATACCCGTAAGGGTTGAAACTGATGCTTGCTCAGTCCCAGAAGAGAAACAGGACTTTAAATCCAACCAGGTAGTTCAGAAATTCTCAGCATCTCCCCAGCATGACCCTGTTGATAGAAAAACTCGACTTCAGGCTGAGTTACTCAGGTGACTGTGCTGCCCAGCTGTGCCCTGTGCCCAGGGCTTCAGTGCTGCTTTACCAGGGGGCTGCGCTGGGCCAGGGAGCCAAGTGACAGCACAGGAGGGAGAGGAGGCTGCAGCGGGCTCAGGCTGTGGCAGCACTTGCTGTAGTGGGAGCACAATCCCCTCACAGCATGACATAGCACAGAGGTCAGGCTGCCCCCGGGCAGGGCAGGGCTGGTGACCAGGCTGATGGCAAATGCCAGAGCTGGGATGTCCCAGGGAGGCAGATTGGGGCTGGAGAGACACCATGGCCACTGACCCCCCAGCATTCAGCTGCTCAGCATCACCTTCAGGGGGGCAGCAGGGAAGCAGCCCCCCTGCTACCACTTAATAAAAGAAACAGGTAAATGGCTTCAGCATCATTCATCACTGCTTTTCTAGCCGGTCCCATTTTGGGCTGTCTAGAGGCAGAGCCAGCAGGCGCTTCCTGGGCCATGGCACTCCCAAACCCACTGCCAGGCATCTTCAGGGAAAAAAAAGGAAGGCTGTAGGTTTGCAAACCCAGGCCCGGGGCTGCAGCTCTGTTTAGATGGGGTTCTTAGCCATGTTCTCAGACACGCAGAGAGGGGTTGGCTCCCCACAGCCCCGCTGTCCTCACGAGCAGCGGCACAAGGGTGGGTTTGCTAGCTCATCACCGAGATGTGCTCTGAGAGCCTGTGACTGCTGGGGCAAGTCACCTCAAATACAGATTAATAGATGAAGCCCCGGCCCACGGGCACTGCAGTGGCACACAGGGAACCCTGCTCCCCAAGGCAAGCTGCTGCTGTCCCGGGGAGGGGCTGGTATGAGGCCCCCACTCACCTGGGACCCAGAGGGGGGTTCTGCAGGAGGGTGCCCATGGCCAAGCAGCCTGCAGGGCCAGGCTGTGGCCGTAGTGTGGGCAGGGAGGCCCTCGCCCAGGGACGCCAGACAGCGCAGTGCTTATCTTCCCCGTGCAGGACAGGGCTGCGGGGGCACAATTCCCCCAGCAGGACACCGACACCTCCATCCCGGGCTCTGTGGGTGCCATTTCCCCAGCCTCTCCTAAACCTCTGGCCAGTCCTGCTGCCCTTCTCCAGACATTCCCCAGCTCACTGCTGCCTTCGTTCAGCGCATGGCTGAGCTGGGCCAAGACCTCTGTGGGCATCACATGCCGCTCCTGCCCTCGGCCCCCCCCTGCAGCAATAAGGGCAGCAGAAAGGTGACATCTGCAGGGGAAGGAGAAACGTGAGATAACCGTGCGGCTCCCTAAAACACCTCCATGTCCCCCCACCTCCTTTCCCCGTGCCCCCTGCCCTGCCTGGCTTCTTCCCAGCCATGACCCCGGGCCAGGAGGGACCAGGCATTTCCCAAACGTGGGCTGCGGGCTTTGGTGGTGTGGGGGGGGTCAGGGCACGGCGGGAGGGAGCGAACCCCCCGTCTGTGAGGGGGCGCTGCAGCCCCCCAACAGCAGCCATCCTGCGCCCTGCTGGGGGGCGTCTAGCCCAGGGAGGGGGGACCCGCTGTGCGGCCCCGTCCGGGGGGGCTGTCAGGGGCGGGGAAGGGGCACAGAGGGTGGCCGGGGGTGTAAAACAGGTGGCACATGGCAGGGAGGGTGACCCCGGAGCAGCCGCAGGGCCCGGCCAGGGCAGCCGGGAGGTGGCGCGGCCCCGGGGTGGCGCAGGCGGGGCGGCTCGGCCCAGCAACACACAGGGGAGCCCGGGGCTGCCACAGCACGACCCCCGCGTTAGGCCACGCCGCCGCCCGGCGCGGGCCCTTTAAGCGCGCGCGGGACCGGCCGCGCAGCTCTCGCGAGATCCGCCGCTGTGCCGCGCCCCGCCCAGCGTCGCGGCCGGGCCGGGGCGGGCCGCGGACTACGAGCCCCATAGTGCCCCGCGCGGAGCGGCGACCAATAGCGGCGCGGGAAGGGGGCGGGGGCAGGCGAGCGAGCGGCCTATGGCGTGGCGCCCCGCTCCCGCGCGGGCGGGGCGGGTGCCCGCCCCCCGCCCCGGTCCCCCGGAAGTGATGTCACGGGCCCCATGTGAGCCGATTGCAACACATGCAGCGCGGAGAGGGGGAGCGCGAGCAGCCGGTGTCCGACGTCAGCGCCGCCGCCAGCCGCGCGCCGCCGGGGGGGACCGGGCCTGAGGTGAGCGAGCGGCGAGGCGGGCGGCGGCGGGGCCGGGCCGGGGCCGGGGTCTAACCGCTGTGTCTGTGCCGCCGGCCCGCCGCAGGCCGCCGCAGCCGCCGCCGCCGCAGCAGGAGGAGGAGGAGGAGGAGGAGGAGGAGGAGGAGGAGGAGGGAGAAGATGGCGGACGATCCCAGCGCTGCCGACCGCAACGTGGAGATCTGGAAGATCAAGAAGCTCATCAAGAGCTTGGAGGCGGCCCGCGGGTGAGCGGCGGGGCCTGCGCCGCTTCGGGAGCAGCCGCGGCGGGAGGGCGGCCGTGGGGCGGGCCGGCGGGCGGCGGGGTCCGCCGCCCCGGGAACGGGGGGCGGGGGTCCTGGCCGGAGCGGGAACCGGAGCGAGGGGGGCTGCCGCCGGGCCCCGGGCCTGCCGCCGCGGGGGCGAGGGGAGGGCGCGGCGCAGCCCCGGCCCGGCGGCCCCTTCCCGGGCCCCGGTGCCCTTTTGTCTCGCCGCGTGGTGAAGCGCCCGGGTCCCCGGAGCCGCTCAGGGCCTTGGGCTTGGAGAGAAAGCGGGTTTGGGGTCCGGTGATCGGGGCCGGGAGGGCAGTGTACCCCCGGGGAGACCGGGGAAGGCTTAGTCGCGGCACGGAAGCGTAACCGCGTTTCCCGCACGGGAAAAGGGCAGCGCCTGCCGCTAAGCTCCTCGCCGGCCTCGGCCCGGCCGCGGCTTGTCAGCTGTTTCCCCCCCACCCCCTAAACGGATGAGCTCCCTCCGGCCGCCCCTGCGGGGCTGTCACAGGTGTGTGTCCCTGCCCCGGCCCCGCAGCGCCGGGCGGAGGAGAGGGGACACGGGGCCCGTGCTGGCTGCGGAGCTCCGCGTCGCCTCCGGCCTCGCCATGCCCCCGGCTGCCCCGTGCCAGCTGGCACCGGGGAACGGCTGGATTATATCGGCTCCTCTGCCCCCCGTGCAGGCTTGGGCTCCTCCCAAGGGACCAGCTGGCTCGGGGAAGGCAGGAGGGTAAGGGCAGGGAGGCAGGGGCTGAGGCAGCAGTTTACTTGATTATTTCCCTTACTGACACTTATTTGATCTTACTCCTTCACCTTCCAGTGAAAGTGCTTAGCTCCATTTCCATAAAAGCAAGCTCTTCCAGAGTTAAATTTAAAGGCTCTAATCCCACCTGTATGATCCGTGCAATTTGATTTCTTTTTTTCCCCACCAGAAGTAAAATTGCTGGATGTTCTTACAGCCTGGCCCATGCCAAAGGTGACGTGGTGACTTTTTCTGTGGGTAACTCAGCAGTGGCTTGTTGCATGGGTCGGAAAGCTGCTCGGGCTTGAGTAATTGTAAGAACTATAGGTTCTGGAGCTCTAAAATAGCAGAGAAAGTGTGTGTCTCAGTATACAGCGCAATAAAATAAAAATGAAGGGTGACTCCTTAGCCACCCTTGTGGCTCCAGTTTCCATAGGCTCATCTGAACCGGTGTTAATCTGGCTGGGGCAGCAATGGCATCGTTCTGCGGCCACCCAAAAGGAAGGTTGCCTTTGGACAGCTCGCATAAGCCACTACCTTGTTCTTTCCTTAGTGCTGACATTCGTTCTTATATGTAGAGTAGGCCAGAGCAATCATTCAGCTGAAAACTAGCCCAGGCAGGAGGAGAAAGGGGAGGAGAACCCAAGCCACAGGTCTCCCTAAATTTTTTTTCATCTGACTTACAACGTGGCTGTGAAGGGATGGGGTGTGGGAAAGAGGAGTGGGGAACCAGGGTTTTCCTTCCCTGCAGCAGAGTGGACTTTGACTGCTGAAGCTGGTCATTCAGCTGTGCCTTCGCACGGTGTTGACAGCATGCGTTGTACTCGCGGGGAGGTCCCAGCAAGCACGGGAGTTCTTCTGCCATGAATTTGAAAGGGCTTGGGGAGCTATGGGCGCCTGTTGCAGCTTGTGAAAACAGCTATCAGTCCCTGTGCCAGTGCTGAGGGGGGCTGGGGTGTGTTTTGGAAATGTACAGTTAGCATTTTGGTTCTCCCTGATTCAAAACGTGGTAGCATAAGCATTTCTACCTTTAGCAGCAGCTATTATGTTGTTTGGAATAGATGAATGTTGCAGAGAACAAGATTAAAACTGGTATTGGAGAGGTGAAGCTGAAGGGCTAGCTTGGGGTGGGTGGCTGTTGGGGGTAAGGGCTTCTTGGGGCCACAGCCCAGGTGTCTTCCTCTCAGTGATCCCTGGTACATCTCTACTTCATGGTAAAGATGCTGCAAGCGCAATAAAATGCGTGTAGGAGGTTTAGCTGAGCCCTCTGGATCCAGCATATCTCCTAGATGTCGTGATACTGCTGTTCCTTAATTTAATATGTGTGCTAGCTGCTAAACCGCCACCTGACGAAGGCTGCTGACGCTAGCAATCCTTGCTGTAAGCAAGGTTATGCTGGTTATGTGTAAATGTGCATCGTGCTTCCAGGGAGTCCTAGCTAAAATTATCCTAGTCTGTTTGGGTCCAGTAAGAGGAAGAGATGCTGCAACTTTTGCCACCAGAAGTGTTAGGCTCCCCGGCACAAGAGGTGTGAGGCAGTGAAACAGGCTTTTCCGGCCTTTGGGAGAGTCGCTTCCTCTTCCTGCAAAGTAGGAAGACCTGTTCTGGGGTGGATTAGGGGGCAAAGCCTAATAGGGTGATGTGGAGGGCCAGGGACTCCTTGGCGTCTCCACCTTCCCTTACTCATGTACTCCTAATAGTGACCCAGCAGCAGTGTCCCAGTTTCGTGTGCTGGTTGTTCCTGCAGTGGATCAAAGGGACGGGAAGCGGAGGAAGCTGGAGTTAGACATTCAGTTCGCGTGTGGCAGTTGGGGCACCTCTGCTGCTAGCCAGCTATTTTGGTAAAATCTCAATGAAATCTGCAGAATGTTATCAGAATGTTAAGTGAGCGTGACAGCAAGGAAATGCGTTTATCGTGTCTGGCATAGATGGGGTAAGTGGCAGTATTTGGTCAGAAAACCAAGGGAGAAGATTAGAGCTTCAGCTTTACCAGAAGCTGATCTGCTAGAGGCCAGTGAGGCTAAGGCTGCTCCTCAAACTTTAAGGTAACATCCTAGCAAGAATGTCCTGTGTTATTTTTTCCAGCCCTGCTTAGGAAAGCTGGCTTTCTAACTGATCTCCAGATAGCAAGAATCTGGCAAATCAAAACAATGAAAAATAATTTTTAAAACCCCCAAACCCTATCTTTGCTGGCAGGGAGTAGGAGCTTTTGTCTGTATCTTACTTCCTAAAACAGAAGTGTCTGTTATCTCCTCTTAGCTCTTCCAAAGTTGAGTTGCAAACTGTCTGATAGTGTACAAAGTTAATGAGTTGATCTTTCTGATTTGGTGAGAAGGGAAGGAGGAGTAGCTGGTATCTGCAGAGTATGTATGAGTGAGAGCAAATGGGGCCTGAGTTCTGCGCTACAGGCAATTAACCTTTCTAGCCAGAAGAAGATGAGGGTAAGAGGCTGGTGATAAGCAAGTTCAGCCCTTGTGAGGAGTCTATCCTTGTCATTCATCTCTGGTAGCTTGGAGTGCTCAGACTTTCATCAAGCATCTCTGCTTCTTCCCTACAAAGGGATTCTGCTTTCAGTCCACAGTTAGTTTCTGTAAAGCAGAACCTTGGTGAAAGACAGTGCGCCCCAGAAGTTGCAGCCATGTCTTTGCGTGTGGATGTTGCAGCAGCTCGAGTAGAAGCGGGATTAGCAGCTATGTTTTTCCCTTGTGCTCTCTCTCGGGGCTTTTCTGCTGTTGCTTCGTGCAGTTTTCCAGTGTCAGTGTTAAATTGACAATCACTCTTTGTTCTTTTGGTCTTTGCAGTTCTGAATAGTTAGCAGAGCTATGGTCAGTTTTTTCTGCTAATCTAAGCTGTAAAATGCTTGGCAAAATAAATTATCAGCAACAGCTAGCAGTCTCCTTGCAGGTTTAGGCTTGAGATGTCACATCTGAATCAGGTTTGGAAAACTTCTCAACGTCTTAGAAATGAGGGCTTTCTTCCTGCAAATGGCTTTGCTCAGAAACAGTTTACTAACACCTCTGCTGGGCAGATGGACTTTCTGGCCCTGAGTGAGAGCGAAGCAGGTGCTGATGCAGGGTGTGGAGATGGATTATAACGGTAAGACCTTTAGGAATCTGCTTCCTTGAGACATCTCTCCTGCCTTGAACTTAAAGGCAGAGCTAGACTTCTGTTCAGAGCAGTAGCCCTTATGAGTTATTTTACTGGTACAGGGGTAAAGGCAGCAAAGAGAACTGTTTTTGAAGGCTCTGTCTGCAAGCACCACTAAGGTTGACAAACAGGCTGTCAGAGAACATTTTTGCAAATTAAGTATTTTGGAAGGTGGGAACAGGGCATATGCAGGCTTCTGAGGAAATGCAGAAACTAAGTCTGGACAAGTAACTTATTCTGGTTATAACTGGAAGAAATGTATCAAGGCAGGAGAATGGAGAAATGGCAAGAGAAGGGGAAGTCTTGCTGTCTCCAGAGCCATGGGAAAGCAAAGCGATGCAGTTTCCTGCTAGGGTTTGGATTTTGCCAAGTTGAGACTTCCATCTGCTATATGGGAGAAACCAAATGTGAGACAAGTAAAAAGTCACCAGGAAGGACAGAGGCCTGAAAATGTGTGGGAATTCCTGCAAAGTGAAACACATACTAGTTCTGCTTGAGGGTGGAAAAACTGACCTATTGCTTAGACATAAATGATTTGCCCAGCTTGTGTTGCAGAAAGTATCGTTTGCAGCTGGGTTCTCCTGCTATCCATCTGGAGCCTTGCTGGTCCTGATGGAAAGGCCCAACTTGGGAATTAGCCTCAAGCTGCTGTTGTTTCCCAGCCTGGTGCGACAGGGACGGGAGGCTGCTTGGGAGAAGGTGGGTGGTGCATCTTCTGTGCATCTCTGCACCTTGTTCTGGGGTGTCCCGGGATGGTGCTGCTTTTGTGACCAGACAAGTTGGCAAGGCTGAGACAACATGGTGGTTCTGGAGAACAAGGTGGTGTTGGCCTGTTCTACTGTTAGCATGGTGGGCCTTTCCCAAAAGTGACCCGAAAGCCCACTTTCTTGTGAGTTAACACTTGCAGCTGTGAGTGCTGCAGCAGCACTAGCTGCTGGGATGCGTTTAGGGAATAACTGGGATCAGTTGCAAGTAAATGTCCTGTACAGGTTTCCCTTGTTCCTGATTTCTTTTGAACTGGTGGTGCCGGGTTTATATTGTGCTGCATCAGTGAGCTGTACTTCTCTCCTGAATTAGGCAGTGTGAATACTCAGTCACTCCTGGGAGCACCTGCAGCACTTGACTGTAGATGGTTTGTTCTGCTGATAGCCCATGCTGTACGCTTTGTTGGACTAAAGTTGCAACCATGCTAGAAAAACTGTTGAACAGTTGAATGTGCTAGAACAGTTGATTCTTAACTCTGATGTGAGTTCCTCTACTGCACCATATATGCATATAAGATACAGTACACCACATACACTGGTGTACCGTATCGTATGTGATTGTAACAATACCACCATGTCTAGGCAAGTACCAGTATAACTATCTTGTCTTTAAGTGATGTCATGCGTCAGGAGGAGAATTTGGTGTGGTTTTTCATTGCTGTGACTGGTTTTTGGCCACGCTGCCAGAGATGTGTCAGTTCAGAGGCTCCCTCCCCTGCTCCCAGGATGCCAGCACATCTCTTCCTCTACCTTCTGTATTGGGATCTGTTTGTTGTTGTGGCTGTGGCTCGGGTCTGGGCTCAGGGGAGCAGTTTAACCGTTGATACAGGATCTGTTTCTGCAGAGCTGAAGCTTTCACCTTAGGACGTGGAATATGATGGAGACCTTGAACCGGCCCTGGGTGAGCTGGTCGATCTGTGAAGGGCAGTGCTGTGGCAAGGTACTACTTGGCTTTCCCACTTGTGCTGTGTTAATTAGGTAGCAGTGCTGATATGTCATGCTAGTGCCAGTCATGGGATAGCCTTGAGGATCTCTCCACAGCAAGCTGATGTCTCCAGTGGACCTGCCTTTGCTAAAAGTCTTTTGCTAGAATCTGGGCTGGGCCAGCCTTGGGGTGAACAGCTGTCTTTCGCTCTGGGGGAATGTGAAGCAGATAAGTGGGGCAAGGACTGGAAGAGTAGCCTCTGTGGGATGGCACATAGAATTGATCTTTACTGACAGTGAGTTTTCTGCTTTGGCTTTATGATCGTCCTTAAAGTGTGGAGTGTTTAGGGAAGAGGTTATGATTTGAGTTCTTACCTAAGCCGAGTTGCTTCCTCGCAGTAGTGCTTTCTCAGCCTGCTTGTCTTAAGGGTAGTTTCTAAAGGAGGTCATATTTCTGTTACAGAGGTAAGGGCTATAATATTAATACTACCTTTTGCTTCTGGTAGTGTGAGAAGAAGGAGAAGGCATTTGCAGAGAGGCCAGAATAGAAATAGTCCAGGGCAGAAGTGATACCTGAGGGCTCTGTGGCCGGTAATCACGTAGGATGTACTGCAGCTGCCTCCATGCTGTTTCCCTGCTTTGACTCTTTGAGTCTCTTCTGGCTGCCAGTCTCCATAGTGCTGGGCTTAGAAGCTGAATACGGATTTCATGTGAGCGGGGCTGATCAGACCTCTCGACTAAGGCAGGGTCTCTTAAGAGCTTGTGTTTTGGCGGTGTCGAGGGTGGGTGGTCTGAGAGAGCTGCCCTCTCCCTGTGCCAGGCGAGAAGGCAGCTGGAGCTGGGGAGAGTGTCCAAAGGGTTGTTGGCAATCTGCTGGTTGCCCCTGTCTAATTGTTGTAAAACATTTCCTGGGCTTTTTCATCTGCCTGCTCTACCTGTTCCTTTTGAATTATAGCAACAATCAGGAAGTACTGTTTTGAGAGTACATGCTAGCAAGTGGCAGAAAATAACCTGATCAGGGACAACAGTTACGTGTCAGACAAGAACTCTAGTAAGTGTTTTATAGCCCTTGGTAGCTCGGCAGCCTGATACCCTCTTTTACAACTGCGTGAATCATTAGCGAACAGTGTGATTCATACACAGATCATCATTCACATAGAGCTAATGAATGAGCCCCTGACTGCTGAAGACGAATGACGTGGTAGAAGATGGGAATGAGCACCTCAAAAGAGGACAGACTTTTTTGGCTTTGTGGCAACTGGATTCCACCCCCCCCCACCCCCCCCGCCGTTAGCTCCCTATTCCCACGTAGCTCTGAGGCATTAACATCTTAACAAGCAAATCTGGATTTGTTGCTTCAGTCCCTCAGTGTACATCTTGTACCCAACTGGCCCATTAGCATAATGCAACAAGTCTTTTAAACTTGGAGCATTAATAATTGGAGAGGGAGGAGGGAGAGCTGGGGAGCTGTGGCAAAACCGAGCCTCCCAGTGAGTCACAAATGTCTGAAGTGCAGAAATGTCTGTTCCACTTACCAGTAATTGGGCATCCGGGCTTTCTGCATGAGGTCAGATGCAGCCAATAAGGCCTATTCAAAACATGCCTATGCAATTATGTTTTGTGATGTGTTGCCTTTGATCCAAGGATTTCAGACTGGCATTGATTCACCTTCCCCGTGGGGTGTGCAGCATCCACTCGTGCTGATTCAGTGCTCTTTGGCAATATGGGATGAAGTCAGGATCTGCTCCTGGAGCTGTAGAACTGATTGGAGATCTGGGTGCTGGCAGTTGCCCGAGCAGCATCCGCAGTGTCGGAGCTGGCTCCAGTTGGGGATGGGAGGAAGCGTGGAGCTCTGTGCAGGTAGCACGTGCTGGACCGATGGGCAAGGGCTCACTGTTACCTGCTACCTGTGCAGCCTTCGGACACGTGATACCTGGCCAAATCCTCTGCTATGTGGAGCAATAGAGGTCTGTGACCTGATTCTTCTCTCACCTCCTCTCTGTCCCTGGGGAGTGATGCATGCTGAGCTCAGGAGGCAGATCCTGGCAGTGGGCCAGTGACTGCTGAGGGGGGGAAAGCACTACCTTGCCTGACCCTTGGTGAGACACTAGCCAGTCTTGCCTCTGCTCCTTTGCTGAAGCAGCCATTTGCTGCCTCCCTGTGGGAAACTCTTCCTTGCTGCTGAAGCAGGGGGTGCACTGGGTAAAGCAGTCTCACTTCTCTTCAGGGTGGGTTCTGGCTTGGTGCTTAGCTCCCTAGCTTGCACTTGGTAAGCTTGCTTGGCATCTGGGGGCTTTTCCTCTTTGAGAAGGTCAGTGGGTTAGGGTAAGAGGGCAAAATGCCTTTTCAGGACAGTCTTAATGTCTGCGGTCAAGCTGTTTCTGGTTACACAAGGTGCCTTTTGTATCTCATTTGCCAGCATTACAGGAAGATGATATACAAGATTCCTGTCTAGGGCTCTGGGACAGAACTCCAGCCTGAGAGCTTGACATTGTGTGAGCCGTGGTGGCAATAGCTGCATGGCCTCATGCTGTGCAGCTAAGTGATTTTCTTTGTCCAGGGTACAGGTGGCATTCAAAGACTGACAGGGGAATTAGCTATCTGGAGTGTTTCTGTGACTCAGGGGAAGGGGCTTGTTTTCTCCAATTAATACTTATGCTGAAAAGTACTCTTGAGGAAAGAATTACTTGGTCTCCTGGCTCTGTGATCCTCCCCTCTTATCTGCTCTGTTGCCCCCATCTTGTGCTTTTTCTGTGCTTCTGAGGTGGCACTGGATCCAGAGAGATCATCCCTGCCTTACATTTGTTTGGGAACTGGTCTCTTTATCTTCGTACCCTTCTTTGGATGACCTGGAAACCTTTGAGGAACAACTTGTATCGATGTTGCCTTTTAGTAGATGATCCAGATGTATGCTGTGGTGAAATGCAGAATGCCTCTGAGGTGGTGGTTGTGAGGTTCTTGCTGAAATGATGCTGTAAAAAGTACTGCCAGCAGCATCATTTCAACCCAATTTTACGTTAAACTTCAATGGTAGATCCCATTGTCAGCTAACCAGTGTTGTGTTCTGTCAAGGTGTCTGTGCAGCACTTGTCTCCTGCTTGAGCTGTGCTTTGAGCCCATCATCTGAATGGGGAGAGGGATTCCATCTATTTCTGATGGAGACGTCACAAAAAACTGTTGCTTCCCAAGCAGCAAATAGATTGAGGCATGTTGGCTGTGTTTGTTGCAAAGCATTCACAGGCAATGCAGTCTTTGGGTAAGCTTCCAGATGACATTGCTTCTGAAGCACTGAAGGGATCTGAGACTCTTAAAGATTGTCTCTGCTCTTTCCTATCAGGCTGGCAGGATTTCCAGGAAAAGTTATGTAGCTTTTGCATCTGCTGTCGTGTCTCTAGATTTGGCATTCACTTCATATTTGATTAAGGATTTGTCTTCTTAAAAGACATTGAGCCTTTGAAGGGCACAGCTATGACCTGTTATGTACTTCACAGCCGTAATTCGTACGTTGTAAGAGCATATGCTTAGAACTTCCCTACGGCAAGGTCAGCACTGTTGCATACAGGGCTTTTATGAATAGGGAGTATCTAATGGCCTGTGTGTTGTAAGAGAACCCAAACCAGCAATTTTGTACTTGCCGATACCAAAGGACACTTACTTTTTATAGCACTTCATTCAACATCTCTGCTCAGATACAGGATCAAAAAACCATCAAATATTCTTTACTTACATCACTGCTTGTGTGGACTCTGCTCTCAACTTAGTCCTTTGCTGAAGTATCATATGCTTGCAGCGCTTTATGGGTATTTGTTCAGAAGTAGCTCTCTTCTCTTGGACCTGTGGTTTGTAGCTGGTGAAGTTCTGCTTTGGATTACATAGATACTGCTGGCGTCCATCTTGCACCTGACCGTGGATGTGTCCATGATGGAACTGGTCTAGATATCATAACTGCAGTAGTCTTGGCTGTCCAGGCAGCTTGGGCTCCTTGGTACGTGTGATGCCTGCCTAGCGATCAGCAGTGCGCTTGGATGGAGACCAACAGATGTTATGCTGGGAAGGTAACATCGCTTGAAGCAGTATGTGGCAACAGTTATTTCATAGAAAGCTTCCTAGCTGTGTGGTATGTGGTTAAGATCAGATTATCTGAAAGCTGTTTGTTCCATGCTCCTGGCAGTCGCACACAGGCCTCGTGCTGCTCTTGGTTCTTGGGGAAAGCAGGACACTCCGGAAGCTAGTGCCCTGTAAAAATAAGCTCATTTTGAGTCATAGAGAGTGGCTGACCTTCCTTGCCTCTGTATCTCCACATTACAGTGTGCCATTAGTGTGAAATGTTTCAGCGTGGAACAACTACAGCTCAGCTGCTGTTTGTCAAGTCTCCTCTGATACCACAGGATAGGCCAGTAACTGCTATTTATATAGCATGTCTGTTAAATTAATGCTCTCCCTTGCCAGCGCATATCCCGAATTCCAGGGGACAGGTTGAGTGACTGTTCCTCCTCAGACTTCTGGTTGGGATTGCTCTTGTCTGCCAAGTCGAGGGTAGCTATAGTTGGTGCTTGCTGGTTTGGTTTTTGCGTGGTATGTGGCCATGCAGGTAGCCATTTTACTGACATAATGCTGTGTAAGATGGTAGGAGTCTTTCAGAAAACCACGAGACCAGTTTCTAGTTTCAGCTGAAAGTGTAAGGATCTGCTCAGCTGTTCCTTCTGACGGGCAAAAGAATAGAAACCAAATCCCTGTAGTTGAAGATGGCCACCCGGAACAGGAGGCTCAACTGCCCGCTGTAATGAAAACCATCCATGGGGTGTACTTGGCAGCTTATTTCAAATGTGATACACTGCTCGCTTTGTGCACTTGCCTTCTGTTGTGGTGACTTCCTCATGCTGAACCATAAACCGCGTAGGCAGTGGACACCACTCCTGGTGTCAAACACGGCTTGGGACTCTGCACAGCAATCCAGCGGGTGGAAGCGTCTCCTGTGAAATCCCTGCTCTTGCATCTGGGAAGAACCCAGCGGTTCTCTTCCTGGTCTGCAGTACCACAGCTGTTGTAAGGCGTGGTGAGATCCTGTCGGGTGATACATCTTAGGCAGTGCAGGAAGATCTTGCAGGGAAAATGAGCTGCTTGGGCTGCCGTAGTACCTACTTGCAAGAATATTGGCAAAACTTTCCCCTTCAGCTTTTCAGGGCTAGGTTAGTGATGATTCAGCACTGCACACGCAGCCACTTGCTGTGATAACTTGTTAACATTTGCTCTCGAGCCTCTCTGACTGGGAAAGCTGTTTATTTTGTGGTACAGTTGTCTGAAATTAAAATTGTAGTAACATTGAAGTTTTAATAATAGAACAGTCTGTCCTATCCACAAACCTCAATTTTCTAAAGAACTTGCTGTCTTGAGAGAGCAAAATGTGTTTGGTTTTGCTTCCCCCTTTCTCCCCAACAGTGCTCTGGCTGGCTGTAGGAGTAGGGTTGGAGCCCACCTGCAGTGGTTTAGGAGCAAAGTTGAAGCCCTGATCATCATCATCTGTCCTGGAGTTACCTAATGCTGGTACCTTCCAGGCTGTGCTAAATCTGAGCTAATTGCCAATTACTGGCAGGGCTGGCACAGTGTGAGTAGTAACCATAGTACCCAGACAGTGAAGTGTTTCTACCTTTCCATAAGTTGGCACTTAATTGCCCCCTTGTTTCTTTATAGTGTGTGGACAGGTGCCCTTGATGCTCTTAATTGTTTTCTCCTCTGCAGTCTCTTATGCAGTGGCACATGTTGTGCTGTCCTGTGGTCCAGGATTCTGGTTTCTTACAAGGCTTCTTACAAAGCAAACATCTTGGAGCTTTGGGTCTTGATGCACGTACTTGCATTACAATGGCAGCTCTTTGGCTGCTGTGCTGGCGCTCCTTCGCCCAGAATAGGGACAGCAACTGTCTCGAGCTGCTTGAAACTTCCTGGCTCAGCTCAGTCTGAAAGCATTAGCTTCCAGCTGATCTAGTGTAATTTGTCTTGGGTGCAGTAAAACCAGGGGGGGAAGCCTCTTAGCAATACTGTATTTTGAAGTCGAGATCCTGCTGAGCAGAATATAATCTGGAGTGCTTCGGGTCCATCCTTCCTGCAGGAGTGTTGGGGATGATACAGGGAAGAACCAGCTCATTGCACCTTCGATCTCGAGCTGCCAGTGTGAGCACTGCCCTTAATGTAGATTGATTACTTAATTGTTCGCTGTAATAATTCTGTAATGAAGTTCTGTCTGGCAGTGTGCTCACTAGGGGATTCGTGGCTGGCAATGGCCTGCCAGGCAGCAAATGTCCCGTGTGCTTCATGCACAGCAGAGCCTGTTGGTTTTAGAGCTCTGCTGTTTGGAAAGGCCCCTTTCGGGAGGTGGTTGTCAGCATGATTTCCTGTATCTCCTTCCCAGAGTAAATGCACTCTAGAACCTGGTGTGCAGCTCATCTCGCAGCTGCGGAGGAGGAGGCATGGATTTTGCAGAAATACCTGTCGTCTTCTTCAGGCACAGTGGCTGAGAAGACAGATAGGAAACCTAGAAAATGTATTACTATGCAGAATAACCTACTTTTTTCTAGGTGTTGTTGAACAGCAAGTTTTTCAGAAACTCTTTGCTACATTTTCTCTCATTGTGGTGAATTTAGCAGATGCAACCACAGGTTTTTGGTTTTTTTTTTAGACCTTGCCATCTTGCAGTAAGGTCTCATACAGGTACAAACTTGCTTTGAGAGGGGAAAACCACTCTTCTGCAGTAGGATAACAAGGTCTTAGTGGTGTGTGAAGGAGTTCTGCAGCCATCCTGGTCACTCGTGTGCAGATCTGCTTCAGCTGCTGTCTTGTTGGCCTCGCCCTCTCTGGGACATGATCTAATTTAGTGATCAGATCCTGACTGTGTGCTTGTTTAAGGAAAAGGGAGATGAGCAGGGGGTGCTGACTGTTACCTTTAATTAGCTGGCTGCCTAATTAACTGCTTGGTTGGGTGGCTTAGCTGTACCCAGCAGGCGGTGGCAGCAGCAGCATGCTGGCAGGGGCTGTGCCCCCCTGGGGTGCTGGGGGCCTGGGGACACGGGGTGACAAGCGGAGACATGGGGTGACAAGCTGGCTGAGTCCTCACACTCCAGGCGCCTGGGATGCCGTGAGGTGCTCTGTGAGGTGCTCTGGCTGCCGCTGCTCCCGTGGCAAGCTGCACGCCTGCTAATTTGCTGGATTCTGCAGGGATCGGTTAGTGCCTGAAATAGCTTTGGCTGAGTAAATAGTGGCGAAAGCACGTCGAATCCAAGAAATGCACTTGGTGTTGGTAATGGAAGGTGTTTTTGGATCTAAATCCAGGCTGGATTTGCTGAAGGCTTGGACCAAGCACAGTACTGTGCTGTGTTAAACTAGTTTGAGACTTAAGCTGGGAGAATGCATCATCTAAGACATCCTTTTTATTTATTTGTTTGAAGTAATAAATCATGAGGGCTTGTGAAAAGTCCACTGTATTACCTTGGGTAGGGTGCTTTGGGCAGGGTGTCCCTAAGGAACAGTGACTCAACTGACACAGGTGACTACCTTACAGATAAGATGCTGTGTGTAATATAAATAATCACCAGTTACGGTGGCCCCTTCAAGGTGTGGGTTTGGTACAATCTGGCCGGCTCACAGTACGCAGAGCTGTGTTCTGGCCAGTGGCTCTGCTAATGCCAGTGTTTCTGTGACAGTGGAACATAATGCGAGGCCAGGGGCTGGGATTTGAGGGGTGGCTTGCATTTGAAAACTGAAGGTATCTTTACAGGTGCTTTTTTACTGAAGAATTGGTCTTGGGAAGGCACACCCAGACTTCCTCCTTGCTATTCCCACCTGCTCCCCTAGCTCGCTCTCTCCTCTTTCCCCTCTGTCCTCCATACAGGAAAATGGTGTGAAATATCTTCCTAGCAGGAGAGCCATGGAGTGCCCATGGGACATAACAGTCCCATCTCCCACCTGCCATATCGCGATGCCCTTAGTTTGTGCAGCAAGTTAGGTGTGATGTGCAGAGCTTTCTAATCTCTGGGCTGTCTGCGAATCTCTTCTTTCAGAGGAAGAAATGAACTGTGTGAGCTTGCCTTAAGAGTGCTACTTTCAGAAAAGTCGGGAAGAGTTGCTTTCATTCTGATCAGCCTCTTACTCAAAGGAGCCTGCTGGGAATGATAGGCCATTATATCTCCCCTAAGGCTTGTAGCATTCACTGGGGTAGCTAACAGCTTTAATTGAGTGGTATATGGAGTATTCTTGGCTGGTGTGACCTGGAAGTCTGATAGCTGTCAGCATGGCTCAAAGCTTCTTCTGGGAATAAATGCGTGCAAGTGTCTCTTTCCAACTTTCTTGATTAGTGTGTATGGGGATCTTGGATATTAAAACCAATTAGTTGTCTTTAAGGTCAGAGACTTATTTGACCTACCAGCATCTGTTTCAACTTGGCCTGAATTGAAGATCTTTGGAAGAGGGCTGTACAACTTTTGTAAAGAGGCTAATGAAGTGATGCTTTTTAAAGCACTTCCCTGCTGTCTCTGTAGCCCAAACACTTCAGTCAGGATGCTAGTGCATGACAATCTGAAACAGCAGCAGGCAGGTACTGTGTTAGTCTTTTCCTACCGTAAGAAATGTAAAAGAGCAAAACCCATTTTTTTTATGGCTGAAAAGCACTTTGTTGGTTCTCTGACTCAGAATCCTCAGTAGAGGTTTTTTCACAGAGCTTAGCTAGTTTGCCCTTGAGAGGGCTAGAGGACATGATGAGGTATTTGATTTTTATGCCATTACTCTAATGTGAAATATGACGTTTGGGTTAAATTTGAGACAATGCAGAAGCACCACTTCAGACATCTGGGATACTTCAGTGGCAAATGGGAGGTACCTGCTGGAAGGCAGACAGGAACTTCCCTGATTTTCATTTTGGCTTTCGATGGATTTGAACCATGAGGCTTCTCTGAGGATTAAGACCTCTGCAGGATCCACCCCAAAGCCATAGGAAAAAAAAAAAACCCCGAGTATCAAACTTACTTTTTTCATTTCATTTCAGCTAGTTCTGTGATTTGTGGGGTCTTATCTCCTGACTCTGTGCCTGGGGTTGGTGCTTCTGAACTAGCAGTCGTGTGCTTAAGCACACTTTATTTAAAGCAGCTGTCAGAGTTGCTGAGCTTCTCTATAAAGCAGAGTGCTAGTGGGAAATCAGAAAAGGCTAACTGCTACAAAAGGATCCTTCCAGTTCAGTTTTCTGTATTAATCGGGGGAGAACAAAGTGTTAAAATAGTACTTGGGCTTATTAGTGCTCCAGCTGTCTGCGAACAAATGGAATGGGCTTAAAAATGTCCTTAAAGTATGTGGCTGCATTGTTTTAAATAATATCTGCTGGGGACTGGTTATGTGCCTTTAGCTTGCAGCCCTTAGCCAGTACTCATGTGTTTTTTTTTTTTCCAGAGTAGTATCCCAGGTTAAATGAGCAGCTTTTGGAGGACTTGGTTGGTAATGGCTAAGCTGAGCACCTGGTTATGGAGTCAAATCCTCTGAAGAGCTGGTTTTGTTTTGTTTTCTCTCCCATTATTGTCCAGCAGAAGGGGAATTACACTGGTAACAGTGAAATGAAGTATCCTTGGGGGGGAGGGAGGAGAGACA
This sequence comes from Strix uralensis, assembly GCF_047716275.1. NCBI lineage: Eukaryota > Metazoa > Chordata > Aves > Strigiformes > Strigidae > Strix > Strix uralensis. The sequence goes on from NC_133985.1 coordinate 4,833,782, forward strand.
GCTGTGTGCATGGAATATGGTATGAATACACTTGTTGCTTTGGCTGGTGGCTGCTCACAACCCCTCTTTTTTTCCTTTCTCAGCAATGGTACCAGCATGATATCGTTGATCATTCCCCCCAAAGACCAGATTTCGCGAGTGGCAAAAATGTTAGCGGATGAATTTGGCACCGCCTCCAACATTAAGTCTCGAGTGAATCGCCTTTCAGTACTGGGAGCCATTACATCTGTACAGCAAAGACTGAAACTCTATAACAAAGGTAACTTCTAGCTTGTATGGATGCTGGCAAACTTCCCTTACTTGGAAGCAGCCTTAAGTTCCTGCATTATGCAGTTTTCTGCTAATCAAATCTGTTGGCCTGTGCTGTTTTGCGCTGATATTCCAGGTACGTTGCCTGTCGATGGCTACTTCAGGGGTAAAGCTGGGGACTAGCATAGTAAAATGGTCCTTGTCTTTAATAGGTGGGCTCATGATTCTGTTCTTAGCAGTGCTGACTCTCCTTACCTTGGCCAGCCTTAAGAGCTATTCCACTAGTGGTTTTCCATCAAGCAGAAACTTATGTATGCCTTATGCATGCCACTATGCAGCTGTCATCATTTTGGGAGGGAATGGACCCAGGACATCTAAAATGAGTACTGGAAAAGAGTTCATTGGCACTCTCTTTACACTGACAAGTGGCCTTTATTGAGATGATCAGTCTATAAATTGCTGTATAAGAACTAGAAACACTTCACAGGGGTGTTCAGCCTTTTTCTGGATTCTCTGAGCTTGCAAGCTCATGGGTTTAACAGACAGGTACATGTTCTTGCAGCTTTGATGCAGGTCTTTCCATCAGTGTTACCTTTAGCTTCCTGCTCCAAGCTGTTCAGTATACGTGCACGAAGATAGTTTGTTTTCCATTGTAGAGCTCTGGGAGGGAATGAGGTGGGGGAAATGGAAAGTAAAGAACTTGGGAACTTCAATTTCAACTCTGTCTTAAGTCTAAAGGCCTAGTAGTTAGTTCTTGGTGGGTACAGCTTGCAATATTTCTTAGTGATCTAAAAATGCATTGTGTCCTTTATAGTACCTCCAAATGGTCTGGTTGTTTACTGTGGAACAATTGTGACAGAAGAAGGAAAAGAGAAGAAAGTCAACATTGACTTTGAACCTTTCAAACCAATCAATACATCGTTGTATTTGTGTGACAACAAATTCCACACAGAGGTAAGAAGTCTCCTATTGCCTGCTGGTCTTGCAGTAGTCAACATCAGACTGCTTTGCCAGACTCACTGGAACAGTCCTTGGTGAGCTTGAGTCCACAGTCTGTAGAACAGCAGGCTTTAATTAAGCCATCCTGCTGGTGAAGCCACTGGATGGCTTGTGACTGGCTGCTATTCAGAAATGTGTGATATTTGCTGAAAGGAGCTGAGATACTCTCCAGCTTCTACTACAGCTGACTTTATGGCCCAGCTAGTAGCTGCTGAGTTTGTGTAACCCACAGGCATAAACTTTTCTCTGTAACTGGAGGCAGGCTTTTTTTTTTCTTAACCTTAGAGGCCCATAGATCTTACTTCAAGCCATGTCAAGATAATGTTGGTGTTGCCAGTCTTGATAGCAGATGTGTTAATTGAGACCCTTGATGAAGAACTGGCATGTGCCTAATCTCTGTGTGGTAAAGTGGGATTATTTTTATCCAACATCTGCTTATCTTAGTTAAATGAATGGTTTGAGGCATATTTAATGTGAATTACTTTAGTCTTGACTGCACGAAGTTTATTGCATCTAAGTCTGTTCTGGCCCTGTTGGCAGTTGCAGAGGTCTCCATTTGTAGTAGATGACTGACTGCCTTTCACGTCCATGGTGTTCACCACGATAAATGTGTGGACTGAGGCTTAATTGCCTGACCTCAAACCTGTATGACATGGGCTCGAGAGGCCCTTCAGTGGTGTAGTGCTGCTTGTTTGCTTAGGTTTCATGACTGGGTTTCAAAGGGTGGGAGGAGTACAGAAGGGAAAGGTATTCTTGTTGCCCAGGTGAGGTGCATCCCTATTATTCTGTCTCCCCACCAAGGATGAAATCCCAATACATCTTTGAGCTACCAGGAGTAACAAAGCTGTGCACAGGTAACAGCTCTTGAGTTCTGCTGAGCCCACACGTCCATAGGCAACTGAAAGCAAGAGGTAAATGAGAGATTTCAGGAGAGAGCCAGAGGTGCAAAGCCAGGGGAGATGTTTGTCCCTGCAGTTGTTGGCAGAGGGTGGACAGTGGTGGGTTGCCTTCTGCCCTGTCAGGAAAGTGATTCATTTGGTCTTGGCTGCAGCCACTGCCTCAGGGCACTGATTCAGTACAAAAAGAAGTAGGTGCTGCCCAGTGGGCTGTTCCCAGGAGACAGCTGGAAATACACCCTTGCTGGTGTGTAGCATTGCTCAGCAAGAGAGTGGCAGTGACTTGAGAGGAATTTGTGGTAATTGCTGCTACCAACGATGTGATTACTAACAGCACCTTCCTCCATGGGCTGTTTGCTCTCCTGTGTCTTTTGAGTATGTGATTATTTTACTTGGTATTGTCTGCACTGCAGAATCAAATCTAGCTGCAAAAGCCTACTGTATACCAACTTGAGCAACCAGATGATGCTAGCACTGAAGTCTTGTCTATCTGCCTCATTTGGTTGTAGACCTGTGCTTTTAACCCAGTGGTTCCCCACATCATGCAACTAGAACTCAACAGCTAGGGCAGCTGGCTCGGTACGTCAACAGGTTTGCTATGAAAGTGAGGGCATGTCAAGGAGCAGAAAAAGGATGTGATCTTCACCTTCAGGCTGAAGCTTCAAAGAGGAAACTCAACCCAGGCTGAAGGAACAAAATAAAAGCAATAGTCCCTTTTTTGTGCTTGATAGGTCAGGCGGTGGAATTGCTGAACCAGAACTAATGAAGGGGAAACTGAAGGAATTCACTGATGATTGGATACTTTATTAAAATAAGAGGGAATCAAGAACATCAGAGCTGTAGTCATCTGCTGTCTGCCAAGAGTATCTGATAAGATTTCCTCTAGATATTTTATTGCCTGTGTGAAACTGAAGTAACTTCCCAAGAGGGTTGTGAACCCTGATGTGTGTCTGAAGGGTAGGATTTGCAATGACTTATTTTGATACCTTGGCTGGAGCATTCATTCCAGTCACACGATTTGCTTGGCTCTGTCCCAGTTAAATAGATTGCAGTGTAGTATGCCACTTCCTCCTCTCATTCATACCACTGCTGAGGAATTAATACAGAATATTTATTTTGGCCAGTAGATTCCATTAAACCTTAGTGTCTGTTTCTTTTAAGCTTGAAAGCTGTGGACTTGGTTGTGTGGATTTTGGATAAAGATGACTGATGGTTTTTATTCTTTCCATTCAGCTCAATAATCAAGCTGGCAGGCATGCGGGCAGTTAAATGTCCCGTGCAGTAAACCAACACCATCACTCTTCCAGTATTAAACTGGTGACTTACAACGATCTGGAATTTAACAAACTCTCCATCCTGCTGATGTGGTTTTGCCAGCCAGATCCTTGCTATTATGTTTATTGGGCATGTATAAGTGAACAGAAGTATGTGTGTGCTGAACGTGCCTACCTGCTCAGGCTGACAGATTCCCTCGACAAAGGAGTGTAGAGTTTGGGTACTTGTGGATGTCCCACACCACCAGAACCAGGGCTGCGCAGGAAATTGGACAAAAGTAACTCAAAAGCCCTGATACTAAGCAGTGCTTCAGTTGTTAGTCAACTTAAATGACCTCACAGGATGAATTTAGCTGTCTGCTTTAAAGGGAGGAAAATTGAAGGATAACTTCCATTTTCCAGCAAATGCAATGGCTGTCTTCTCTATAGCCAGTTATGCACAGGACCATTATTGCAATTGTTGCTGCTGTTACTTAATTCTGCTTGGTAAGGCTGAATTTGTCATAGCCACTATAGATTTCATCGTTTTACCTTGGGAATGTACTGGTTAGTATAAATATATATATACTTTGGGAATATACTGGTTAGCAGGTGCAGCTAACCAGTATTTGTGGTAGTTGGCAGGTTGGAAGTCTGTATCAGTGCTTTGTAGCATAAAACTGAACTGAAAAATAGCCCAATCAGTGAACTAAGCAAGTTCTGCTTTCCCGGCTGGAATGCTAGGAAAATTAGTCTTCCAGTTTTGCCAACCAGAGAGGTGATGCAGCCTCGTAGAGGTGTAATCTGTTTCACGTAACACTTTCCGGAGCCGATCTTCAGGGCTTTGCTGTTAGACCTGCCTGTGATGTCGGATGATGAACTGGTAGTGCTGTGAAAATAGTTACCAAGCTTAAACATTAGTTTTCTTTCTGCTCTTGGCAGCATTGTGTGAGATGGTAATCAGGGGTAGTCTCAACTGAATCTGCTGTTTTTCCCCTAGTGTGTTTGTAAAAATAGCAGTGACCAGCTATGGAACTAAGATTTATTGAGGTGTGTTGTGTCTGCAGCCTTTCTGAACCAGGGTCCTTAATAAACCAGTGCTTACTGCTGACAACATCATCTTCTGTTCCAGGCTCTTACGGCGCTGCTTTCCGACGACAGCAAGTTTGGCTTTATTGTAATAGATGGTAGCGGTGCACTCTTTGGAACTCTTCAAGGAAACACAAGAGAAGTCCTGCACAAATTCACTGTGGATCTTCCAAAGAAGCATGGTAGTGCACTAGTCTGTCTCTAGACTGTTTGCAGCAGAATATTGTGGGGTGGGATGTGAGGGTAGAAGCAAGGAACTTGGCCTGTAGGTGTTCAGCTCTGCTCAGTTCTTTGCTCCCCTGAAATCTGACAGCAAAGCCTCTGGTCTGAGCCTTCTGTCAAAATGAATGAATCACAGTAATGTGCAGTTGATCTTCTTAAAGTGGCTCTTATTTTTTTGATGCATGTGACTCTTTGCTTGGTTTTGGGACAGTCTTAACTAAATATTACTAGCACAAGTAGTAATACTACTTGGTGTAGCATCTATTAAAGTTTGCATCTGACGGTGTTGCGTGCAAACCACAGTGAAAAGCAAGAAGCTGTTCCTTGCAAGAAGCACAGAAGTCTAAGGGAGCAAGCACAATTCTCGGTCCATTATATGATGCTGTATTGCAGTGAGCCACTGATGAATTCAGCAAATTGTCTGTTAGCTACTCCTGGTTTACCATCCTTCTCTGTAGATTAAGATGGGACAAAATGAAATAGAAATGTCTCCCCCAGTAAGCTTCTGCAGCAGAGACTGCTGGGATGCATTGCATCAGCAAGGGAAGTATGTGAGGCAGTGTAACAAAGGAAATAGTTTTTAATGAAGGTACAGGACATAGAAAATGGCACAGATGTTTAAGGTTTCTACAGAGAGTTGCAAGTCTATATAAAAAGAAAAAAATCCTCAACATATTTTGCTCTGTGGGATACATGGAAAAAAATCCCTTGCTGTGAATGAACCCTCTTTATTCACTTACTGTTTCAATGAGTGCCCCCGGCTCTGCTTGTGGGAAACTAATTCCAAAGGCTGCATCTGCCCTTGGCTTCAGTTATTCAGGGCCCAGTTGGGACCGTGTACTAATAATCTTCCTGAAATGAAATTACTTCCAAATTGCTACCTCACATCTGTTCTCTCGTAAAGGTAGAGGAGGTCAGTCTGCCTTGCGTTTTGCTCGTTTGAGAATGGAAAAACGACACAACTATGTAAGGAAGGTAGCAGAGACGGCTGTGCAACTGTTCATTTCTGGTGACAAGGTGAACGTGGCTGGTCTCGTTTTAGCTGGATCAGCTGACTTCAAAACTGAATTAAGTCAATCTGACATGTTTGATCAGGTGAGCGGCCTTTTCTGAACAAAGCAGAAATGTTTAAGCTGTCAGTAGTAACGTGGTGGTATTAGCAGTAGCTCTGGTATAAGATGCATCTCGGGAGGAATGTAGCTTTGGTGTCTTAAGTGATTTGATCAAAACTAAAAATCTGATGTGTCCTAGAGAGTTCTCCCTTTCCTAATACCTCCTTCAGGGAGGTAAGATCTCCTTTTCTCAGTAACAGTGCTAATAAGAAATCTGTCCTCCCTGGTTTGGAACCAGTGTTCATGTTCTTTGTGTTCCCAAATCTAAGGTAGAAGCTTTATTGGAATTAAACTCCACTAAACCTAATCTCTGTGGCCTTGTTGCCTGAAAATTGTACTTCAATATTAAGCATTCTGAGGTCCCTCTGACTCAGAACCTCTGCTTGAAGTGAAGCAAAATAGATTAATGCTGTGACTCTTGCCAGGTACTTACTCTTGTGGTATTATGAAGTAGTCTTATGGCACTGCTGTGTAATAGACTCTTTTTCATGTCTCCTCTTTTTCTTGTTTAGCGGTTGCAATCCAAAGTGCTTAAACTAGTTGACATTTCATATGGAGGAGAAAATGGATTCAATCAAGCAATTGAGTTGTCAACTGAGGTCCTCTCCAATGTGAAATTCATTCAAGAGAAGAAACTAATAGGTATGTGGCTACATGCTCAGCCTTCTCCTGAGCCAGATATGCCTGACTGAATGTGCTGATCTTGCTTGAGACCTCCTGGTAGTGCCTTTGCAGGGCTGAGGCAGTGCACAATGCTTTTCAAGTTGAGCAGAGCATGACTAGTACTGATTCTTTCTGGACACCTTCTCAAACGCTGCAGGACTTAATGAGACTTTAAGCAGTAGGGTGTTTTGTTTTTGTTTTTTTTTTTCTCTACCCAACTTCTCAGATCTTCTCTGTCTTTTCATCAGAGATTGCCTTAGTTTCAGGCCTTCTGGTGACATTTGGGTGGGAGGGGAAAGAACATCTCAGATTGCATCTTCAGTAAGGTGAGAGTTAAGATTTATTTTGTTTTAAGGTGACAGTAGAAACTGTCAGCAGACACAAGTTGCTAATTTGAAAGCACAAGAGGGCAATAGTAACAGTAGCTACCTACACTGAAAAGAGTGAAGTTAAATAGTGCCTGCTGGTGGATTAGTCCAATTGATAGTTTCACAGCAGAGGTAAGCCTTTCAGTGGAGTAGATTCATGGTGGGGCAGTGTTTGGAGTTGACCGTCTGCCAGTGAATGTTCTAAATTACATGCTTTGACATGTTATATCCCTTGCTGGCTTCAGCAGCATTTCAGTCTCCTTTTCCAGTTTCTTGCATTCAAATCAGGCTTGTTAAAAATCTGCATGGCATGATCAGTGTTCTTGACAATCTCTTTCTTTGTATTCTGGCTGCAGGACGATACTTCGATGAAATCAGTCAGGACACGGGGAAGTACTGTTTTGGCGTTGAAGATACACTAAAAGCTTTGGAAATGGGAGCAGTAGAGATACTGATAGTCTATGAAAATCTGGATATAATGAGATACGTTCTGCACTGCCAAGGCACGGAGGGTAGGTAGCTCTTCTGTGAGACCGAAAGGTCCGTGAGGGTTTAACACCTAAGCCGTCTCACTTGGATAGATTACCCTGGAGGACTTCCCTAAGTAGATCTTGAAGGACTTGCTCAAGGGGATGTTGTGTAGGCAGGTCACTAACTTGCAGCTTCCCAGCTACTCTGGGGGAAAAGTCTGAAACTAGCAAGCTTCCACTGCGGAGAAGGAATTGCAGTGCTGGGGTGGCAGTTTGTCACAGAGCTAGCATGAAACCTGCCTTTCAGTTGTGTAAGTATAAATGCGATACCAGTGCATTATAGAGGGGAGACTGACTTGACCCTTATGGCCAGAAACACAATTCTTACTGACTATAGACAAACTGTGTGCCTACAGCGGGACTGCTGCCTTCTCTGGTGTTGGCACTACAGTTGTTCTCTACTGGTGTGCCCTGTTTGGTTTCATAGAGCTTCAATTAGAAAGACAGGCAGTGTCAGTGATCAAACCCTCTGTGTTGTAATTGCTGGCTCTTGTCAGTCTCTTGCTCTTTAAGCTGCATCTGGTAGTCTTATCTAACCTAATTTTTTTTTTCTCCCTTCTCAGAGGAGAAGATCCTGTATTTGACACCAGAGCAAGAGAAGGATAAATCCCATTTCACAGATAAAGAGGTATTTCAGCTTTGGGGCTTGTAGATTTATTCTCAGCGTATTGGTGCAGCATTCTGAACATCTGAGCTTACTTTGTTGCAAGCACATGAGCATGATGAACCTTTCTGGCACTCAGATGAGACTTCAGGATGGTAGCCTGTGGCTCTTCCTGTTCACCTTCAATATAATCTCCGGATTCTGTACTTGCTTTTCTCCAATCTTTCCTGCTGCCAATTCCAAGGTTGTGTGAGTTGAAGTGACAGACAATATGGGGTCTTTGACCACCATCAAGCCATCACTAGAAGAGTTTGGTAGCCACCATGCAACATGCAAACTAAGGTCCCAAACCTTTACTCCCTGCTTATTGTGCACTGATTTGGTCAGTACAAAACAACTGTGAGGCTAGAAACTATTACATGGATTTAAGTGCAAGGGAGTGTTTGCTTCTAGATATATTGAAAATGTGGGTCTGTCTTTCACTGCCTGTGAATTTCTTGCCTGTGTGGGTCAAAAAACCCCGACGGGGTGGGGAGTCTGTATTACTTTGCAGAGTAAGCTGGGCAAAAATGTCTGTCCCTTGCAAAAAGGATGCTCATCTTTGTCTCATATTAGGACTGCCAGGGCAGCTATTTCCAGCTGCTTCCCCTCCTGGTGGGGTAACTGCTAATTCCTTCTGTGCATGGGAAGTTTACAATGTTATCTGCAATGATGTAGTGTTTCTATGCCAATAATCACTTGACCTTCTACTTATAAAACTATGCTTTTTGCTTCTGTATTTGCATAGATCAGTGTTTCCTAGAGTAAACAGTGCCTGGTTAGATGAGTGGCAATGGACTGTTTGTGGGGTATAAAGCAAACCTAAAGAAAAAGTGAAAACTAACAATGTAACATGAGGTGACAGTTGAGCAGAAGAATAAACAAGGCATTTTCTTTCCCACTTCTGCACTAACTTCCATAGGTGGAGGCCCAAAACAAGGCCTGTCAGTATTAAATTTCTTAGCACCAGGAGCCTTCTGATTGTGCCAGCACTTGTCTGATACAGATGTGTCAGGAATGCTACCACCCAGACCCTGCACATGTGTCAGGCTGCTCCAGCCTGCGGAGCATGAAGGCTGGTGGCTCTGTCTTAAGACTGAAAAGACAGTGGTGATGTTTAAGCCAAAGACCCCTTTTGGTATGAACTTTCTCAGTACTTAACATGCAGTGGCTGTAACTTTCTTTTTTTTTCCCTCCCTCAAATGTCTACATAGACTGGCCAGGAACATGAACTGATAGAAAGTATGCCCCTTCTGGAGTGGTTTGCAAACAACTACAAGAAATTCGGAGCAACATTGGAAATTGTTACAGACAAATCACAGGAAGGATCCCAATTTGTGAAAGGATTTGGAGGAATTGGAGGTAAACTGCAAGAGAGAAATGTGTTTGTCTTCTTCAATGGTTGCTTTGATAATCTGATGTCAACACAAGTGGGATTAATCTTACTGCTATTAGTCATGATACCAGTTCATCAGGGATCTCCAGGTGAATTCATTCCATATTCAGCAAGATGATGCTGCATGTTAGGCACCTGTTGCTTTCCAACTGTGTTCCTCAGATCCCTTTGTCCTTCAATGTGCGCAGAGGGTGGACTGTCCTTATTTCCAGCTGCTGAAGGGCTGTGAACTGCTTCATTCTGTCTCTGCACAGTTGTTGTTTTGTGGCAGACTGTGCCCTGCTGTGTAGAAGTGGTGTATGACAAACACCAGCCTAGTTTCTGAAGCAGCTGGATATCTGTTACTCATCTCTCAGAACTTCCCTGTACTTTGCTCCCCAGTCTTCTGCTTCTTTTCAAAATAAAAGTAATTTTAGCCCAGGTTCATGGAGAAATGAGGCTTCTGAAATCCTTCAGTCCTCTTGAGCTGACTGACCAGTTTCAGCTATGTCTGGCAGAAGTGCAGATTGCTCATGTGCTTCAGTTTGACAAAAGTCATTAGCAGGGTAGAGCTAATACACCTGCCATGCACCTCGTGCTCTCCAGACTAGGGATGCCAGGGCGAAGCTGTGGCTGATAAGCCAACTGTTACCACTTGCTGTATTGAGGTTGATGAATGTAAAATGGAAGTAAGTGTGTTGTAAAGAGGAATTTCTAGGGGCCAGAAAACACCAGTCAGAAGGAAATTCTGTGATTCTGTGAAACAAGCTCAAATTGTTTGGCTACACAAGGAGCACCAGGTTTCTAAGCTTTCAGGGTTTGTAATTCCAGGAGTCCTTCCTGTCCTGCCAGATCCAGCCCCTTTGCATTGCTCTTTGCTACCATGCTCCAGTCCCTGTAGACTTAAAAAGAAACACTCCTTGAATACCCTTCACCAAAGTAAACATTTCCAGAGATAAAGGCTTCCCAGAAACCCAGTTTGGTGTTTGGGGTGGGAAGAATCCAAGAAGACAGCCACTAAATACTGCTTTTACTCCATTGTAAAAGCTGCTTCAGTGCCAGCTGCCTTCTGAATTTAACTGATAGGCCCTTTGTCTGAGCAGTTATACTAGGACAAATGATCTGTTACTGGTATTTTTTTTTTTGGAGATATGGTCCTCCTAGAATAGGCCCAGCTTTTCCAGAAGAAAGCTGGCCTATGCTGGCAGGTAGGTGGTACTTCCTTTTGGCAATAAATTACATCAGGCTGTAACATGGATGTGGTGTTTCAGTTTAGCTGTGTGTCTGCTGTCAGCCATCAGTTTAAGCCTAACTTGTAGTACAAGTGCTAAGTCAGCTTCTGAAAATTTAATTGAGGCACTCTGGACATGCAGACAGGGCTCAGTAAACTGTTTAAAATGCCTTTCTAGCTCTTTGAATTTTGAAGAAGCTAAAGCATGTTGTTTTTACCAGGTATCTTGCGGTACCGAGTGGACTTCCAGGGAATGGAATACCAAGGAGGAGACGATGAATTTTTTGACCTTGATGACTACTAGGTAGTCGACCTGGGTCCGGCAAAACGTGCCTCGCCCCTCCAGCATCCAACCCAAGGAGCAAACTCATGGTGGAAAACACAACAGATCCCTGCCTTAGAATTGGAACATTTCCAGAACTTGATCCACAAGCATTGGATTTAAAAAAGCAAAACCCTACACTTTGATTTGTCATAGTGTCAGTACAGCAGCAAACTACTAAGTTCCTATATGCCACTTTGGACTAATTTAAAAAGAATCCCAGTTTTTACTTTTACTCAATGGTGAAATTGGTTGCTCTTGTATTTTATGAAAATGATTTTTTTAACCTTCATGATACATTAACTGCTGTAAACCTCTTCCTTCAAAAATTAATAGAAGTAAGATCCTACTGGTTTGTTTCTTTTTACTTTGATTGGAGAAATCAATTGCTGCATTTTGCAGCAACGTGACCCATTTACATGGCATTCTCAGCTTAAACTGCAGAAGAAGAAATGTAATGAAATTGGAGCCGTTCATTCTCTTCAGAAGAATGAGAAGGCACTTACCTAGAGTGCTAGCTTGTAATGTGTGGCTTGCAAATTCAGATGGTTTGGGGAGGCTTACCAGCCAAACGTGCTTTAATCTATTTGCAGAAGCACTGCTCTTACAAACTAGGAAATGCACTTCATTGATTGCAATGAAAATGCTGCTGAAGTCTTGGGCTTAATTTGGATTTGAGCAGTGCAGCCTTCAGGAATTTTTTTTTTTTTCAGTCTTGACAAAAATAAACATATGATTTAAGTGAAGTAAGGTACACTTTGCTTTGTTTTGTTCCTCAGTAAGTTTTTCTTTTTTGCTTTAGGACTGCGTAAGGTTTCCTTGATTATGTGAATTTGAACCCACAGTTCTTTAATGGAAGCGGGTATTTTACAGGAATATTTAGGAATTGGAGTCCTTGACTGAAACCTTAGTACTGGTGAATTTGGAGCATTTGATACTGATACATTGAATGTTGGCACAACCCTCTGGGGACATCCATCTCCCAGCACTAAGGCAGTCCGTTGTATTGGCTCACCAGTGTCCTGTAAATCTGATGCTGAACTTTAATGCGCCCTTAATGGGTTAAAACTTCTGGTTGCATCAAGACTCAAGAAAGCTTTTTGTCATGCCTCCTATATAGAATGCATTTCAACCTCCTAGAAATGGCTAAGGGTTTTTCAGATGGTCTTGCAGGCAGAGGGTGAAGTGAACATTGGCACAAGATAATGCACAAGTCTTGCTTCTTTTGGGGGGTTACTGGGTTCTCTGGGCGCCCGGACATCGCGGTGCCTGGTAGTTCACTGGCTCTGTCACTCCTGGTGCATCGGTCAAAAGCAGCTTCTGTTCCAAGCTGCATACCTGCCTATTTTTCCGATAATCCTGTTTCACTTGAATGGAGGGGGAGCTTGTCTTAAAATTTCTGCCACGCTGTTCTTTGAGGTCCAAAATTACTGTCATTGTGAGCAATATAATCTGTAACCCTGGTTTATAACCTGGCAGATGGCTTTGCTGTCGTTTTCACATCAAAGCTGGAATCTCTCACGAAGGTGTGACTGGGTCTGCCGTAGATTTGCACAAACCCAGGTTTGAGCACATTTGCGGTCTTCACAGTGGTGTGTTCTGGATTTTGCCATTGTAAATGGGTCTAATGTGACATGACAAGACCAGAAAAATTGGATGTAAATTTACATTTTTGAATATACTGCTTGTTGTTTCACATGATACATTTTAGGGTATGCAGCTCCTTTTTGTAGTTTTTATTTTTACTATTTAAGTTTGGAAATGATGCCAAATTTTTGTATTTCTTTAATCAATGTGTTCTCTTCAGTGATATATATTGCATTATATATTGATGTGTATATCAATATATACTGATATGTATTACACTTACACATACAAACACGTTAAACGGGGGTGAAAAATCCTAGCCTTCGCATACTATATAGCCTCTGCAGAGAGATCCCAAGCAGTGATATCTTGGTGTTGTGATGTACAGAAATGGAGAAGAGTATTAAACCATATTTAAGAATATAGTACGGACTCCTGATTTATTTTATTTAGTCCAGGAAACACCTGCCTTATTCTCAGCTTGGTGCCAGCTTCAGGTCAGTACTTGAGTTTTGAGGTAACTGTTTCCTAGCTGGGCTTGAACATCGTGTTCCTTCATCATACAGCTCTTTTAAGCTGTAGCAAAAATCTTTAACTTCAGAAGGGGTAGAAAACCCAACAGTCCACGTTCAAAGAAAGTTGTGCAGTGAGTGTTACCTTAAGGTGGTCTTCTGAACAACTGTGGCAGCTGACAAATACCCTGCAGATCAGAAACCTGCCTTTAATATTCCAGTCACAGGACACCTGGGGTTTTTTTTAAGAAGCCTTTGCTACCCCCTACCTTTTAGTGCAGGACCGGTGCAGATCAGGAGTGTACTTCCCGCGTGGGTCTGCTGCCCCTGGCTTCTCTGTCACAGCTAGATGTACGGATGACCTTTCCAGAGAAGGGAAGGTGATATGTAAAAGACATCATTAATAGCAGGAATTTTAATGGCTGCTTTAAATCACCTGCCAGCTGCTCTTGCCCAGCAGTGATTCTCTGGCTGAAGCCGAGCATCCACCTTCTCATGCTGCAGGACCTGTGCCCTGGCTGTTCGCCTGTTGCCGTCGTGTGCGGGCTCACCCTGTCTTCGCTCTGCAGTTGTAGCAGGTGACAGAGTGTGGCCCACGCTCCCCGGGTGTCCGGGTAGCACAAGTTACGGAGCTGTGATGTTTCTGCTGGAGCAGAAATGGAAGTGATGCACAAAACCACTTTGCGGCATGCATCTCATGCTGGTACAGAAAACTGATCACCATTCAGCTCATGGGCAGATAAAAGCATCAAGCTGAGATCAGCACAAAATATATATATAAAAAAATAATCCCATCAGTCAGCACATGTCACAGGGGAAGCTACTGCAGAAAACTACTCATGCAGTCTCACTAGTTGGTGTAACCAGGCATGTTGGATGTATGCTGTTTTTAAAAAAAAAACAACAGAAATATTTCTCAGTTAACCCTTTACTGGCAGCAACAGCAAACCTGTTTTCTGCTTTTCACTTGTGCATTCCAAGGGAAGAGGAGGAGCCGTGACGCCTGGCTGCTGTGGAGGGATGCCACGGAGTTGCCTGTCAGTGGCACAAACGCTCCACGCAACTGCTCCCAGAGGCACTTCACAGTTACAGAAAGATGAGGCCACGGGAGAGAAACGTGGTGAAACTATTTTCTTCCTTATAGCTGCTAAAATAAGGTCCCTGGGTCCCTTTAACCCTTCAGAAAGCAGTTTCTGTGGCAGGCTTGCTTTTGTCCTGGTTGCAGGGGTCAGTGTTAGCGCTCGGATTGCTTGGTGGTTGGAAGTTCTGATTTACGGTCTTTTTCCGCATCAAATACTGCAGAGCATCGGGTGGGCTCTTCCTGGCGTATAAACATGAGCATCACCTTGCTGTGCTCTCAACCAGGAGACCTGACTGCCTCTGGCACACGGGATTGCTGCGACGTGACGTTTGGGAGGAGTTCAGCGGGGCCAAGTTTGGGCGCTTTCAGACACCAGTGATCAGGGGGTGCAGGTTTGTATTCAAAAGCTGGGCAGGAAGGCTTTCTGCACGCCTGCCCTACTGTGGGCTGCTAAATCATTATTTCCCCAGAAGGGATCTGATCTTGATTAGCTGGAATTAATAAATAAAGTGTCATTTCCAGTATGTCGCATGGAGCCGCTTCTGTGCATCTCAGAGAGGTGTAAAGTGCA